>NC_056726.1:1126966436-1127256646 GCF_019279795.1 Protopterus annectens
TAGCCCTCATATATAAGGACCCTACCCTACAACTTGTGTGGGAGTCCACAACATCACTGGAATGATAGCAGGAATGTCAGCACTAAATAATGATAGGCCGTACCTATCAACCTCTTACTGCATGATATCTGGACAAAGCCTGGTATATAAGTGGACGACAGAGGCTGAAACACAGGACCATATTTGAAATATTGCTGTTATACACTGTGAACCTTGCTGGTGTTACAGGATTGGTTGCAACATACCCTTGCTCAGGAATATCAGAAACACAACTGGATGCTGCCATGTACTGATAGCAATTAACGGAAAGAATGCCACTGATATGTCAGGGACAATACCTGTGTGGGGAACAGACAAAACATAACAGCCAATCCTCTGGCCATCATGTGGATAGGCCCACAGTTGAGAGCTATGCAGACAGACTGCATTCCATGCAAACTAGCATGTACACACAGACCCTGTAAAACTAGCAGTAATTAATGCATATAACAGCAATACTCACACACTGTCCCTAGGTCTGGAACCTTATACAAACATGCTGTTGGCCTGTGTCCTCAAGTCTTGTTGTAAGAGGTATTCATACTGGCTGGCTGTAACACTGCTGCCCCCACACATGAAGGATGCCTTCCATACAGGCAAGGTAAAGGGGCAACACTCACATGATGTAGTTATTTATAGTAGTGGGTTGCATTTGCTATTGGAAGAACTACACAGCTGCCTGCATTCAATTAGCAAGTGGGGAACAGCAATTGGCACAGAGGCCATCACCTGAACATGAGCATCACCTACAAAAGCCATGCTTCAACCTATTCAAACAAGCTTGGCCCCAGTAGTGGAGAGAAAGAGAGACAGAGACACCAAAATAAAAATTAGAATCCACATAAACAAAACCTAAAAATAAAAAATAAGAAACAGGAAGACATACTGTACACAGAAGGAACCTGAAGATAAACCAGGTATGTGAAGCATGTAAGCATGTAACTGAATGTAGTACTTAGTCTGTATTAATGGGATAGATGATTATGAAAGATGTATATGTGCCATCAATACTTGCTGTAATGATGTCCTGCTGAACAAATGGACATAGCATCTGGCTCTGTCTGCAGTGGGCCATACCTGTCAACTGTGCAGATATTCACAGAATGTCAGGATTTAGCCATCATAGTGTTTGTTCCGTTCCTCCAAACATCTATATTATTCTGGCAAATAGCTGGAGATGGAAGTAATGAAGTAATGACAGACACATGAGTTTCAGACCCCACCACCTTCAGAACAGTCATGGTAATACAAAATGTATCATGCTACAAACTGCATAGGTTTGTAATAGGCATATCTATGATCTGTCCCTATATATTCCCCCTAATGTTAGGCTTTGTCCATGTGTGATGCTCTAAGAGGTGGATAGGTTGGGTCACAGCTGAGGAGCCTGACATACCCTGGGAAAGGACAGCTCACATATAGCAACCACTAGAGTGTCTGTCAAACAGTCATGTCTGTGCCACCGCTAGGCCAGTTAATGGGATGTTGCCCATATCCATATGTTACCTGTGACTATAAGTATTATACATGTTTGTATTATAAATCTAGGATACCTATATAGGGCATGAGCATAGTAAAGCACTGTTGCAGATGTGTGCATTAAACTGCATGTGATGTATTAAATTAATAACATTCAACTGTACAGTGTTCTGCTGGACAATGTTCACAGTTGTGACAGATATCTGTAGTCACTTACACATATACTTTTGTTATGGCAACTATATTAATACTTTAGCAAAATTGACTTCCTGTTTTTTCACCCAGGGATGTGGACCAGTGACCAGAAGTCCTGGTATAACAGGTTGAGATGTATGATTGAGCTGCAAGAACTGTAAATACAGTGTGCCATAATGACATAGAACACAAATGTGTATCAGGTATCCCCTGAGCATGTGCATGATTGCATATTTTCAGCTGAAAGGCACAGAAGTAATAACATGGGTCACAAGCAGTTCAGAAAATAGGATGCGCATGTTGCTCATGTGTGTAATAACACTGTCACTGCATACAACAAAATAAAATGTATACTGCTACTGAAGCTTGCATTGCCATAACACTGATATGGGTACTATAGTAGGCATGCTTATCACGTAGTAATCAGAGAAGTGTACAACTGTGTTATGATGCACTGTCTATGCCTACCACTAACAGCTATATCAACACCTATATACACTGGATATCAAAGTGTCCAGACCCCATTGGAATGCCAGGTCTGTGTGCTGTATGCCAATGAGACCACAGAAAGTCATGTCAAAACATTTCTCACCTCAAATGTGAACCATAACCTGCACAATTCTATTCAAAAAGAAACAAAGCTGTTTCATAGAAGGTAGGCAACCATTGCCAAGTGAAGATGTGATATGACATTAAAGTACAAACCAAGACAAATGGATGTTGTAATCATCTCAGCAGGTGTTTACACAACATAGTGTAAGGGTGTGCACACACATTCATCTGGCTTACTGTACTGAGTATTAATTCCCATATAGGTTCATAGGTTGGTACTAGGCTATGAGACCTAGGGCCTATACAAGTCTAGCCATAACAATTCCCTGGCTATTTCTTCCCACACTATTTACTTCCCTGGACCCTTGTCTAGCAGGGCGACTGACATGTTTCCACAGGACAGGTTGTTATGTTCCCTATTGAACTGAGAAGGCTATATGACACATCACAGGTGGGAATTGTGTTGACATGTGGTTTTGTGGGGACATGTTCCAATTGCACAAGTACCATGCATTGTAACAGGGGTGTGTACACCTCATATCTGCTGTAGCTATATGGAATCATCAGTACCTGACCTGTACAACCATTCACCAATGATAGAGTATTCCCCCTTGGAGGACAGCACCAGGACACAAAGCACATAATAGGTTGCTATAATGGCTGTACAGGGACACATAGGTGCATACCACAACTTGGAAGCAAGTGCATTTCTATCTGAGCAAGCATTTAGGTTTACAGGTGAATTCCTGTAAGGCTAACTATGACTAGAAATCAGACATTTCCAAACCACCAAGGCCAATTGCAACCATGTCTCCACATATGTATGCAGTCTCAGAGCCAGTAACACAAGTCAACCTGTACTGGGGGTAAAGCTCAATTCATACACACGTGCCATGGATACAGGCAATCTGCATCAGACAGGATAGGTGGGAACAGTGGCACTTTGTCCACAACATTAGTACAGGGGGATATGCACATCAACCACACTCCTGCCCACATTAATGGTGAGCATGGACATAATGCCGACTTATGGCAACAACAGCAAGTCTCCATCGGACATGAGAACATCACAGTTTGCCTCCTACATGAACACAGGCATCTGCTCGCAGTTCCATCACACACTACAGCCAAAAAAAGACATGCCACCATCCACACATCATCCACATGGAAGATGTCCACTGTCATCCCTCTACACAGAAATGAATGGTGTACAGTGGATTATGCCATTAAGTGTTCAACACTGGGGGAACTAGACAGGTCAGGGCCAGGAGTGTAATGCAAGATGTCAAAGCCATGATAGCTTACATTGTTATGGTATAGTCTGGATTATTTGCAAGTAATATCCACTGTTGATGTGCATGTGGACAACCGTATGAGGTCCTGTGACGTTTTTCCTGTTTATGTCCTCCAGGTACAATGCCCTGGGAATGTCTCCCCGCAATCACAAACCTTGAAAATGATGCAATCATCCAATACCTCATCATGCATCATGCCATACTATTCAGCCGCAGGGCCCAGGATCTGCAGGAGAGGACCACCCTGTGGAACGAGCTCATCCACAAGGTAAATGATGTCAGCCTGCACAACCAAAATTATGAACAGGTGCGGCATCGTTCCACAGATCTGATCCACCACACCTGTCAGCATGCTGCTGCAGTTAGGAGGGACCAGTTAGCCACAGGTGGGGGTCATGCCATCCAGCCCCCACTGACACATGCTGTGGAGCTCCTCGCCAGCCTTGGGGTACCTGCCCACCAGACAAGCCAGCAGGTTGAAGACAGCATTCTGGAGGTGGGTGCCACCCACACAATGGATGAGAAGCGTGCAAGTAAGGCCCCAGGCACATTACTAGACCACTGTTGCTTATCCATTTTCATCTGTAAACTATCTACTTGCATATGTCAGATAAGATAGTCTGTTGCTGCAGTGTAGTAATGAACAGATGTGCATAATCTCTAGTATTGTGGGTTTGTACTGTCAATGTGCTGAAATGCTGCTCCCACCCTGTACCAATGCCACAGGTGTGGCTACTGACATTACTTCTCTCATACAACTATTTAGGTCCCTCTGGTATACAACTGGGGCAGCAGCCTGTAGCTGGTGAGTATGGAGTTGTTTTGTTCAGGTTTGTCAATACATCGACCATGTTATGGCCATGCTATTTGCCATGCACACATTTAACACACCTACCCATAATGCATGCTGTACATGTTCACTTATTGTTGGTGATAACTGCACTGCATCACAGTGGTCACCATGGTGGATATCTGAAGGGTACATAAGAGTCCTGCAGTATACCTAACAACCTGTCAGTGCAAGATGTGTGGACAGAGATGAACATAATGGTGGGACAAATGGCCTACAGTAGGGACATGTCTGAAACATTACCCTTATACAATGGCTACAATAGTGTATACACCACTATTACAATTCAACTGTTTCTGATATAAACAACGGCAAACCACAATACCACATTCCACACCTTTTACAACCTGTAATGTGATCCTAACATGAGCAATGAATGTGTAATATGGAATCCTATGTTAGGACAACAAATATGGGGAATACATACCTTAACAAACACTGGAAGCATATGTGTGCACACTCCAAATAACATATTGTGGAAGACGCTTTTGATGTACTGACATCATTCACTTTTCTTGAGTACACACCATCCATCAAGTACAGGGACTCAATGTCACACCAAGTAATGGTCTGCTGTCCAAGAAGTATGTCCATGACATTTTCCCATTCATCTGCAACAGAGGCAACCATGGCTTGCACACATCTTACAAACCATGAAATGGATTCCATATCTGAAAGGTAGCACTCAGCACTCAGGAGTGGGAAAAGTAGCTTTACCTCACCATTGCATATACCATGGCAAACAGTGCAGACAGTCATGTGTGTGTGTATGAAGTATGGGACATCATTGATGCAGAAAATAAACAGATGCCCATCCAAAACAGATGACAAAACATGTTGCAAACTGCTCATGGAGGCTGCCCAGAAACATGCAGCAACACTGAGGGACTTGCAGGAATGTCTAGCAAGTACTGCCTGCACAGTACCTGTGTCAGCAATTGCCTGGATTCTGCATAAGTGTGGCCCATGGGTAAGGGTACTCAGATGGGAGAGTTGTCCCACATGATAGGGCTCTCTACAGGTAGCATAAGCATAACATCAAGTCTCCCAAAGGCATGTGTTTTAATGTGTAATTGTGTCATGAGACCAAGGCTCAAACCTACAGACAGTATTCATAAAGATACATGTAGTGCACAAATAACACCTCACTCCACCTCAGGGCCACCATCCCTAATATTTAGCTTGCTGGTGCCAGTGTACACCTTTGGGTTTGCTGTTCTTTAGATGAAACTAGGCCAGTTGACATGGTGTTTGGATTTTGGAACACTACAAAATAACACTCGTGTGGCCCATAGTTGTCAAGCATCTGTAATAAGGCTGAGGATGGGGAGGGCTGTCAGCTTAAAACACAACAGTGAACTGAAGCATACATCCAAAGCTTGCTAAGAATGGTTGTATCTGAACACAGTGAAGGTTATGAATTGTGCCAGATGTAACCCTGACTCTACAGCAATAGTGAAGCCATTGTGTAACCTCCAAGGGCTGTGCACATGAGCTGACCTTTGCAATCTGGCAGAGTTGGGGGACATTTGTAGGGCAGAGTGACCAAATAATGGCAAGTGAAGATGGGCCATGCTAGTATACCCCTTCCAGGATTAGTGACTGCTGTAGCTCACTTAACAGGTGCTTCAGCAAACCATTGTGTTAAGGGTGTGTGCACGTATGCAATCCACATATTGTATGCATCTCATTCAGCATCTGGATGACTAACACATTTATTTGATACTGCACTGGATTGCACAGGTCATATGTCACATATCAGGTGTGTGTAATGTTAAGAAATGCAGTATTGTGGCCCCACTCCAAATCATAGAAGAGGCTGGCATGTCAACAAGGGTGTGTACACTCCTCATATCCACATTAAGTTTTGAAGTTTATCAGTGTAACTGGATTGCATTGCATATACATTCACTGCTGATGATGAGACCTGAAAATCAAATGACAGGCATTAATTACTGATATCAGTCCTCATATCATCCCAGGTATATGTCAGACAAACACATAAGGGCTGTGAGCAACAGAGCAAGCATAACTGCCACACATATACACATTCAGCAGTGGTGTGTACACTTGTGAAGTATAGTGCGCAGTACATTCCAGTGTGCTATACAGGTGCACAGCAATACTGTGTATATGGGTGCAGTGTGTTCCAGGGGAAGGGGCATCACCTACTAACACAACTCATGCTTCACAGAGATGTATAATGTTGGTAACAAGGACTGAGTATGGCTGCAGTGCATGCTGTTGAATGCCATATGTCATGCATGTTGACTGTTGGGTAATGAGAGGTCTGTGTAGTATCTTTGTGCCACCTTACCTATAAGTGTGTGTGTGTGTGTGTGTGTGTGTGTGTGTGTGTGTGTGTGTGTGTGTGTGTGTGTGTAGAAGTAAAGCATAACATACAGGTCTTAATTTACATTTCTTGTCTGTCCCTCTGAGGTGGCGAGGTGGGTCAGGGTCCCTCCTGCAGGCAAAGTGATGTTAGTGTCCATACAGACTCTGACAATGATGATAGGCATAGTGAGGCACAGGCAGGGTTGTCAGGGGCTGAATCTGTGCCATTGTTTGACATCCAACTTTTATCCACGCCATCCTCGCACACAGTCACAATGCCTATACATACTCCATCACCAGTGGCCATAGATGAAGGACAGTTGGTGGGTGGTGCCATGGGACAGGAAAGTGTGATGATTATGGCAAGTGTGCCTGTACACAGCAGCCATAGCTGGATGAATGGTGAGGTACCACACAGGCAGATGTACAGGGGTGCTCATAGGAGAGCTGCTGGCCATCATGCCCCTGGCAGAAGTGCCACAGCAGGTGTCACCAGATGCATGTTTCAGGCCATCATGGAGGCACAGGCATGTATGGAACATTACACCAGAGATGGTCTAAGGCTCCAGAGGGCTACTCTTCCTGCTGTTTGTGACTACATCCATGATCTTGCAGGTGCCCACTATTATTTTGCAGAGGTCATGGATAGATGGCTGGGTGAGATGGTGGGAATCTTCAACCATGTGGTGTCTGTGGTAGAGCATGTGGTGGGAGTAGGGTGTTGGCCATGTAGATGTAGATCAGCAACACCAGCAGGTGGAGGTCTACATGGATGTGTAACAACTCCTGGCCGCTCCCGTAGTGGCAGTACCAGCACCAACACTGCAGGGGGGGTGCTGTCCATACCACAAAGCAGCAGACCACATGCATGTGGTCCTGGCCGGTCTCAACAGCGACACGGATCCAGCAGACAATTGTCATCATCAGGGAACAGTACTATATCTGAGCTTCTGCCTGGTAGTGCCCATGCAACCCCTGGAAGGTGCAGTTCCCATATCCGTGGTCAGACATGATAAACTGTATACCCTGCTATGTATGGTCTGCAGCTGTCCAACAAACTCTTGTATAGGGCAGCCACATGGCAGAAATGTGTGCATACATACACACACACATCATCAGCACAGCTAGGGCACCTCCATACCTACACACATCATGTCTGCACAGGCTATTTAATAAAAAAAACCCTTAACCCACACACATGATGTCAACCAAATGGCTCAGCCTATGCTTCTGCCAAACCCACAACACACCGGCCTGGGAATATGATGACCCCTGTGCCACATCCCTTTCATCCATACCATTGATGCAGAGACATGTTAATATGGTTCTGATGCACAGGGTGAGTGTATTAAGGTTTAGCAATGTAATGCTGTTTAACGTGCTGTCAGTTGGAATGATTAATGCTTACACATCAGGGTGTGTAGCTGTCCAGCCATGATGCTTTATAGCTGTTATTAGCACTGACTGATTGTGGTCTCCATAATGTATTCTGTTTGTGTTCTAGGTGTCTATGTGTCAGCAGGATGTTGATCTGCTGTCCTTTCCTACAAGGGGTTTGGCACTGTGGTTACACATTGACTGTGTCATATCCCAGGTACAGCTGAACACAAGTAACAGGTCTGTATAACAGTTATTGCATGTGTCACATGGCTGATAGGTCTGAGGGGTGTATAAAGGTGAGTACATGGTGGCTGATGTAAGCAGCTCTTCTACAGTGGACAATGGTAAGTGTACTGGGTGGCACACACCAAATGTTTGTGAATAACACACACACAGAGGCTTTGGTGTTAATGCAATACACAGAGAATACTCTTCACATGGATGTACTTCATTTGCAGTGAACTCAGTTTGACTTATGTAACTCCACCAAGACCAAATTGCCAAAACATCACATCAGTAAATAATCAGTCCACCAGTTTAATGTCATTGACAATGGTACTGGCAGGTTATATGTCCTTTTCCCCAATGTAGTACAATCCTGGAGTTGATAAACATAGGTGTGCTGATGTCTGTGGCACAATCCCCCACTTTGGAGGGTGTGGGATGGCTTAGAATCACACATAATGTGATTAACAACTACTTAACCTGTTAACATTAACTGTACACTATAACAGCACACTAAGCGGGGGGATACGCACAACAATAACCCCAATGTGAGTAGCTGTGCCCACAACAACCACACCCAGCTATAAATACCAACTTCAGTATCGCTGTAGAGTGGGGAAGAGGGCATTTACACATCCACTACTAGTTTTGATGGAATGCATTTCCACAAGATGATTGCTTTGAAATGTTACCTTTTTCCAATTAGTTCTCGGACAAATGATCGCCTGGGACATATATTTTCTCCAAATTGAAGTAGATCCCTTCACATACACACACACTTACTTGGCAACACTGAGAGTAGATCCCCTACCTAGGTACTAATTGCTACTAATGTGTTTGGCCTTAATTGCACACACCACAGAGCTTTTAGGGTGAGGTGTGTCCCGAGCTTCCAGTTAAGTGAAGAACATCACCAGGCCTTGTATAGTATGGTAATGGGGGATCTACTGGGTGTTAATGAACAATACATAGTATGACATACTGTCATATACACATTGACAAACATATACAGTCATAAACACATTTGACAGACTTGGGTTTAGCAGTGCTAACTACCTTGTCAGTGAGTCCATACTGTTACAGAGTTTTTGCACACAGTACATGCATCATTGAGTGTAACCAGTTATCTGTATGGTTGATGGTAAAAGCAGTCCTTATACAGTGGACCTTGGGACATGTACTGGGGGTACTTTGGTGTAAAGACAGTATACCCAGCACCTACACCCCACATTGGATATTGTACTCACTGAAACCCATGAGAATGCTCTGAAATACCCACAATCACACATTGACCAGGACTCCAGTACAAACCCTTGACTATCTAATCAGTGCTACTACAGGGATATGCATTTATTGCACATGTCACAGGGATAGTAGGGTGAGGGTTTATCATGGCTCTCCTAATGTCAGCAACATCACTATCCCTTATAATGTATGGCCAGGTTTACTGTATTTGGAGAATGTGGCCTCAGAATGCAGTCTCCTACAAATATGCACACTCACACACAATTGCCCCCCCACACACACACACACACACACACACACACACATACATTTGCCAGGACTCAGGGGGTAACCCATGCCTATCTACCCATTTGTAGAACAGTGTTATGCTGGTACTCCAATCTCCAGGCAGCGCATAGGGGGAAGAGTGTAACAAGGTAAATTTAATGTAAGATACAGCAGCAGCCCTTTCTAAGTATAGCAATGGTGGGTGTAGTGGGTGAGAAGGCCCTCAGAATATTTTCAACTAAAGTTTACAAACACACTGACACTGTTAGTCTCGCTAATGCACACTGACACATTTGTCAGTACTGAGGTCCATAGGTGCGTTTGTTCCTAGGTGTTTACCAGGCTAATGTCCATGGAGAGATGAGAAGAGTAGTGTATGTGGGTACACTGGTATCATGCCACCTGACATTTGTCAGCAGGCCATCTATCAACCGATGCCGCTTGAGTGATCCCTAAGGTAACAGTTAAAGTCAACATCCAATCACCTGGTTTTCTCTTGCAGAGGTCCAGTGAGGTGCTCCAATTGACATATATGCAACATATATTGCATAACACGGCCAGTGTTTGGGTTAGTGACCTCTACCCAGGCATGTCCTGTTGATTGTGGTTGTCTGGTTGAGGTATCTATGGCATGTGGTGCATACAGAGTGGAGTTTCCTAGCTGTGGCATTCATAACACAGCTGGGCAGACATGTCAGTGTCAATCAATCAGAGATTGCTTGTAAGCAGCCAAGATGGATACCTGACATCTGCATACCTGTACAGAGGACAAGCAGAAATTAGCTAGCCAACAGGTTATGCATTAGGATGAATGTTTTGACAGAAGTCTGACACTGATAGGTATGCCATTACTACATGACAGCAGTCCTCAATGACATGTCCTAAACACATAGTAGTCTACAGTTAATATCAACATATCAGATCAATATCCAATAGGAGATATTTAAAAACATACAGCTCAAACACCAATAACATGATAGTCAGTACTCAGAGTCCAGCTTTGCATGCAGGGATGTATGGTTCCAGTACTACAATCTGAAATCTACTCTTACTTGGAAAAGCACTGTTAAAAGTAGTAACGTAATGATACAATACATGCAAGTGTGACTGCATATAACCTGGGCGTACTACCCATGTATGAAACACATACAAAGAGAAAAGATTGTGGCACTACCTATGTATACTCAGGTGTCACAGACAGTATACTCACACCCCTTGCTACTGTAATGACAGCACATAGAAGCATGTTATGTACATGGAATTAAATACACGTATTAAAGATGTCATTACCCTGCTATTTTATCAGACTGGAATGTGATCACTGGTTATCAGAGCTGAGCTATGCTTAGCAGGTGTAAGCATTGCTAAGCAGATTTGCACACTGGTAAGCGAAGCCTACATGGTGTAAGTGCCTTTTCATTTAACCGTACGTTAGCACCACGTACCATTGCGCAAACCCACTTAAAGCTGCTCAAAACTGCCCTAACCACTCTGTATTCAACAGTCCTTGTTCTGCCTAGCAACAAAATAAACAGCCTTTGAAGCTAGAACCCTGTAGACTATAATCACTGCACTTAACCACTATGCCATCTGAGCTGTAAAAATGTCTGTTGCTTTTTCAAATATATCAGTCAGTACACAAACTGAATAGTAGTGAACAACTGCTTTGACTACTACAATTGTTTACTACTTGTTAGTGAAAATAGTGTTGAATCAGTCATGTTTTTATATCTAAATATACACATATCAGATAAATATGGTGGGATACATCTGAAAAGGTATATACAACACTCATGTTTACACATAACAATGATATGTGTATATATATATATATATATATATATATATATATATATATATATATATATATATATACACATGTACACACACACACACACATGTATGTGTGTGTGTATATATATATATATATATATATATATATATATATATATATATATATATATATATATATATATATATATAAAACAAAAAAAAAGTTTGGTTAAAGGGGAGTTAATTCACTGAAAATGCAGAAAAGACTGTTAATGCGCTGAAAAATGCAGAAAACACAGACACACAAGCTGGACAGCCTACATTAACACCTTGCAGTTTTCAAGGAGAAGCCCTCAACTCAACAGAAAAAGAAGAACAAAGTCGAGTGTCAGATGAGAAAAACTCAAAAGTAGTGTTTCAGAAGTACAGAGACATTTATTTGACCAGAAGTAATAGCAACTGAATCAAGACTGTCCATTATCAAAGTATTTAAGTATGCTACATGCAAAGAAAAGAGAAGCTGCTTCATTTGCTGTTAGAGGGCTTAGCACCAAGTCTAGTAATGCTAGCACTTTAGTTCTTTTGCAGTGTTTAATATCACCATATGGTAATGTCATATTTGTGCTGATGGGACTTGTGCCAGCATTAAAATGCTCTGATCTGAGTGAGGTACAGTAGTGAAGTAGTGCAGGGCCATTCATTAATGAATACGGTCAGGAGAGTGAAATCATGATGGTCCAAATTTAGTAGTTGTTGAAATGTGGGTAATATTGCGTGAAAGTCAATGCCAGTGAGTGTCTGGTAAGAAATGGAACAGATTGCATAAATTTTATCTGACTTAAACTGCAGTCAAGCACTTTGGAATATTGTTGAAAACTGTTAAATGCCAAGTATTCTTTACTTGTGCTGTTCTCGTGGAAAGTTTGATGATGATGATGTCTACTGATGTATTGTTTTTCAGAACATTTTCAGGCTTTTCATTTTGGAGGATACATTAAGGAAGGAGTAGGCTAATTGCTTTAGTGCAAAGGGAACAGAAGCATACAGTATGTTCCTCTGTCAGAGTTAAATTTTAATTTGAATGTTCATTTGCAGAGAGATTACTTGCATCACTAGACAAAAGTGGTCAAGTATTACATTTTGCTGGATCAAATTTGGTGCAGTAAGTACAACCATAGATAGTACATTTGCCAGTCCATTTGCCACTGCTTTGACAGTTCTGTGGACTTTTCTTTTTGATAATTATATTTAATATATATATGTAGTGTTTGGAGGGACAGATATAACTAGAGCTGCTTATCTGGAACAGACTCCCCATCCACATAAAACAATGTTCATCTCTGTCCATATTCAAGTGCAAAATGGATCTATGGATAGGAAACAGAAAATTTACCCCAGGGCTGCCTCCTATACTACTAATGGACAGAGGCATGAAATGCTTTATCATATGTATGGGTCCCCTCAAATTATCTATGGGTATGATCCAGTTAATATACAATTATCAGCCATGGCCAATTTCTAACCAAATGGGACAGGTTAATTCAAGCACAAAAAGGGAAACTGGCTTAGCTTAAAATGGCCCACAAGGGCAGCTAGCATAGTACATGCCTATGAACCTATGAACCTATGCCTATATATATATATATATATATATATATATATATATATATATATATATATATATATATAGGGGTCTACCTTAGAAGACTGACAGATTATTTGATCGACATTCATTTGTTCGACATCTCCTTTGGTTGACAACCAGTATTCAAGGCACCTAACAGGGAATTGCCCCCCTCCCCAATGTCTTGCGACCCTGGAGTTGATATATATATAGTTAGGGGGGTGTGGGGGGCACAGCCTCCACAATGGGGGTGTTTCATTTAACATGTGTAGTTTTTGTTGAATTTGTCATGTTTTAAACAAAAATAGGTGGGGGGCTTTTCCCCCACCCCCCCAGTGTGGGGGGCTGTGCCCCCCACACACCCCCTAGCTATTTATATCAACTCCAGGGTCGCACGACATTGGGGAGGGGGGAAAATCCCCAGGTTTTTGCCATGAATACTGATTGTCTACCAAATGAGCTGTCGACCAAATGAATGTCAATCTATTCGTCTGCCAATCTTCTAAGGTAGACCCATATATATATATATATATATATATATATATATATATATATATATATATATATATATATATATATATATTGCGGTGGTTCAGCAGTTAGCATTGTTGCCTCACAGCAAGCGGTTCTCCCATTCGATTCTCGGCTGGAGTGCCTTCAGTGTGGAGCCTGCATGTCCTCCCAGCAGTCAAGTGACTTTAAAGAAATGCAGGCAGATGCCAGTGTGAATAGGTGTCCCTTCTTTGAAGGTTGAGCATTGGGCTAGCAACTCAGAACCGTAAAAATCCACTGCCAATCATGAGCGTTCTGCTGTTGCGACCTCTAATATATATATATATATATATATATATATATATATATATATATATGTGTGTGTGTGTGTGTGTGTGTGTGTGTGTGTGTGTGTGTGTGTGTGTGTGTGTGTAAAAAACATATGCCCATAACATATAGTGGAGTTATACCTGAGCACCATAACTCTCAACCTCTTAGTGCAAGGGAGCATAAGGTAAGTATTGCAGGTATAAATGTAGAATGTTGCTACAGTAACAGGGGTTGTGTCAGCAGACATGTTGTGTAGGAAGGTTCTTCTGAAACTGTCATGTATACCATCAGTTACTGACAGACATCATAAAATCATCATAGTGAAGTACCACACAAATCACAGTAATGATCCTATGGAATGCAGCAGAAATATGACCAATAAACATGGACAGAATGAAACACTCTGGTCAGTCCAGAGGTATACACAAAACTCCTTAGTGCAAGACGTGTGGACCAAGCCTGACAAAGGGGATGTTTACAGCTATGAAAATAGGGATATAACACAAATACTGGAGTAGATAAGCTCACACAGTTGATGCATTCACACCCTCCTGTCTATCCTAACACATATTAACAGGAGGACCAGAGGTCCTAAGCCCACATACTTCCACTAGTTAGTGACATACATCTTCACAGCATCCCACTGCTTTTTCAGAAATGCACAACATGTATGGTGGCCAGGTAACAATACATCTGACAAATATCTGGACATAACATAACACTAGGTAAATACACTGTGCTGCTAGGCATGTCACCAAGCACTTTCTAAACTACAGGTAGACTGCCACAACACTGACCCAAGTTTCCTATGGGGGAATACACATGTAATTGCAATTATAGCAGGCACTACAGGCATGTAACAGCATGGAGTAGCAGACACCAGTGTGAAAGTGCATTCCCACAACCAATTTCAACACAGTCACAGTCACATTAGGGTAAGCCTAATTAATAGTACATTATATGGACTGTGTGAACAAAACCATCCTCATATTTGCCACTCTCACACTAACCCTACATATACTGGCCCAATTCACAGTGTAGTCTGATGCCTGACTGTGGTATGGGACATATCTCAGTCTGGCCCTACAAACATATATGCTGATAGGGTACCAGAAACTGAAGCGGCATGCAACATCAAATAGAACAGGACCAAGAACAATAACATCTACCCCAGTCTGTACACAGGCCAAGTAACATATTCACAATAAACACTCTGGCAACAATCACCATAAGTACACAGACCTCACTACTGTACAGACTACAACAGAATGCCCAGGTGTTGTCCTCAAATATAAGACCTCCTATACATAACATGTCTGACAGTCTGATATATAACTGGGTTGATATCAGGAATTATGTCAGTGAATAATGATATACTGTACATATACACCTCTTACTGTATGACATATGGACAAAGGGTGACAGACTTGGAGGGAAAGAGGCACAAACACATGGCCAATATTGACATATTGCTGTGATAAATTTATTTATTTTTATTTATTTTACATTTGTTGACTGGGATAGTCCGACTGGATGCATGTCCTTTTTCAGCGGAGGCCCGGGGAGAAAAGCTCCAAGGGTAAGCAGATACAGCATTACATAATACCAGCATTACATATTACAAACAGACTATTTACAGAGATTACATAAGTAAGCAAGTTAAACAAAGTTCCACAGGTTACAGTTAATCCTGAGCACAAGTCAGGATTAAATTAAATTACACAGTAAACTGGTTAACAGATTTTTACACATTCTAGAGAGAGTTAGCCAGGCTTGATACATTGACATAGCCAGTTAAGTGTCAAATGTTGTTTGAGTCTAGTTTTAAATTGACCTAAGGTGGAAAGTAAGGTAATATCAGCTGAAAGAGAGTTCCAGGATCTACTTACAGAGTTTGCAAAGAGAGAATCACCGGCTGTGTTATTAATTTTGCTAGTCTGAATTAGTAGTTTGTTAGAGGATCGAAGCGGTCTAGGATTGTTATAGGCGGTGATAATATTTTTAAGTGCAGGAGTATTGTCCGGATTATAGAGGATTTTATAGGCCATAATCAGTTGGTTATACTGGATTAGGCTGGGTAGTTCAAGCCACCCAAGCTGATTTAGATTGATGCAATGATGTGTCCTAAAAGGCAGCCCAGTGGCAAACCTGGCAATGTGGTTGTAGCAAATTGAGAGTTCGTTAAGGACAGTCTTGTTTAAATTCAAGAGTAGAGGGGATGCATACAGAAGGCTTGAAAGAAGGTGAGAGCGAGCTATGACAATTTTAGCTGGAGGGGTTAGGAAGGCTTTTATTCTGTAAAGTGACCCTAGTTTTTTATTGATGGTTTTGATAGTTTGGTTAACATGCAGGTCAAATTTTAGATTATTGTCTATGGTGACACCTAATAGTTTTGTAGATGGGTCAGGGGAGATTATTGTGCCATCATTTGATTTTATGGTAAAGGTGAAATTGGTAGACCTATGTGTTGGTGAAAATAACAGCATTTTAGTTTTTTTGGGGATTTAGGATCAGACGATGTTCAGAAAGCCAGTTTTCTATTGTATTAAAGGTGGTCTGGGTAGCTGACCATAACTCTACTGGAGATGTGGCTAAGCAAATCAGAGTAGAGTCATCACCATATTGGATACAGCTGACTTTTGGGATGACAGTATAAAGGTCGTTAATGAAGATGGAGAACAGCAAAGGCCCTAGTATAAAGCCTTGTGGTACTCCAAGAGTGTTAGGTAGTAGGTTAGAGAATTTGTTCTGCCAGAGGACAGCCTGCTGTCGACCATTCAGGTAGGATTGAAACCACTCAGAAAATTGCTGTTGTAACAGGTTTGTTGTGACATATCTCTTCTGAGGGATATAAAGTCAGTAACACACATGGATGTCTCCATTTACTGACTGCAGTCATCAGAGTATGCTACTGCAATTCTAAAGACAGGAAATGTATGAGTAACACACCCCATCTAAGACTCCAAACTCTGGCCAGTCTGCAGATAGCTCTACAGGTGAGAGTTTCCTCAACCACATAACACTGTCATGCCAGACTTTAAATCATGCATTACAGCAATATCCATACAAACCCGGTTAAACCAACATTACTTCAAATGTAGAACAGCAATACTTGCATTCTGTCCCCATGTCTGGAACATCCCCCTCCAGTTTGCTGGCCTGTCTCCAAAGTGTTTATTGTAAGAGGTATTCCAATGACCCTCTGTGATGCTGTTTGTCAGACACCCACATGAAGTCCTTCTCACAGTGAAGGAAAAGAGCCAACACCCACATGAAGTGCTTAGTTATAGGGGTGCATTTCCATGCAATTGGCTATAGGAATGATACCACAGCTGTTCCACATGCAATTAGCAAGTGAGGGACTCCAATTCATGCACAGGCCATCATCTGATCATGGGCATTACCTAAAAAGTCAAGCTGCTGCCTATGCAAAACAGATGTATTTTTCCACATCTACCAGAGAGGGAGAGAGAGAGAGACAGAGAGAGATGCAGAGAGAAAGTAAGAAAGGAAGAGAGAAAGAACCAAGAGTATTTGTGTATGATCCATGGGTGGAGAGTGGTCTCTGGGTATTGGTTGCCTATATTGTTTACTAATCCATATTGTCACATAGTCATTGCAAATGGCAGTAGACATTTATGGCTGTGGATTATCTACAACAACCTCTACAGTGTTTGACAAATGTTGGCCTTGTAATGTGGACATTGGGACATATAGGTCCTCAATATAATAATGTAGCAAAACCCACACTGTAATGGATCCTGTTATTACACAATCACCCCAACATGATACTGATAACACACACACACACACACACACACACACACACACACACACACACACACACACACACACACACACACAACCACACACACATACTTACTAGTACTGAGTTTCAAACCCCTACCTGGTTATGTATTGCTATTACAGTGTTATGCAGTTATTGCACACGCCACTAAGCATTCATGTTGGAGAACTGTCCAAAGGTATCTTTGAAGGGGAGTGACATCAGCAGCAGTACTAAAGGATGGGTAAGGGAAGTGTAGTAAATGTGAATGTCCACAAAATCAGGTGTCAACAAAGACACATACACATACACTCTCACACTAACACACATTATTGCAGTTGTCAGGTCCAGGATTAGAACTCTTACCTAACTAGTTTGCAACACTACAGTATCATGCATCTATCTCAAGCACCATAGAGCTTATAGGGCTGAAACTTGGCCAAAGAGTTATAGCAAGGTGACTGACATCAGCAGGTGTGGTAAAGTAGGGTAATGGGAGGTGTAGTGAGTGTGAATAGCCTCAAAATCATTTATCTTCACACACACACACACACACACACACACACACACACACACACACACACACACACACACACACACACACACACTTGCCAATACTGAGATCCATAGGTTCATTGCTTCACAGGTGTGTAGTAGGTGAATGGGCCTGAAGGCTCTACAATGCTAGGCCAAGAGAATATCTTGGGATCAGGCCACATGACAATAATCCCCAGTGTGGCTCAGTTGTGTAGTCCCTGGAGTGGGCCCCAGGGGTGGGTATTGTATTCACCATCAACTCATCCAGGTTTCTGTTGTGGGAGGCCAGTGATGTGCACTGCTTCCCATGTATGTGATCTATATTCCATAACATGCACAGTGTCTGGGTTGTGCGTGTGGAAGTCTACTTGAGGTCTTTGGGGCATGTTGTGCGAACAGATTGATAACTTCTGATGTAGCATTCCTGACCTCATTTGGTGTAACCTGGCTATGTAACTGAGGTTGTGATTGCACCTACATTGACAGTATGATATGGGTATTCAGTGGAGTTAGAGGCGTCTGTCCATTCAGGGCATGTGTATAAGACATGGTATTCCCTTTGTGGGTACATTGCAGACTCTACAGTTGTTGCAGGCATCCAGTGGGGGACATGGCAAAAGGGTCACTGTACACATTGATTAGGCTACTGAGGGGATGGAACAGGGTGCCATGTCCTTTTACTTGCTGTCTAGCACACAGAGTCAGGAGATGTAACACATCAAAGTACTTTCTGATGTCAGTGGCACTGTTGTGGTCAACAGGCAAGTAGTCCACTGCTATCACACCGTGGTTACTATCTGGGAGGCAATATGCAGGGTAACTACCAATATAGTGGTTGAAGCTTAGCCAAATGTGTTTGTGTATGATACGTGGGTGGAGAGTGTTCTCTGAGTAATAGAAGGGTTGCCTATATTGTTCACTAATCCATACTTTCACATGCAGGGCTGTGGATTGTCTACGCCAACCTCTCCGGTGTTTGACATCTGTTGGCCTTGTCATGTGGACATTGTGACATATACTAGGTCCTCAACATAATAATTTAGCAAAACCCACCCCATCCTGGATCCTATTATTACACAATCACAGCAACCACCACAGAGGACACTGATGACACACACACACACACACACACACACACACACACACACACACACACACACACACACACACACACACACACACACACACACATACTTGCCAGTACTGAGATTCAAACTCCTACCTAGCTATGTATTGCTACTACAGTGTACCGTATTTATCATATGAGCCACGGAGCGTATAGGATAGATGTTGACCCAAGGTACTTCTTAGGTGAGGAGCATCACCAGCCCTTGTAGATACTGCCATTGGGTGATGTAGTGGGTGAGAGATTCCAAAAACAATTTTAACCTACACACACATTTACATTTGCCAGGAGTGAGGTTCAAACCTCTAACAATCTTTGTGGACCATTATGTTACGCATTTACCACATGCACCACTGACCTTACATGGTTTAGGTTTGCCAACAAATACTTCTAAGGTGGATGATATTTGCAGGTCTGCTAAAGTCAGGCACTGAGATGTGTACCGGGTGTAAATGGGGCCAAAATCTTTGAGGTATGGACATACATATGTACACACACAAACACTTGCCACAGATGAGATTCAAACACATACCTATGTAGTTATTGCTACTCCATTGTGGCACATTTATGACAGGCACCATGGAGCTTACATGTTGGAGAACTGTGCCAAGATATCTTTGAAGCTGAGTGACATCAGCAGCAGTGGTAAAGAAGGGGTAAGGGAAATGTTGTAAGTGTGAATGACCACAAAATCAACTCTCTACAAAGATACACACACTCTCTTACATAAACACAAACATTTACACAGGATCAGGATTAGAACTCCTACCTAACTAGTATACTACACTATAGTGTTACGCAATTATCACAAGCGCCACAGAGCTTATATGTTAGAGAGCTGTCCAAAGGTATCTTTGAAGGTGAGTAACATCAGCAGCAGTGCTAAAGGAGGGGTAAGGGGAGAGTAGTAAGTGTGAATGTCCATAAAATCAGGTATCATCAAAGACACACATACTCTGTCACACACACACACAGTTTTACAGTTGCCATGTCTGGGATTAGAACTCTTACCTAACTAGTATGCTACACTATAGTATTATGCATTTATCACAAGCACCACACAGCCTCTGCATTGGAGAACTGTCTAAAGGTATGTTTGAAGATGAGTAACATCAGCAGCAGTGCTAATGGAGGGGTAAGGGAAGAGTAGTAAGTGTGAATGTCCATAAAATCAAGTATCATCAAAGACACCCACACACACTCTCTCACACAAACACACACAGTTTTACAGATCTCATATCTAGGATTAGAACTCCTACCTCACTAGTATGCTACACTATAGTATTATGTAGTTATTGCAAGAGCCACAAACTTACATGTTGAAGAGCTGTCCAAAGTTATCTTTGAAGGTGAGTAACAGCAGCAGCAGTGCTAAAGGAGGGGTAAGGGGAGAGTAGTTAGTGTGAATGCCCATAAAATCAGGTATCATCAAAGACACGCACACTATCCCACACAAACAGTTTCACAGTTGCCATGTCTGGGATTAGAACTCCTACTTAACGAGCATGCTACATTATAGTATTACACAGTTATTGCAAGCACCATGGAGCTTATAAGTCTGGGGTTTGGCCAAAGGGTTATTTCAAGGTGACTGACATCAGCAGGCATACTAAAGTAGGGTAATGGGAGGTGAAGTGAGTGTGAATGGCCTCAAAATCATTCATCTCCACAGACACACACACACACACACACACACACACACACACACACACACACACACAGTTGCTATGTCTGGGATTAGAACTCCTACCTAACTAGTTTTCTACACTACAGTATTACACATGTATCACAAGTGCCAAGTAGCTTATAGGGTTGAGATTTGGCCAGAGGGTTATTTCAAGGTGACTGACATCAACAGGAGTGCTAACATGGGCAATGGAAAGTGCAGTGTGTGTGAGTGGGCCATAAATCATTCCTCTGGAAACATGCGCGTGCACACACACACACACACACACACACACACACACACACACACACACACACACACACACACACTCAGTCACACACAACTTTACATTTGACAGGACTGGGTATACAAATGCTAGATGAATACTGATTTGTACTATCATGTTACACAGTTATCACAAGCACCACAGACACTATAGGGCTGAGGGCTACCAAAAGGAATGTCTACAGTGATTGACATCAGCACATCATGTGATATCGGCCAATTGGATGTGTGGTGGGTAGGACAGGCCTCATAATGGAATTCTCTCTGTCACCATCTGTCTCTCTCTTCCCCCTCATCTCTGTGTGTGTATGTTTGACATATTATAGTGTGTTGGCCTTGGATATGTGTGAGTATTTCTATCCAATGTGTGTGCAAAGCATGAATGGTGTACAGTTTTGTGTGTGTGCACAGACATCTGTGAATGACAAATATATATAGTCCACTATGTTGTCAGACATGGGCTTCATTTCTCTCATTTTTCTAAGTGTAGGCGCATGCCCAGTATGACCTTCTGTATTGAGTGTGTGAATCCATTCCAGGTAGGGTTGTACTCTAGTCCAGGGTTTGGTGTTCTACACTTACAGCTAGCCACCTGTTTCTGCAGGATACCTGCAGATAGGTTGACAATATGGAGTCAGAATGGGTGACAGATAGTGGGATACTGTAACTGTTGCTGTCTGTGCTGCTTGTGTTACATGGTTGGTGTTAGCAGAGATATTCAGACATATGTACTGTTTTACACTGTGATGTATTATGTCATCAACTACTGACAGAAATACTTATTTGCTCACAGTTATTTCCTGGGAAATACAAGATGAATGAAGTTGTGTCGAGTATTGTGGTCCACAGCCTACAGATTCTTGCACACTCATGCCATTTTGGAGGGGTAGCTGCAGACACTTGCTGATGCATCTGTGTAAATGGTTCAGCACCTTGGTACTATGGTGGCTGAGGATCCCCTTCTTGTACATATATTAACTTAACAGAATGTCCATATCCTGCTCTGGCCATACCTCTCAGCTGTACAGATTTACCCAGGTTACCCAGAGGCAGGGCTCATATATCTGGTCAGTTCCCCTTCACATTGTGGTTTATGAACAGGGTTGTAGCCACCCATTATTGGGTTTGTAGGCATGGGTATTATGAGCACACATCAGAGTTTCAGACTTTACACATCCATGACGTCCATGCTTATACACCACCTCACTCTGTTATTCTATCCTCTTCCTAACATTATGCAAGTGATATCTGAGAAGTATCCCTATAGTTGGCCCTTTATCCCAGTGGTATTTAGTGGTTGGTCCACAGTTCATGCAGTAGGACATGGTGGGCATGCTATTGGAATTTGTCAACATGGCCTTGCTTTTGTGTTCTGTTGACTGTGTTATGTTAGTTAGGACCCCATGAGATACCATACATTGGCACTATGGGTGAGGCACAGGTCTTTGACAGAGGACTGTAGGCCATTTGGTAGTGATGCAGGCCAGTGCATTCTGTCATTCTTATGTTCCCAGGCTGCGAGCCAGTGGATTCCCCTGGGATGACAGGGTAAGTGTGCGAGGTGTTAATGGCAATAGTTCCGGTCCATATTAATTCATTGGTCTGGATGCAGGCAGGGTGCTCCTTATAGCTAGGGACACACCTGCATGGGACACTTTTTCAGCATGCTGCATTCTGTGGGTATTCCCATACAGAAGTGGGGTCATACTCTACTCATTCCCAACAGTAAGGATATGACCTGTGATAAACCTGTGGCTGATGGTGGGATGAGCTGAGTGCATGTGTGATATGGAGGCTTCTTGCAGCTTACTCACAGATATACCTGGGACATTGCCCTTATGCTGCCTTGTGCAGGGACATAGGCAGTCTCTCATTACTTCATAACTGTGCCTTTTCTGGTTTGCCAGTGATTGGCCAGACTACATCAGTATTCCATACTACATAGACAACTAATGTGCTGCTGACCTGTATGTACAATTCCATAGTTGTGTGCAGTTGACAGTTACATTTTATGTACTCCATCTAGGGTACTTCCACCTGTGTAGAGTGCATATGTCTGGGCCCACATTCATGGCATGTCCATCTTTCAGACGGTGACAGATATTGACATCCGGACAGTGAGTATGGACGACTGCTGACATGGGTATTGCTGGGAAGCATTGTGGTTGGCACTGCAGTTGTCAGAACATGGCCCTGTCATCCACAGTACTGCCGATAGGCCACTGAGACACAACCCTCCATGCCTACATGCTGACCACTTCCAGACAATGTTGAACACACAACAACGTAACACATGGACCCCTGCATATTGTACACATGCAACAATCTATCCTGTAGATTGGGCCAGCTTAGGTAATCTGTGCTCCACTGTTATTACACCTCACACATACATGTTACTGCATTTCTACATAGGATTGTGGCAGGGGGCACACCTGACAACTTTAAACATTTGCTAAGACTGTACTGGTATTTCAGGTACTCTATTGGCTTCCATTTCATTTTGTATTCTGACCTATCATGCAGACTGGAGACATATCAGTAGAGTACAAATCTTAGGTTTTATTGACCTACATTTCAGTTTCAGACTTCTTACCCTACAGAGCTAACATACAACTGCCACACCTGTTGTAGTCTGTCTGTGTAGGTCTGGAAGGGGGCTGTTCACCATTGCCATCAATTGGAGGCCTTAGCCCAGCCTTTCTTTATGGTCATCTACACCTGTCCTGCAGGCTGAGGCTGGTGGTGGGTATGTGAGCCTCACTGACATGCATGTGTGTGTGTCCTATGGACACACATTTGGGCCACCACATGTACTGCAGTGGGATTTGTCACCTTGTCTAGTACTGCCTAATATGTTGACACTAGTATTTGTTATGGATTTCATGCTGTCCATATAGGTGTGCACTATCTGCTGCCATCCCATTCAGCCACTCGATTCCCTTGCATGTTCATGTCCATACCATAGATACAACTATCAGATCATACTACTCCATTCAGCGATTTATAGAAAGAGTGACTTACCTTGTGTCTGTGCCAGTATTGAGGATAGTGCTAGAGGCTGACTATGTCGGATGCACATAGTACACTCCCTATACATGGTAAAGCACAGGTAGTGTCATGTTTGGCATCCCTTTTACTGTATGTGAGAGTCAGAGAGAGGTGTCATTCCCTGGGTCCCTACTGTGTCAGTGTATGTGCTATGCGTTGATCTTTGCCAAGGCCTGGGCATACTGGGCACACCTCCTTCTGCCTACATGGGCAGGCTCAGGTAGTTCCTCCTCTGAGTCCCTCTGTGCTTGTGATGGCCTTGGCAATGGTGGGAGGGTTGGTTTCCCGGGGGCCGGGAATTTTAAAATATTTTGGCAGGGTTTCCTTTGTTTTTTGGGACTTTTATGCCTAGAATCCATAAACCAAAAGGCCGAGGAAGAAGGTACCACCCCCACAAGAGGGGTCAGCATACTGGATGTGATAATCAGCAACATGGGTACTGGAGGGCAAGATGAGAAGTGGTAAAAACCAGACCATAAGTAATCACACTGGATATACAAATCCTGACCACAGTCCCTGGCCAGAAAACCACAGTGGAAAACATGTGTAAGCAATTTTTGGGCCACCTCCAAACTGATGTGGAATCCACTAAAGGCCCCGTGCAGGTGCAAAATATGGGCCACACCTCAGAACCTGTAATACAGCCATTCCATGAACACTGCCAGGAATGCATGGATTAAGCAGTCCAAAATTAAAACAAGACACAGTCCCTAAATCTGGCATGGTGGACACCAGCCATAAAAAACCATGCAAGAGAATGAGGAAGCTACTACATGATAGAGCAAACATAAAAATGAAGTAATCACTGATCAGTAGTATGGCAATAAAATCTGTCCACACATACAATCCACTAAGGCCAGCCACAACAATTTGGAATCTGTGAATCCTGAGGCAATTTTTGCCCCAAGTACACAGACAACCCCAACTCCACCCAAGAAATACAAATATATGTGAGAGATGCAACCATCCATCCAAACTGGAGGCTGAGCCCCCAACTCGGTACTCCCAAAGCTAGTCAGGAGGAGAAGGTAACCACACACACCACAAACACAGTCCCACATAGACCTATCACAACTGCAAACCAAACACATAAACACAAAAAAACATTCCCGGAGGCAGAAGTTACAAACACAGCACACCCAACAGAGGCCTCTAAAGCAGACACCCAATAAAAAACCCCTCCAAACATAGCACATGCAACACACAGTACACAAAGCTGGTGTGCCAAACAGTCACCGGACAGAAGGAGAAACAACATGCCTGATACAGTTGTAATAGGTGACTCCATAGTCAGACACACTGCTGTCCCACACCAGACTGAAAAAGGGGAAAGGGTACAGTAAGCTGCCTGTAGGCTGCCACAATATGCCACATAACAGAAATATGCAGGTCACCCAAAGCAAGAAAATATGATGCAGTCATAGTCCATGCTGGTGTGAATGACCTGAGATGTACCCCCCCTAGACTACAAAAAGAACAGATGAGCCCCGATTATGTAGTCCAGGCCGGTATGACACTCACCGTTTGCAGCATCCTCCCCTTTACCAAGAATAATGCCACAGTAAAAAAATGATCAGATAGCAAGTGGCACACTTACGGGTGACAGTGCAAGGGGGTCCACTGTCTGTCTGCTTGGGATGACATGCTTGACAAGCCAGCGTGTTCCGGGAGGGCCCTTGCACCTGTTCCCCCTAATATTGGATAAGGCCTTTGCCACCTCCATAGAGCCTTTGTAGGCAAGGCTGAAAAGACTGACCCACCACCCTAGAAAACATAAGGGGGAAAGAAACAAAAGGGGAAATGCTGACCAATGCCAGATGTGAAAACCCCCAATATGCATGCCCCCAAGGCCATCCCCAGTAGGGAGAACATCGTTCTGTGCAGTGACAAAAACCTGCTGAAAGGGCCTCCTGACAGCACACCAGCACTACCGGGTTTTATACCTTTGTGTCATGGCCCCAAAACCTGGAACAAAACATAAAAGGAGGGTGAGTATCCAAAAGCACAGACACCCATACGTCCAGGTAACTGACAATGCACAAGGCATGGATTTCCCACCCATGTGCAACTAACTGTAGGCAAGACTGCTGTACAGTCTGTAGCATGCTACAGACCACACTCTCACACAAAAAACCCCCCATCCTGAAGACACTGGACAGTATGAATGTCCCACCAAATACCAAACAAGGTACCACAAATTACCACATAGGTGGTAAACCATTATGTATGGAAGGAGTAACCAGGGACCTAGGGACACAAGTGGACAGTAACCTGTTATGTGACCCCCAAATTGCCAATGTGGCTAGGAAGACTGTCTACATTTGACACCGTATCAGGAAAGGATTCACATCTACAAACAGAGGTCATTGTCCCCCTATACTGTTCTTTTAATCACCCCCATAATCTAGTACAATGCCTCATATGGGATTCCCTTTTGACACCTGCAGCAGTTAGAAAGACCTCAAAGGTACCTCACCAAGAGGATAAAGGGTCTCAAATATATGTCATATGCCGCCTGGCTGTAGACACCCCAGCTGAATACAGTCACATACTGCCTACACAGAGGCTTTGGCCTGTTGTAGGAGGCCATGCCCAACACAGGAGTAATGGACATGCTCCACCCCAAAAAAAATCCAACCCCGGAGAGTGAGAGATGTCAACCTCAACAAATAATGAAATAGGATGTGGGGGGGACAGATACATAATCCAGAGGCTCCCCACACCCTGGACCAGAATCCCACTCCATGTTAGGCAGACCCCCTCACTGACACTCTTCAACAGGAATCTTGCCAAGTCGATGGATGATTGTAGAGTTACACGGGGGGTCTTCACTGTGTCATGTCCAGACAGAGGCACAGCAAAGCAAATCATAAATGGCCATAATATTCACATAGCAAGGGGCCAAAAGCCACACACACTCTGGCTAGGCTAACAAATGCCCAGGGTGGATAGACTAGTATGAACCTATGAACCTATGAAGATACAAATTGTACAGGACACTAAGGATAACCCCAAAAGGCTTTCCAAACTGATGGTAGGAACCATGTTGGGAATTCACAGATATGCCCTGAATCACACAAATACCACAAACACACACAAATATTGCCAACATACATCCTGACAGGTGCAGTGCAAACCCCCCCCCCCGAATGCAGAATATCTATCCCAGCAGACCGCTGGCCCCCTGACATTGCAGATGCTGAGGGAACAGCCAACATCTCCCAAAACAAAACACACCGCAGTAATGGTATGAGATGGTGTCCTGGGCTTAGTGCAACATGGACTCCAAGATGAATGGAATGCCAAACCACACTACTGCTCAATGTCAGCCTTACCACAGAATATGTACCCAAAGAGCAGTGTACAACAACAGTGGTCCTTCTCAACAAAGGTGTTGCCTGAATGGATACTGAAAACTACTACCCCGGAATCCTGAGAAGCTCGGTCTGCACAGCTATGGAAAGGATCAGCATGTACCACAGACATAAAAATTTTTGGGCCCCCGGGCCCAACCCGGGGGGGGGTTCCCCCCAAAATTTTTTTAAAAAAAAAAAAAATTTTTGAGGGGGGTTCCCCCGGGGGCCCCGGGTTTTTTTTTACCCTACCCTTTTTAAAAAAAAAATTAAAAAACCCCCGGGGTTAAAACCCCCCAAAAAAGGGCAAAAAAGGGGGAAACCCCGCCCAAAAAAAAACCGGAAAAACCCCCCCCTTTTTTTCCCCGGGTTTTTTTTTTCCCCCCCAAAAAAAAACGGGGAAATTTTTTAAATTTAAAAGGGAAAAAATTTTCCCCCCCAACCCCCCACAAAGGGCCCCCCAAAAAAACAAAAAAACCCCAAACCTTTAAAAATTTAAAAAAAGGGAAAACCCCTTTCCCCCCAAATTCCCCCAAATTTAAAATTTTAAAATGTAATTAAAAAGGGGGGGGGGAAAAAAAAATTTTTTTAAAAAAAATTTTTTAAAAAAAAACCCTTAAAGCACTAAAACATATAATTTAACCCCAATGGGGTTTTTTTTTTAGGGGGGTGTGGGAAAACCCCAAAGGAAAAAAATACAGGATGAATTCCTTTCAAACACATGTGTCCACCCATAAAAGAGGGAAAAAACCCCCCGTAATGCAATAGCCCTTCCAATTAAAGGGCAAACAAGAGGGAGGGGTTTGAAACCGCAAAGGCAAGGTGTGTTTTTCTGAGGGGGGGTTTTTGTAGGAAAAAGGGGGAAAGGAACCTCGGGTAATTTCCCCTAAACACCTTTAACCCCTTTTTGGGGTTCGGGCCCCCTTTGGGGGAGCCACTGTGCAATCCATCTAGTGACATAGGGCTTATATTTAAGCTGGTGAGCTTCCCTAGAATGCCCAAGTGGGGTATTGTTAAGGTGTTTGCAAGGTCCAGGTAGGCTGTGTGAACCACCTTCCCTCGGCAATGGCCTTGGTGACTGTATCAAAGAAATCAACCGGTTACACCGGTAGTGCTGGTGTGCTCTCAGTAGCCCTGAACCAGGCATCTGTTACTGCACAGATATCGATGTTTTCCATGCCAAGGAGTGTTTTGGGTGCATGCATCTGGAGGTTTAGACATCTGGCATTGGGTAGCATTGCTCTTAGTGTCTTATCCCTTGTGATACCTATGAAGGTGGGTTTGTCATCTGAGCCCTGCCTAACATAGGCACTATGGGGGTAGCAAGAGCCTTTGCCAATATCTGAAAGGCCAGGGGTGACAGGTGCAGGCTGTCCCTAGCAAAGCAGGTAGTTCAACAGAAGATGAATGTGTGAAGGTGTAGTGCCTGTGATTAGTTAGCAGTAGCATATATGACTGCTCACGTGGGCACATGCCAGGCAGGTCATATGCACTGTGTCACAGGCAATGTACATGTGAACAGGAAAAACAGTGACAACCTGTCAAGTGGGACATGGACATACATACATATAGTAGGCTATGCAGATGGCACTAGGAGTCCACAGAAGCTCTATAACTATGCATTGCAGGTGTGATCAGTATTCCAGGGTAATTGCAAGCAAACATGCATGTGTGGTTATAGGAATATGTATGTATATACATAATGTACTTATATATACATATTCACATGCATGTATATATATCTTTATGTCTGTGCATATATGTGTCCATATATGTGTCTGTATAGTAATATATATGTATGTCCATAATGTACTTATATATACATATGCACATGCATGTATATATATCTATATATATATATATATATATATATATACATATATATATATATATATATATATATATATATATATATATATATATATATATATATATATGTCTGTGCATATATGTGTGTATAGGAATATATATGTATGTACATAATGTACTTATATATACATATACACATGCATGTATATATATATATATATATATATATATATATATATATATATATGTCTGTGCATATATGTGTGTGGAATATATATGTGTGTATATATGTATGTACATAATGTACTTATATATACATATACACATGCATGTATATATATATATATATATATATATATATATATATATATATATATATATATATATATATATATATATATGTCTGTGCATATATGTGTGTGTATAGGAATATATATGTATGTACATAATGTACTTATATATACATATACACATGCATGTATATATATATATATATATATATATATATATATATATATATGTGTGTCTGTGCATATATGTGTGTGTATAGGAATATATATGTATGTACATAATGTACTTATATATACATATACACATGCATGTATATATATATATATATATATATATATATATATATATATATATACATATATATATATGTATATATATATATATATATATATATATATATATATATACAGTGGCGGATTTAGGCATGGGCGCAGGGGTGCGCAAGCACCTCCTTTCAAGTTTTCGTTACGTGTTTTTTTTTTTTTTTGAGATCATACAGTATTACTGATAATATGGACTCTCATATGAGTTCGACTTAAATGGAATTCTCTCCACGAGTCAGTTTAAAAAAAAAACGTACATTTTTTTTTTCAGTTCGGGTTCCTCAGGACCTGAACCAATGAATCATCATTGGTGTGAAAAATCGCGCCTAACTCAGATACATTGGAGAAGCGATTGGAGGTTGGAGAGTCAGGTGATTATAATCTCCTCAATAATTGCTCCTCCAAATACTTCTCTATTGTAGTTGAGTTAGGCTTTATAAACACTTCTTTTGAAACTCTAGTAAGTCATTCACTGAAGATCCAGGAAACCCCTTCAGTAAGTCTGCGAGTTTTCTCAGAGAGGTATATATATTTTTAATTTTTTGTACCAAAGAGCCAGTTTAATATTAAAAACAAGTTTTAAACAACTTGTCAGGCAAAGTATTCTGGAAAATCTAATTCGTGATTAGTGCCTAAATTTAAAGTGGTGTAATTTTTTAATGTTTGTGTTTGGTTCAGCGCATATATTATCTTTATCTATTTAGATCATAAAGTGTTGTGTGTTCCGGTAGAAAGCTTAATGCCGTGTAGCTGGTTAGTAATAATTAAATTTATTTAATTGATTGATTAACATGTTATAAAACAGATAAGATATTCCAATTCCACAGTAGTTGCGGCATGTTGCTTCAAGTTCTGACATCCATAAGTTAAAATTTTTTAATAATTTTTTTTTGTTTAATACTGTATTACAGATAGTAACGCAAAACTGTTTTAAAAATTAATAAAAACTGTTTAACAAGAACATGGGATGTTAGAACTCGAAGCAACTGTTGATGAACATGCCGCGTGTATTGTGAAATTATTCATAATATCGAAACATACAACCCCTTTACAAGTCCGTGTCTCTCATTACAGGGATCCAAAGTTTCCCTTTCCATTCTTTTAGACTGTTAGCTATTAATTTTGATGATCACTTTAGCCTAGTGAAAGAGTCCCAGTCTTTCTCACTTAGCAGGAATAATTATTGCCCCGAAATTATTTTAAGATCCCTTGGTAGATTCAACTTGAACTTCACTTCTTGTCCCCACTATCCTCATATCCTTTAAAAATGTTTACCTATAAAAAGCTATTTTTATACATCTATACTCTAAATATTTATTTACGGAGTTCTAAACTTTCAGTGTTTTTTGACTGTTTTAGCTTCAAAGAGATGCTCATGTACTGTTTTGTGTACACCGAGTATGTTTAGCTGCCCCTTGCTCAGAAATACAAAGTGGGCACGTAGGCATCGTTAACTCCGAAAATGTTTATTAATGAAGGGGTAAAGGTTAGTACTGAAGAAACTATATTAAGGGAATAAAAAACACCCTGAAATAGTGATGGTTTTGGTGAACTAGCGAGATTAGATCTCATGGCTGGTTTCCAAAATGAAATCCAACCCCCATCCACGAGGATCTCTCACCCACCAGCAGCAGCAAAAACGAGACGGAACAAAAAGTTGAAACATGATCCGCGGCAATAAAACCAGGCTAGATGAGGCGTTATTTGTCATAGTGTTATTATAGGCTGTTCTCTGAGTATTCTCTTCTAAGACTCCATAGAGTAAACATACTGCAAACCAGTATAAGCCTCACAATGTACAGCATTCATTTACATTTAATAATGAATAAATAATAATGGAAATTAAAATTATATACGTAGTAAGGAATATATTCAATTCATCATGGCGCCATTGTAGACTGACTTTTAAAATGGCCATTGCAGACTGACTTCGTTAAAAATGGCCATGATCTGCACTAGTTTTAGTTTAATGTTTTACTTTCATTGCATTCTACTTTCAGTACTCCAAAATAAACACAGTTAATAACTGATATAACTTTGCTGATATAACTTATATCAATTGCAATAATAGTTTATTGTCGTATGGATTTTCTACAGACTTTCCCAAACCTAAATGGATGAAGCTGACGCCTCACTTAACCCTTGCTCTTCATTATAGTATTAATATTAACTTGGTGTACACAGGCAAAGAAATGATGAAACAGAATGGTACAGTGCCCCTTTCAAAAGAGCGATGTTAAAAACATTCCCTTGGGAGTACCAACACCAGCGAACCATGCATTGACTTCCGTACATTCCGCTACCTCTCAAGTACTGTCTCCTATAATATAACCAATGCAGAGAGACAAACGAGGCTGCGTTGGACCAGGGCAGTACTGAATCTTCTACCTTAATATTTATTGATGTATATTGTGAATACACAATTATTTTCCGTGTTGTAGGTGTTTCTTGGAAAATTAAACACCTACAACACGGAAAATAATTGTGTATTCACAATATACACGAAATTATTGAACATAACGCCACCTAAAATAAAACAAAAGTGTACTATTAGTCATATTTTGCCTTCCTTAAAATTTTCTACACTGAAAATTACAATACTTGTTAGCTCTAAGGATTCTTTGTGATAACCGCGCAACATGTCAGCAATTTAAAAGGCAATCTTCATATAATTTCTTTCTGCTGCAGGCCACTATTTGTGTTTCATTTGCACTGTCTGCATCACCTGAATTACTGTTATCAGAAAGCCAGAATTGTTGGGCTAAACATGATTGTGCAGTGTGATACAGATGGTTGTAAGTACAATTTCCTAGGTCTCAGTCTAACGATAGCCAGTCCAGAAAGTAGTATGAAGCAACATTTTTTATGGTTGTATTAAGTGTTGTAGGAAAATGTTATAACCATTTTGTGCTCTCTTCAGAAAAAATAGTTTAGCTTTCTAGTGTAGCTTTATTACTTCTTTTGCAGAAAATTGCTGAATGAATAGCAGATCGTTAACAACATTATAGTTTAAGCAAGAATGAGTTAAACTGTTATAGTGTCTGTCTGATTTATAAGTAGGTGTACTGATTTTTGTTTTAAATTTGCTTATCCATATAAGGCATTAATGGCCTAATGCAGCACATTCTCATGTTTTGCTTTTGGCATGTTTCTAAATCTGTCCATACTGTACCATATAGAGGTTAAATCCATAACTAGTCCAATGAGTTGTATAAATATTTATTACTTCAAATGAAACTTTCTAAGCCACAGTGTTATTTGTCAAAAGTCTGTAGATGAGTTTAGTAATTTCTCCTGCTTCATTCTGTTTAAGTGCATCGTGAGTCTCCTTAAACGGATGAAGAGCTGAATACATGATGGAAAAAGTTTTGTATTCTGAAAGTATTTTAAAAGAGAGAAATACCTGACTAGCCAATAAAGCCACAGCAGCATTAGGTATTCAGTTATTTTTTGTATATTTCTAAGATTACAGAAACTATGTTAGAAGCTTGCAAAACGAATGTTATGGCATGGAACAAATTGTGGAGTACATAAAGAAAAAAAATCTGTCAGAACACAGTCCAGGACTGCTAAATGATATTATGTGATATATAAAGAAATGAAGGACCTGGACTTTGGTTCTAGTATCCAGTAACATTAGCAGTGACTTCAGTGGTACATAAGCTATCGAAATGATTTCCAGTAGCAAAATCACAATTATATAAACATTAACAGTATTAATAACTTGAGCTCAATATTTTCAGTCTGGAATTACTCTGTTTACAGCATTACATATTAAATTACAACCTACAATTTTCCTTTCGTTTTGATGTTTGAAATATTTTTAGATACAAAATAGGAAGCACACATAAAATGTATATATTTTTTCTGGGCAGATTTCTATAATACATATAAAATGAACACAGAAGAAAGAATATCAGTTAAAATGTGAAAGCAATGTTAAAGCAGGGTTAAATAGAGAAGCAATATTAAATGCATCTTTGTAATTTCAAACAGTTATCACCGTTATAATTTGCAATTTCTATAAAACATTTATTGAGAAATCAAATACATGTTTGCACTAGGTCGGGATTATCTTTTATTTCTGCTTTTTCATTATCTTAAAATATTGGACACAAAATAGTCTTTATTTGGTAAGAAAATAAATGAAAATTGCATTAGTCATTTGTAATGCATGATTATGGACTATAATATTGACTGAGTGCAGCAAAAGATATACATGAGCCAATGAAGACAAGTCTCATAGATGTTGCTTAATCAAAAATAAATACCTATAAAAGGTTTCCTATTAGAAGAGCGAACACTTAAAATAGCAAATGCTCTTCTATTGAACTTGAAAACCCGAAACAGCAAAATGTCGAAGGCACGGAACAGCGATTTTTTTCCCAGGGAAAAAAATCACTCAAACGTTCTTGGGACTTTGCTGTTTTCTCCACTGTGGTGTGATCTCAGAGTTGGTATATTTAAGTTCGGGGGTGGGGGTGAAGATCCCCAGTTTATTTTGTTTGTACATTCTTTTTTTTTTCCCCTGGGAAAAAAATAGCTGATCCAAGCCTTCGACATTTTAAAGTTTCGGGTTTTTCAGTTCGATAGAAGGGCGGCCATGGTGGTGCAGTGGTTAGCATTGTCGCCTCACAGCAAGAGGTTCCCTGGTTCGATCCTTGGCTGGGGTGCCTTCTGTGTGGAGTCTGCATGTTCTCCCTGTGGTTGTGTGGGTTTCCTCTGGGTGCTCCGGTTTCCTCCCACATCCCAAAGACATGCTGTAGGTGGATTGGACACTCTAAACTGGCCGTAGGTGTGAGTGCATGTGTGTGTGTGTGCCTTCTGTGGAAGGTTGGGCACCGGGCTGGCAACTCAACACTGTAAAATCTCCACTGCCAATCATGAGCGAACAGGTGATCCACTGTGGCGACCCCTAACCGGGAAAAGAAGAAGAGCATTTGCTATTTTAAGGATTCACTCTTCTAATATAGACCCCTTAAAATGATAAAATACTACCTATATCTCTACCCAGTACTATTTGTTAATGAATAACAAATTTGTAGAGACAGTAAATAGTCTCAGTTGAAACAACTGCAGAGTTTGCAGAAGATTCAATGTACTTTTTCATAAATCTGAATTTCTGCCACCAAGATTGTATCTCCACAAATCTATGCAACTGCTTTGCAATTGTAATTTACATATCTCAAAACAAAATAATATAAATACACTTGAATACATACTATCTTATGTAACTGTAACAGTAAAAAATATCATCACTAAACCGTTTGTATAAGATAAAGTACAACACTCAGTTCACTGTTTTGTTCTCTGCCAACCCTGATATTTGCTCCTTAAACCTACAGTACATGGTATTTCACTTGTTATACACAGGACTCATATGTATTCCACGTGTGTCATATAAATGAGTGTAATATAAACATCTACATGAGGAACACTGGCATAATATATCATCGTGCCTTTTCCCAAATCCAGATATTTAGTGTCACATAACCAAGGCCAGACTTAAACACAGGCCAACTTGGCGAGCATCTACGGCACCGTGCTTGGAGAAGTGCTTTTTCAACAATTTTATATTTGATTTTAGAGCAAAGAAATATGTTGTTTGCTCTAAAAAAATAAAGCATAGATCCATGTTAAATAAATGCACCCACAGCCTGATGGGTGCTCCACTTCACTTAACCATTCACGTCAAATAACGTCACTTGAGACATGAGTGCTGCAATGGCACGGAGCAGAGACCTGTAAGTGTTCAAATGGGAGGCGCAATGCAGTGGTGCTCACAGGACTAAGGGTCTGCATCAATATGATGCATTTCTTTAATGAAGTCTAAACATATAATGTGCTTTTACTGACCGATCACTTCAGGGCATTCTGCAGAATTCTGAACAGCTGAAAGGAATGGTGCAATACAAATGTAGTTTGTTTTAACAGTGGTGCTGGCTGACAGTAATCAACCAGAAATTTTCTGTAATATTTCAGGCTTTGTGATGCAATGTTAATGTTTGGTAACTTGTCTGTGTTAAGAAAGGGTGAAATATAGGTTACATGTCCATCAGACTTCACTGTTATAACTGCTGAGTAAGAATTTAGCATACCTTTCAAATGCCCGATTTTGGCACAAAATTTTGCTCCTCCCTCATAATTCCTACTAAAATTGGTAATTTTGTGAAAAAGGGTGGCAGTAATGACAATAATAGTTATATACTTCTTTTGCTTTACAAAATGCAACTTTTGCTTTTATTTACCAGGAAAGTCCACCTGGGAACTGAAATGCCCATTTTTAGCAAAGGCGAGAGAAAAGCTACAAAACAAGGTCAAACACATTTTTGACAGTTAAATAGAAAAACAGTCAAACACCTGTTGTGTCTTTCGGCTTTTCCAGGTTAGGGGTCACCACAGCAGAACTCCGGTCCACTAATGATTGGTGGTTGATTTTTATGTGCCGAAGTTACCAGTCCTGACGCACAACCTTCAACAAAGATATTTCATTCACGCATGTCTCCATGCAGAAGATGCTCTAGCTGAGAATTGAACCGGACAGCATCTTACTGTGAGGTGACAACGCTACCACAGCAGCACCACCGTGGGATTGAAAAACAGTCAAACACTACTTGCAAGTATTTCAAAGCAACAGTCAAACATTTACAAAGCACGTCTTCAAGATATTGAGAGTAAAATCAAAAATACTATATTAATACACTTTTACAGTATCCATGGTGAACAGAGTTAAGATTGCATACTTCAACTGCAGATGTGGTACAGTTGCATAGTTTATTAGTTGCCAGGTGATAATTTAGGGCTGATTTGAGCTATTATAGCTTACTTAAAGAAGATTCAGTGTTATTACTGCCCATGCCCAGGGCACGTAAGCCATTCGCCTCTTTTTCCCCAGTGCAATATGTTTTTATTAAACTAAGACACATTTTATGCAGAAGCCCTTAATGGTGCTGGATCAATGGCAATTTAAAAATATGTTTTTATTGTGTGCAGTTAACATATGTATGATGGTCTTAAAACCGTAGTTAGCAAAATCGTATAAAACACTCCTTTAAAAATTTAGTTTATTTATTTATTTTTCCTTTATTTTGCTGAATTCAGATGCCAGTTTTCAGTTGGGTAGATGCTGCCATACCTCTCAAGAGTACCTCATTTCGAGGAAAAAACATCCTCATTTGGGGTATTAAAAAGTTCATGTTCCTCGGAAGTTCCGCATTGAAAGAGCCTGTCACACATTTAGTGTTAGTGTTCTTTTAACCTGTAACAGTGCTAAATCATTAAACTATTTTATAAGTAAAAATACAACATTTTAACCATTCTATGAGCTTCCTAGTTTAAGTGGTTAGTAAGCCATTAGTAAGTGTTCCACATTTTGCCTGTTTGTTCCATATTACCTTTCCATGAAGTTGCCAGATGTGAATGGATGAATGAATGAAACAGAGCATGCACGTATGCTTCACGCCTCCCTCACTATTCCATAAAGACCATAACCACAACTCACGTGCGCTTCTGGGTCTTGCTACATGTGTTGCCCCATAATAGAGTCTGAGACTCCCTGATTTTTCTGAAAGCCATTATAATTAGAACTGGACCTGGGAAGGACATCATTATGGTTATTGGTTTGAGTTCAATTGTGTAGTTGGAGTGACGAAAAAAAAAATAAAAAAAAGTCATCTTTATACCACTGTTTCCCATGAAATTGCACTGTTGCCCCACTCTGAATTCACCAGAACAGTGAATGTTTATATCTAGTAGCACAAGTTACTGTGTCTGAAAGAAACAGGACTACAGCCTTTCTCAACGCCCAAAGCTGAACGTTGTTTACTGAAACATGACAGTTTGCAGGACAGCCCGTACGTTCATTGCGTGCAGAGTTGTATCATGTTGTAGGGAAGCAAGATGTCCAGGAGGTGAAAGCTGTTGGCAGTAATCCTGTAGGTAGAGGAAACCATGCATTACCAACAAGCAGAAAATGACATATTTATATTTTCTGTAGTTAGTCTGTCTTATCCCCTATAGCCTCAAACTATTTGTAAATTCATAAGGGAATTTTGCTTCTGTCATCCCTTTCTGAATCTATTTATGTACTATATATAATTAGACATCATTGTGAGCCCTACTGAGGATCTTTTATCTGATTTTAAGGGTTAATACATGGTATAATTTCCTGGTAGCTTTACAGAGACAAATGTTAAATGCTGTGTCCTAAAGTTACAGAACATGTCAAATAAGTGCCTAGTCAAGTACATGTGAAATAGTGCATTGTACTGAATTATTGGTCTAATCAGGCTGAATACAGTGGGGTTATAATTTCCTTGGATCTGGATGCCGTACATTTACTTATAAGTTGTTCCACATAGGAGTTCCTCACCACTGTGGACACGTGGCAGTCAAAGTTCAGGCTATTTGTACATTCTAATATCTTTCATTGCTCACAAAATGCTTACAGTTTTGACCTACGCCCTTTATTTGTCCAGAAAATGCTGTGTAATGCCAGAGTGTGAAGGCTGATAGAAGTATAGCACCCACAGACAGACAGTTTTGTAAAGCAACTGGAACATGCCAAAGCAAAGAACAGATTTGTACATTCATTTGTGAAGTGTTTTATATGCGTTCTTTCTTCAGCATAATGAAGACATGTTGTTGTGGCCATTAGCCAAGTCATTAGTACTTGACACTGTTTTATTTTGTACATTAGATAACAGAAGGCTTCAAGCAGTTATTTGTGTATTGAAATGAGCTGCAGTATGTCAGCAAAAAGTGCTGCTATGTCTTCAGGAGCAAAGCGAGAACTACATCAACAGTCTCTCTTCAAATTTTTCAGAAAGGTCATAAAACATGGAGAAGGTTCAGTCTCTGAGGGTAAGTCATTTGTGAGTGAGAGTAGTGGTAGTACAGAATTATGTCCTAGTATCAGGATGACTGACGGATAGTTCAGAGGTGTGTGACACTTTTTCCTGTGCTAAAGTATTTGTCTAGGATTTTATGAATGAGGGTATTCATAAGTTTTAATAATTTTAGTCTTGAAAGGAAAGTCAGATATGTAATGGAAAATGAACTGAAAGGTACTGTACTCTAAAAGTCTTATATGAAGGCAGGAGCTCATCGGTGAGATAGAACATCTTAATAATCCATGTTGTATACTTTGCATTTCTTTTGTGGGTTTGCAGGCATCTAGTGTATAGATTCTTTCCCTATTTTTTTTTACTTGAAACTTTTTTTGTTTAACAGTACGCTATTCAACGGAGGCAAATGTAGTTGTATTTGGTGTACTGTTAAAGAAGTATTTGTTGTACTGTTACAGAAGTATTTGTTGTACTGTTACAGAAGTATTTGTTGTACTGTTACAGAAGTATTTGTTGTACTGTTAAAGAAGTTATCTTCCTCTTGATATTTGTTTTTGTTTTTTTAACCAGCAGTCAGAGAGTCATGTCTGTTTGACACAGAAGACATGGTAAATGAAGGTAGTGCCATCAGAGAAGTCAGTGAAAGTAGTACTGTCACAGAAGTCAGCAGCTTAACAGATGACATAGAAAGTGAGAGAAGTACTGTTAGTGGTCACTAAGAAGCATTCGGATGAAGTCAGTGCCACAAAGTGTTTGACAGATATTAGTGAGTACATCACATGTACTAATGCTGCAGATAAGGAGAAAGTCATTGTCATAAATCATCGCAAACCACATGATGGTTTTCGTTTCCCACTCAAAGCCTTCACAGACAAAAGAAGAAAATCAGGAAGTTCCCTTCGCCAATGTCAGCTGTCATGGCTAGACCAGTATCATTTTCTGGCATATTCAGTGAAAAAAGATGGGCTGTATTGTTTAGCCTGTGTGTTATTTCCAACACCAGCACAGACGGAACGTGCAAAGTTATTCATTGAGCAGCCATATTGTAATTGGAAGCATGCCAAAGCTGATATTCAGAGACATTCAGAATTAGATTACCACAAGAAATCTGAGGCAAAATTACATGCTTTCCGAGTCACAAGTGACAATCCAAGTCAAAGAGTGGACTTTGCAATTTCAAATGCGTCACAGCTGCAGGTGGCCAAAACAGAGCTCTACTAACCTCTATTATAAAGTGTCTGGAGTACTGTGGAAGGCAAGGGATAGCACTCCGTGGACATAGAGATGACTGCACATCTGACTGTACAACCAACAAAGGAAATTTCAGATCTCTAGTTGATTTCAATTGATGCTGGTGACAGAGAGTTAGAAGCCCACTTGCAGACATGCCAAAAGAATGCAACGTATATTTCAAAAACAGTACAGAATGAATTGCTAGACTGTATTAAAGAATACATTCAACAGCAGATAATAAAGGATATTAAACAACAGCCTCTTGGACCCTTTTATTCCATCCAAGCAGATGAAATTGCAGATATAAGCAACTGGGAACAAGTTGGAGTGGTACTACGATATGTGAAGAATAGCCATCCTGTGGAGAGATTCATAGAGTTTATTGCCTGTGAATCTGTAACTGGAGAGGAGATATGCAATAAGTTGGTCACATGCCTAACAAAGCTAACATTGAATCTTGAGCACTGCAAAGCTCAAGGGTACGATGGTGCTGGAAACATGGCTGGAGTACAGAAAGGCTGTGCAGCTTTGTTTCAAGAAAAAGTACCACATGCTATTTTTTTCCACTGTGCTAGCCACCAGTTGAACCTCGTACTTTCAAAGGCTTGCCAAGTTCCAGAAGTACGAATAATGTTAAATATAGTGAAGGAAGTTGGTTTGTTTTTCAAATACTCCCCAAAAAGGCAAAGATGTCTAGAGGAATCAGTGCAGTACATAAACTTACAGCAAAAGGCAACTGGCAAAAAACCTATAGAAAAACAAAAGCTTAAGTTACTGTGTGAGACCAGATGGGTGGAGAGACATACAGCCTTTGATGACTTCTATCATATGTATGAAGCACTCATTCACTGTTTAGACAATATTATGAATAACAGAGGGCCACACTGGGATGGAAAAACTTTGACTGATGCCAGTGGACTTTACAGTTCAATTACTAAGTCTTGCTTTATTGTTTCCTTCCAGTCAGCAAGGTTCTTATTTGGCTTTACTAAGCCCCTAAGCAAACTTCTGCAAGTATCATCACAAGACATACTGTATGCATATGAGCAAGTCAGCTGTGTGCTTAATGAGCTGCAGGCTATTCGTGTAAACATTGAGAATGAGTTTAAGAATATCTTCAGAGATATGTCAGAAATGGGGAGCTTCTGCAATAATACTGAATTACCCCTTCCACGTGTCTGTAGCAAACAGACTATGAGGAACAATGTGACTGGAGAGACTTCAGAAGAATACTGGCGAAGAGCAATTTTTATTCCCTTTCTGGATCACTTCATTCATGAACTGTCCAGACGATTCACTACAATGGCATCAACAGCTATTCAAGGACTCTCACTAATTCCATCAAACTTGAACAGCTTAACATTAGATAGAGAGAGTTCACTTAAAAATTTTTTTGACTTGCCTTCACCAACAACATTCCACCAAGAGGTCAGACTGTGGAAAAGGACATGGGAGACTATATCGCACAATTCTGCACTGCCAAATGATTTGAAGCAGACCTATTCGCAAACAAATGTCAAAATGTTCCCAAACATTTCCTTTGTATTAAATACACTCTTGCTCACTCCAGTCACAACTGCTGAGTAGAGAGGGCTAATTCAGCCTTAAAAATGATAAAGTCTGAACTCCGGAGTACCATGGGACAAGAGCGCCTTAATAGTTTAGTGTTGCTGTTCATGCATAGGGACATCCCGATAGACTACTCCTCGGTAATCAATTTATTTGCAGAAAGACATCCAAGAAGAATGCTACTTATTAATCCACTTAATTAAGAATCTAACAGTAGTATGACTAAGCATGTGACATATATTACAATACGGTATGAGAACATAGAGGCCATCATGAAATGCTTAGTGTTAAAATTTGTTAGACTTTCTCTCCTGCCGTGTACAGTTTTTATACATATCTTTAGATGGTATAACATATTGACAAAGTCTGACTACTAATTAAGTCAGAGTGTTAACATCAGAGAAGTCCTCTACTCCACAGGAAGCATAGAAAGTGAGAAGTACCAGTAGTCAGTCAGAGCTCTACCATCATAGAAATCATCCACTCCACAGGCAACCTAGAAATTCATACAAGTGCCATCAGAGAAGTCAGTACTACCATCATAGAAGTTCTCTACTCCCAGGCAACATAGAAAGTAAGAAGTACCAGTAGTCAGAGCACTACCATCACAGAAGTCCTCTACTCCACAGGCAGCATAGAAAGTAAAAGTACCAGTAGCCAGAGCACTACCATCACAGAAGTCCTCTACTCCACAGGCAGCATAGAAAGTAAAAGAAGTACCAGTAGTCAGAGCTCTACCATCAGAAGTCATCCACTCCACAGGCAACATAGAAATTCCACAGAAGTCCTCTACTCCACAGGAAGCATAGAAAGTGAGAAGCACCAGTAGTCAGTCAGAGCTCTACCATCATAGAAATCATCCACTCCACAGGCAACCTAGAAATTCATACAAGTGCCATCAGAGAAGTCAGTACTACCATCATAGAAGTCCTCTACTCCCAGGCAACATAGAAAGTAAGAAGTACCAGTAGTCAGAGCACTACCATCACAGAAGTCCTCTACTCCACAGGCAGCATAGAAAGTAAAAGTACCAGTAGTCAGAGCTCTACCATCAGAAGTCATCCACTCCACAGGCAACATAGAAATTCCACAGAAGTCCTCTACTCCACAGGCAGCATAGAAAGTGAGAAGTACCAGTAGTCAGTCAGAGCTCTGCCATCATAGAAATCATCCACTCCACAGGCAACATAGAAAGTAAGAAGTACCAGTAGTCAGAGCACTACCATCACAGAAGTCCTCTACTCCACAGGCAGCACAGAAAGTAAAAGTACCAGTGGTCAGTCAGAGCTCTACCATTATAGAAGTACATCAGAGAAGTCAGTGAAAATAGTACTGTCACAGAAGTCAGCAGCTTAACAGATAACATAGAAAGTGAGAGAAGTACTGTTAGTGAAGTCAGTAAGAAGCATTTGGATGAAGTCACTGATGGTGCTGAAAACATGGCTGGAGTACAGAAAGGCTGTGCAGCTTTGTTTCAAGAAAAAGTACCACATGCTATTTTTTTCCACTGTGCTAGCCACCAGTTGTACCTCGTACTTTCAAAGGCTTGCCAAGTTCCAGAAGTACGAATAATGTTAAATATAGTGAAGGAAGTTGGTTTGTTTTTCAAATACTCCCCAAAAAGGCAAAGATGTCTAGAGGAATCAGTGCAGTACATAAACTTACAGCAAAAGGCAAGTGGCAAAAAACCTATAGAAAACAAAAGCTTAAGTTGCTGTGTGAGACCAGATGGGTGGAGAGGCATACAGCCTTTAACTTCTATCATATGTGCGAATCACTCATTCACTGTTTAGGCAATATTATGAACAACAGAGGGCCACACTGGGATGGAAAAACTTTGACAGATGCCAGTGGACTTTACAATTCAATTACTAAGTCTTGCTTTATTGTTTCCTTTCAGTCAGCAAAGTTCTTGTTTGGCTTTACTAAGCCCCTTAGCAAACCTCTACAAGTATCGTCACAAGACATACTGTATGCATATGAGCAAGTCAGCTGTGTGCTTAATGAGCTGCAGGCTGTTCGTGCAAACATTGAGAATGAGTTTAAGAATATCTTCAGAGATATGTCAGAAATGGGGAGCTTCTGCAATAATACTGAATTACCCCTTCCACGTGTCTGTAGCAAACAGACTATGAGGAACAATGCGGCTGGAGAGACTTCAGAAGAGTACTGGTGAAGAGCAATTTTTATTCCCTTTCTGGATCACTTCATTCATAAACTGTCCAGACGATTCACTACAATGGCATCAACAGCTATTCAAGGACTCTCACTAATTCCATCAAACTTGAACAGCTTAACATTAGATAGAGTTCACTTAAAAAATGTTTTGACTTTCCTTCAACAACATTCAACCAAGAGCTCAGACTGTGGAAAAGGACATGGGAGACTATATCGCACAATTCTGCACTGCTAAATGATTTGAAGCAGACCTATTCACAAACAAATGTCAAAATGTTCCCAAACATTTCGTTTGTATTAAATACACTCTTGCTCACTCCAGTCACAACTGCTGGAGTAGAGAGGGCTAATTCAGCCTTAAAACTGAAAGTCTGAACTCCGAGTACCAAGAGGCAAAAGCGCCTTAACAGTTTAGTGTTGCTGTTCATGCATAGAGACATCCCGATAGACTACTCCTTTGTAATCCATATTTGCAGAAAGACATCCGAGAATGTTTTTATACATATGTTTAGATGGTATAACATATTGACAAAGTCTGACTACTAATTAAGTCGGAGTGTTACCATCAGAGAAGTCATCTACTCCACAGGCAACATAACAATTCATAGAAGTACCATCAGAGAAGTCAGTGCTACCATCATAGAAGTCATCTACTCCCAGGCAACATAGAAAGTAAAAACTACCAGTAGTCAGAGCACTACCATCACAGAAGTCCTCTACTCCACAGACAGCATAGAAAGTAAAAGTACCAGTAGCCAGAGCACTACCATCACAGAAGTCCTCTACTCCACAGGCAGCATAGAAAGTAAAAGAAGTACCAGTAGTCAGAGCTCTACCATCAGAAGTCATCCACTCCACAGGCAACATAGAAATTCCACAGAAGTCCTCTACTCCACAGGCAGCATAGAAAGTAAAAGTACCAGTAGTCAGAGTACTACCATCACAGAAGTCCTCTACTCCACAGGCAGCATAGAAAGTAAAAGTACCAGTAGTCAGAGCACTACCATCACAGAAGTCCTCTACTCCACAGGAAGCATAGAAAGTGAGAAGTACCAGTAGTCAGTCAGAGCTCTACCATCATAGAAATCATCCACTCCACAGGCAACCTAGAAAGTCATACAAGTGTCATCAGAGAAGTCAGTACTACCATCATAGAAGTCCTCTACTCCCAGGCAACATAGAAAGTAAGAAGTACCAGTAGTCAGAGCACTACCATCACAGAAGTCCTCTACTCCACAGGCAGCATAGAAAGTAAAAGTACCAGTAGCCAGAGCACTACCATCACAGAAGTCCTCTACTCCACAGGCAGCATAGAAAGTAAAAGTACCAGTAGTCAGAGCTCTACCATCAGAAGTCATCCACCCACAGGCAACATAGAAATTCCACAGAAGTCCTCTACTCCACAGGAAGCATAGAAAGTGAGAAGTACCAGTAGTCAGTCAGAGCTCTACCATCATAGAAATCATCCACTCCACAGGCAACCTAGAAATTCATACAAGTGCCATCAGAGAAGTCAGTACTACCATCATAGAAGTCCTCTACTCCCAGGCAACATAGAAAGTAAGAAGTACCAGTAGTCAGAGCACTACCATCACAGAAGTCCTCTACTCCACAGGCAACATAGAAAGTAAGAAGTACCAGTAGTCAGAGCACTACCATCACAGAAGTCCTCTACTCCACAGGCAGCACAGAAAGTAAAAGTACCAGTAGTCAGAGCACTACCATCACAGAAGTCCTCTACTCCACAGGCAGCATAGAAAGTAAATGTACCAGTAGTCAGAGCTCTACCATCAGAAGTCATCCACTCCACAGGCAACATAGAAATTCCACAGAAGTCCTCTACTCCACAGACAGCATAGAAAGTGAGAAGTACCAGTAGTCAGTCAGAGCTCTAACATCATAGAAATCATCCACTCCACAGGCAACATAGAAAGTAAGAAGTACCAGTAGTCAGAGCACTACCATCACAGAAGTCCTCTACTCCACAGGCAGCATAGAAAGTAAAAGTACCAGTAGTCAGAGCTCTACCATCAGAAGTCATCCACTCCACAGGCAACATAGAAATTCCATAGAAGTCCTCTACTCCACAGGCAGCATAGAAAGTGAGAAGTACCAGTAGTCAGTCAGAGCTCTGCCATCATAGAAATCATCCACTCCACAGGCAACATAGAAAGTAAGAAGTACCAGTAGTCAGAGCACTACCATCACAGAAGTCCTCTACTCCACAGGCAGCACAGAAGGTAAAAGTACCAGTAGTCAGAGCACTACCATCACAGAAGTCCTCTACTCCACAGGCAGCATAGAAAGTAAAAGTACCAGTAGTCAGAGCTCTACCATCAGAAGTCATCCACTCCACAGGCAACATAGAAATTCCACAGAGTCCTCTACTCCACAGGCAGCATAGAAAGTGAGAAGTACCAGTAGTCAGTCAGAGCTCTGCCATCATAGAAATCATCCACTCCACAGGCAACATAGAAAGTAAGAAGTACCAGTAGTCAGAGCACTACCATCACAGAAGTCCTCTACTCCACAGGCAGCACAGAAAGTAAAAGTACCAGTAGTCAGAGCACTACCATCACAGAAGTCCTCTACTCCACAGGCAGCATAGAAAGTAAAAGTACCAGTAGTCAGAGCTCTACCATCAGAAGTCATCCACTCCACAGGCAACATAGAAATTCCACAGAAGTCCTCTACTCCACAGGCAGCATAGAAAGTGAGAAGTACCAGTAGTCAGTCAGAGCTCTGCCATCATAGAAATCATCCACTCCACAGGCAACATAGAAAGTAAGAAGTACCAGTAGTCAGAACACTACCATCACAGAAGTCCTCTACTCCACAGGCAGCACAGAAAGTAAAAGTACCAGTAGTCAGAGCACTACCATCACAGAAGTCCTCTACTCCACAGGCAGCATAGAAAGTAAAAGTACCAGTAGTCAGAGCTCTACCATCAGAAGTCATCCACTCCACAGGCAACATAGAAATTCCACAGAAGTCCTCTACTCCACAGGCAGCATAGAAAGTAAAAGTACCAGTAGTCAGAGTACTACCATCACAGAAGTCCTCTACTCCACAGGCAGCATAGAAAGTAAGTACCAGTAGTCAGAGCACTACCATCACAGAAGTCCTCTACTCCACAGGAAGCATAGAAAGTGAGAAGTACCAGTAGTCAGTCAGAGCTCTACCATCATAGAAATCATCCACTCCACAGGCAACCTAGAAAGTCATACAAGTGTCATCAGAGAAGTCAGTACTACCATCATAGAAGTCCTCTACTCCCAGGCAACATAGAAAGTAAGAAGTACCAGTAGTCAGAGCACTACCATCACAGAAGTCCTCTACTCCACAGGCAGCATAGAAAGTAAAAGTACCAGTAGCCAGAGCACTACCATCACAGAAGTCCTCTACTCCACAGGCAGCATAGAAAGTAAAAGAAGTACCAGTAGTCAGAGCTCTACCATCAGAAGTCATCCACTCCACAGGCAACATAGAAATTCCACAGAAGTCCTCTACTCCACAGGAAGCATAGAAAGTGAGAAGTACCAGTAGTCAGTCAGAGCTCTACCATCATAGAAATCATCCACCCACAGGCAACCTAGAAATTCATACAAGTGCCATCAGAGAAGTCAGTACTACCATCATAGAAGTCCTCTACTCCCAGGCAACATAGAAAGTAAGAAGTACCAGTAGTCAGAGCACTACCATCACAGAAGTCCTCTACTCCACAGGCAACATAGAAAGTAAGAAGTACCAGTAGTCAGAGCACTACCATCACAGAAGTCCTCTACTCCACAGGCAGCACAGAAAGTAAAAGTACCAGTAGTCAGAGCACTACCATCACAGAAGTCCTCTACTCCACAGGCAGCATAGAAAGTAAATGTACCAGTAGTCAGAGCTCTACCATCAGAAGTCATCCACCCACAGGCAACATAGAAATTCCACAGAAGTCCTCTACTCCACAGACAGCATAGAAAGTGAGAAGTACCAGTAGTCAGTCAGAGCTCTAACATCATAGAAATCATCCACTCCACAGGCAACATAGAAAGTAAGAAGTACCAGTAGTCAGAGCACTACCATCACAGAAGTCCTCTACTCCACAGGCAGCATAGAAAGTAAAAGTACCAGTAGTCAGAGCTCTACCATCAGAAGTCATCCACTCCACAGGCAACATAGAAATTCCATAGAAGTCCTCTACTCCACAGGCAGCATAGAAAGTGAGAAGTACCAGTAGTCAGTCAGAGCTCTGCCATCATAGAAATCATCCACTCCACAGGCAACATAGAAAGTAAGAAGTACCAGTAGTCAGAGCACTACCATCACAGAAGTCCTCTACTCCACAGGCAGCACAGAAGGTAAAAGTACCAGTAGTCAGAGCACTACCATCACAGAAGTCCTCTACTCCACAGGCAGCATAGAAAGCAAAGGTTCCATTAGTCAGAGCTCTACCATCAGAAGTCATCCACCCCACAGGCAACATAGAAATTCCACAGAAGTCCTCTACTCCACAGGCAGCATAGAAAGTGAGAAGTACCAGTAGTCAGTCAGAGCTCTGCCATCATAGAAATCATCCACCCACAGGCAACATAGAAAGTAAGAAGTACCAGTAGTCAGAGCACTACCATCACAGAAGTCCTCTACTCCACAGGCAGCACAGAAAGTAAAAGTACCAGTAGTCAGAGCACTACCATCACAGAAGTCCTCTACTCCACAGGCAGCATAGAAAGTAAAAGTACCAGTAGTCAGAGCTCTACCATCAGAAGTCATCCACTCCACAGGCAACATAGAAATTCCACAGAAGTCCTCTACTCCACAGGCAGCATAGAAAGTGAGAAGTACCAGTAGTCAGTCAGAGCTCTGCCATCATAGAAATCATCCACTCCACAGGCAACATAGAAAGTAAGAAGTACCAGTAGTCAGAACACTACCATCACAGAAGTCCTCTACTCCACAGGCAGCACAGAAAGTAAAAGTACCAGTAGTCAGAGCACTACCATCACAGAAGTCCTCTACTCCACAGGCAGCATAGAAAGTAAAAGTACCAGTAGTCAGAGCTCTACCATCAGAAGTCATCCACTCCACAGGCAACATAGAAATTCCACAGAAGTCCTCTACTCCACAGGCAGCATAGAAAGTGAGAAGTACCAGTAGTCAGTCAGAGCTCTGCCATCATAGAAATCATCCACTCCACAGGCAACATAGAAAGTAAGAAGTACCAGTAGTCAGAGCACTACCATCACAAAAGTCCTCTACTCCACAGGCAGCACAGAAAGTAAAAGTACCAGTAGTCAGAGCACTACCATCACAGAAGTCCTCTACTCCACAGGCAGCATAGAAAGTAAAAGTACCAGTAGTCAGAGCTCTACCATCAGAAGTCATCCACTCCACAGGCAACATAGAAATTCCACAGAAGTCCTCTACTCCACAGGCAGCATAGAAAGTGAGAAGTACCAGTAGTCAGTCAGAGCTCTGCCATCATAGAAATCATCCACTCCACAGGCAACATAGAAAGTAAGAAGTACCAGTAGTCAGAGCACTACCATCATAGAAGTCCTCTACTCCACAGGCAGCACAGAAAGTAAAAAGTACCAGTAGTCAGAGCACTACCATCACAGAAGTCCTCTACTCCACAGGCAGCATAGAAAGTAAAAGTACCAGTAGTCAGAGCTCTACCATCAGAAGTCATCCACTCCACAGGCAACATAGAAATTCCACAGAAGTCCTCTACTCCACAGGCAGCATAGAAAGTGAGAAGTACCAGTAGTCATTCAGAGCTCTGCCATCATAGAAATCATCCACTCCACAGGCAACATAGAAAGTAAGAAGTACCAGTAGTCAGAGCACTACCATCACAGAAGTCCTCTACTCCACAGGCAGCACAGAAAGTAAGAGAAGTACCATTAGTCAGGGATTAGGCATGCTGGACAGAGTACGTGAACTATGGACAGAAGTTGGAAATATTACCCAGGAAGTTGCAAAAAATTAATTCTAAATAGAAAGAGGATTAAGAAGGCAAAATGACTGTCTGTGAAGGCTTTAGAAGTGGCTGAGGAAAGAAGGCTCTCTAAAGATAATGAGAGCAGGGTACATTATGTAAAACTTTAATGCAGAGTTTGATAGATGATAGCAAGAGAAGTTCTGGAGGGATGTATACATGAGCAATGCAAAGAAATGGAAGACAACAAAAGGTGAGCAGATGTTCAGGAACATGAGTTGTATTAAGGGAAAGTTGCAGATAGAAATGGACATGACTAAAGAAAAAATGGAGAAAACCTGACAAACAGAAGAGAAATGATCACAGAATTCAGAGTAGTACCACAGCAGAACTCACTTGCTCCAAAGACAAAAGTTAACCAGGACACCAACATCACTAACATGTACAATGATGGTGTTCTCTAACTACAGCCAAACCTCCTGAACAGTGAAGCTAAATGGACACAAAGCTTTATTAAGGCTGAACCATCTGTTGAATTATTTAAAATCTGGCAAAATGATAATATAACACTGCTGCATTTAAGTTGCCAGCAGCTGTGGAAAACAAGGTAGCAGCAATTGTATTGGAAATTGTCAGCTTATATTCAACTCCCAAAAATGGTAATTGCTACACAGACTATTCCAATTATAAAACACAGTTGTGTAAAGTACTGCATTCTCCAAAATAGAACTATTTCCCCAGTGCTGAAGTTGCAGTGACTACAATCCAAGCTCAGTGAAAGTTCAACAGGACAGAAATTCACTGTCAAAGACCATGAGTTGGAAGACAAAATTACTCAAATTCAGATGGCCATGAACGTGGAAAACTTTGACCTAAAAACAATTTGTTTCATTGAACTTTGACTTGAGAAAGAAGATAACCAGCATTTTTGAACTCCTGGAGACCAGCATTGCCTCCCCCTCCTTTACTCACTCCAGAATTTGTTGAAAGAGAAGGTACAGTAGGACTTTTGTTAAAGAAAATTAGTTGTGCTTAAACCCAGAGAAAGAACAGTAAACAATCCAAAAACATAATGGTCAGCTAAAGAAAGTTTTATGAGTTTAGTTTATTTGGTACATCAATAAATGAAGCTTTTACTAATGTATCCTAATATGTCTGGTATATATTTTACGTTTAACAACAAAGTAGACTTCACTGTGGTTATTTCCAGCTTCAGTGGGATTCTTTACAAGTTTATGAGTCCATATGCCCACTATGCCATGGAAGGAGAATGTGAGTTGGTATGGTCAAAATTTTTTTTCCAGGCATGCATTGAAAATAGATGTGCTGTGTAGGAATTACTTTTTTCTGCTACCACATCCACAGTAAAATCATGTGTAACTGAATGTAAACTGATGTCTTTCCAGACGTGATGTCAGAGCTTTGTGTCCCACTTTCTTGCTTCCACCCCGGTAGTCAACTATCCAGACTGCGCCCCCCTTCTGCAAATTCCTGGATCCGCCACTGATATACATGTGTATATCTTACTAGACCGACTACTTTGTGGCAAATATTTCATCTTGGTGCTTGGGTATATTTGGTAATGACTCTGTCATCCAGTACACCTGCACCAGGAATGTAATGAATGCCTGCTCAACAGCCTATGTTCAGCAATTATCACCTTTTCCTGAATATCCAGAATCTTTTCAGTAATGAAATGCAAGTCATTATCTCATTAGTAATTTACAATATGTGCATTCACAGTTCAACAGTGAGTCATTATGCAGTCACAATGCAGAAGCCATTGCTTTCCCTGTCAGCATACTAATTAATTGGTCTATCTCAAAAAGCCAGGTCCCCCAGCTCTGGAAGAAGACCTTTAGTATTCCTCTCCATAAAGGTGGCAATAATAATGACTTCCCAAACATTCCCCCTATCGCCATCCTATCCCCTATTTTTAAGCTACTTGAAAAGTGTGTACACCAACAGCTCTTACCCTAACTCCTCAATATTCAGCTTCTTACCCCCACACAACATGGCTTTAGACCAGGTCGTAGCACCTCCACTGCCCTCCTCTCCTTCCTAGAAACAATCAACAAAGCCCGCGACTCTGGCCACTTTGTATCCACTCTTTTCCTAGATCTCGCTAAGGCATTTGACACTATTTCCCACAACCTCCTTCTTACCAGACTCTCTAAACTTAACCTATCCCCTTCCTCTACCCAGTGGTTCTCAAGCTATCTCACAAACAGGCAACAAGCAGTTAAATGAAAAAAGCTACCTCACCCTTCATTTATACATTCACAGTCATCCCACAAAGTTCCATTCTAGACTCCCTACTATTCAACATATTCATAAATGATTTCTTCCAAGCCATTCCTAACTCCAGTCTCATCCAATATGCCGATGATTCTACTATAATCTGATTCTCCCCTTCCATCACAACTCTTAAAAATCTAACACAAGCCGCCTTCTCTTCCACTGAACAGTGGATGCTCAACAACCATCTAGCCCTTAATGCAACCAAAACAAAACTGGTTTTATTCAATGCATCCACAATTTCTTCCCTAGACAAACAATCCTTCATAATTACCAGCAGTAATAATAGCCCCCTAGAACTAGTCTCTGACACAAAATTACTAGGAATTATCATTGACAATCAACTAAAATTTGATAAGCATCTACAAGCAAATATAAAAAAAAAAAATATAAAGAAAATTAGGTATGCTCTACCAATACATTCGCTTTATCTCTCCCACCACCAGGATTACATTAGCTAATGCATACCTCATCCCATCCCTTTTATATGGTGCATCTATCCTAACCAGCCTACAGTCTTCCCTCAAAACAAAACTCTCATCTTGTTATAACAAAATATCCAAATTTGCAGCAGGTCGTAGACCCTCTTCTCACTACTGTAATTCCCTTCACCAACTAAGTTGGCTAGAATTACCAAACTTCCTCACATATACCCAACTCATCCAAGCATACAAACTCATTCATAACCCATCTCTCTGTCCCTCCCTAGCAAATACCTTTGAAATGCATAAACCAGATAGACCCCTAAGATCCAATTCCCAAAACCTAATTAAATTGCATAAATCAACACATCCTGGTAGAATCAATTGATGTCCTTCTCTCTTGCACGCCTCTGGAACTCTCTCCCTTCTCCTATCCGCACCACCAGCAGTCTCTCCTTGTTTAAAATCTTACTGCACTCACACCTTACTTCACAATAGAAATACTCTTGCTCTCATCCAACATAATTCTACCACACTTTCTTCCTAACTTTCCATACTTTGTTGCCTGTCACTACCTCCTACAGTTTTACATCCCTTGGGACATAGTCAACAAATGAGTAAAAAATGACCTCATTGTAATTCTCTTAAAAAAAACTACTGCTTACTGAATTAACCTGATGTAATTTTCCTAATGAAAATCTTTTTTTTATTTCTGTATTATGTAACATCTATTTGAATTGTGCAATGTGGGTTTCTACTATACAACATATGTATTTAACATTTAATTGAAATGTATATTATGGATTTGTGCTCCTTCTGTACTATGTATTTGTATTTCTCTGGAGCTTTTCTCCCCAGGACTCCATTGAAAATGGGCTCCTTGTAACCCAATGGACTATCCTGGAAAACAAACTGCAAATAAATAAAATAATAAATAAATTATTACTGCCCAGGTAAAACTCTCAGCTTTTCAAAGTACTAAAAGTCATTTAACGCATTGATGACAGCATTTGTCAGACTTTGTTTTCTGTCAATGTGCAGTCCTGCAGAGTTACCCCCCAGTTCCTTTCCTGCATTTATCTTTATTTTCACTAGTAAGATAGAGATGCAAGTATCCATTGCAATAATGTGGTTAATATTTTTGTGAATTTATGTAACTGAACCTCATATGATGAAACAGTTTCATGTCTCAATCACTACATAGTGACTGTTGTATTGCTTTCCAGCTACCTCTGTACAAGTGAGTAACATAATATTGTTCTATACTGTTGTGTTTTTCAGCTCTGCACTCACTTGTAAGACATTACACCCCAGAGTGAAGATTCCATCTGCTCAGAAGTCAACCAACATTTACTTGGGTGAGGACACCGATTCTGACGGTAGTACCAGTGGGTGTGAAATGGAGTTGGACCCTGAATCATGACATAAAGCAAACCAGAGTGAAGATGAAGATTATGACACAGATGATATTCCACTGGCAAGTCTCCGTGAGAAGCCCATTACCACTGATAAAGATGATGCCCCTGTCCCAGCCATTCCTGACAGACCCCTACTCTGTACCACCCCAGACCTGACCACTGTTGATGAAACTGACCATGACTGTGAGGATAATGTGCAACTTGCCCTACTAAGGAACAATGGCACACACAATAGTGGTCATCAACTTAAATATGATTTTCATACAGAGGATGAATTGCCTCTGTCTGTGTTAAGGAAAGGACATGGCCTAACTGATGGACCTTTGGAGTCCTCCACAGTCCAGGCCAGGTCAATTGCTGACAAGGAAGTGGATATGTCTCCTACTATACGTGAATTCAGGAGTAGTCCAGAACAGGTTGGTTGGAATGGAGAAAGTTCACTGGATCTGAGTCAAAGTAGCACTTTGTCAAGCAAGGATCTGACCATGCTGCAGCATGGAAGGTCTGTGAGTACTCCACACAGAAATGCATGTAAACCAGTGGGTACTGAAACTGATCATAGTGCACCATCTTTTAAACATACCAGAGTTTCCATTCCAAAGTGTGCAAGACTACCCAAAATGTATGGCGAGCATGCCCACTGGATAAGATCACGTGGGAGAAATGCCGAATAGCAGTTCACATTGATGACTTTGTGTGTCTGATCAGCCCAGTAACCAACCTGGACTCAGACAGCACAGAGATGGACTTCCCCAATTTGATGTTCCCAGAGGAACTGTGCTCACTTATCGCTGATGAAACTAACCACTATGCTGCAAAGAGGCAGAATGCAGCAGGCAAGGTTGATAAGCGATGGAGTCTTGTTTGTCCTGGAGACATACACACATTTGTTGGTGTCAGAATATACATGTCTAGTGTACATGTTCCAGAATACAGGCAGTACTGGGAAACACACCGTGTGTATGGTTATTTCCCAATTGCTGAGTACATGACAAGCAAGAGGTTTGAAAATATTCAGCAGTATTTCCAGTGCAGTGACAAACACCTCAGACTGCTACAGGGCTCCGTGCATCATGACAAACTCCATCATGTACAGCCAGTACTGGATGGTGTACTTCATGCATGTAGGACACAGTATAATGTGCATCATGAGGTGGCAGTAGATGAAGCTGTGGTTGGCTTCCATGGATGTTTGACATTCAGACAGTTTACAGTATAATGTGCATCATGAGGTGGCAGTAGATGAAGCCATGGTTGGCTTCCATGTATGTTTGACATTCAGACAGTTTACAGTATAATGTGCATCATGAGGTGGCAGTAAATGAAGCCGTGGTTGGCTTCCGTGGATGTTTGACATTCAGACAGTTTACAGTATAATGTGCATCATGAGGTGGCAGTAGATGAAGCCATGGTTGGCTTCCATGGATGTTTGACATTCAGACAGTTTACAGTATAATGTGCATCATGAGGTGGCAGTAGATGAAGCCATGGTTGGCTTCCATGGATGTTTGACATTCAGACAGTTTATGCCTGGCAAGCAGGAGAGGTATGACATCAAGGTGTGGGTGCTGGCTGACTCACATGAAATGCAACTTATTAGGACCATGAGAATCAATATTTTCCTTCAGTTATGTCTCATGCCATGTAAATCGAGGACTGCTACTGTCATTCCTCTGCACAACGGCAGGCCATCTATGGACACAGGTGAATACAGACCCATATGGCTGGCTAGTCTTATATGCAAAGCTATGGAAATAATTATTATGGGAATGATAAACAGTGACATAGGAAGCCTTCAGAGACTGGATGCAACCATGCCTAGTCAGCCTAGTGGAATTTTTGAGATGGTAACCAGCACAATGGGCAAGTGGAAAGTAATGCATACTGCCTACCTTGACCTGGCCAAAGCATTAGACTCAATACTCCTCTCAGACATTGCAGACAAACTCACAGAACTATGTATAAACCTCTGTGTAACCCACTGGATAGCCAGCTGGCTCATAGATAAGACTCATGAACTTAGAATAGTGGTGTCTACCTTTACAAAGAGGCCAGCCTCTGGTGGATTCCTTTAAGGCCCCACGCTGGGTCGACTCCTTTTTGGCATCTATTTCTCTGAAGTCAGTGCTGACATCAAGTGCCTCTAGCTGGCAGATTTGCAGATGATTGCAAACTAGGCATGGTCACAGAATCTGCCTATGGCAGAAATACTATCTAAGAAGGCCTCTCAAACTAATAACTGGTGCCAGAGTCACTGTCTAAAACTCAGTGCTAGGCAATGCATAATAGTATCCTTTGGTAAGATGGTTACCCTTGGAAGCTGCCACATTGGTAATATACCCCAAAGATTAGACTCAGTGGTCAGGGATTTGGAAACATTTGAAGAAAGTAACCTGGCCTTTGACCATCATGTACATACGGTAGTAAAGGAATCATTCTATACTGCACAACCTATAAGCAAGGATATGGCATCTAGCTCCAAGGATGTCATTATTCTACAGTACTCAGTCCTTATCAGACCAGTCATTGAGTACAATGCTCCCTTTGACACGTACATGACCAGGCATATTCAACAACTGAAGTATCCTCAATGGTTCTTTCCAAAAGAATATACAGTTTAAACTAAATGTCCTACTTGGATCACCTCAAAGCCCTGTCCATGTACTCAGTCTCCTGCAGATTGCTGAGCAGTGATCTATGCCTGACCTACAAGGTACCCTGTGATCCCACTCTTATGGACCTGTTGCAAATCTGAAAAACATATAGCATCAGAATTACCTTATTTAGGGACCTAAACTTTGTCTGCAACATATCTTGTTTAGTATTTTTTATAGCTTTCTGTTTTTTCTTTGCATTTGGCTTCTCATCTGCAACATAAATAGAACATGCTGGAGGGACAGGTATGTGTCTCAGAGATTATCCCTTCTCTGGACAGGCTTTCTGCCATCAGAAGTAGAGTTCTTCCAAAACTGAATTCAAGTGTAACTTGGATCAGTGGGTGGGGAATCAGAAATTTACACCTGGTCTGACATCTGTATCTCTAGTAGATAGGCATTTGACAACTCATTCTCAAGCCTACACAGACCACTTAAAGTGACCCTGCAGTATCAAAATGTGCCAGATAGTTAGACAAATAGAGGGACAGATATGCACACATATGAGTGACATTCATTTGATCTTAAGCCAACATACTGAACAGCTGTTGTTGGCACAAAATGTATAAAAGTCAAAATTTTGAAAACTTGGAATTTACTCTCTTTCACTGTTGGGCAGTCCCATTATTTATATGTTAGTTGCAGTGTATGCACCCAAATGGGTGAGGTGGGGGGATTTGTTCCCTGCATAAAATATATAGGTTCATAGGTTCATAGGTAGGTACAAGGCTATCGGCCCAGGGGCCTACGTAAGCCTAGCCAGCAAGGTACCATAGCTTACGCCACCCAAGAAAGTTATTTTCCTGTGCCACTGTCCAGCAGAGACACAGAAGTGATCCCCGGGGTGTATTTCCTATTTCCCATCCACTCATCAAGATTTTTCTTCAAGAGTGCTAATGAAGAACTTTGCTTGACATAGATGGGTAGCTTGTTCCAGAGTATAGGAAGTCTCTGGGACAGGAATCTATCCCTCCAGCATGTCCTGTTTATTGTGGTGACAAGGTTTAGGTCCCTAGAGCATGTTGCTTGGAGGGATTGGGATTTACTTAGGTGTAGCATGTCCAACAGCTCTGGATTTGACATAGCTTTATATCTTAAGCAGAGATCACCTGGAGTTTTTTGAATATATATTGAGTTTAGATATTTTGGCCGTTGCATATTTAGACATACACCCATATATAATGGGTCTATATTATAACATTGAAGTCTTAAAACTTTGAATGTTATAATATCGAACCATTTTGATCGAAAGACTATAACATCGAACACTCAGAATAGCAATTTTTTTCCCAGGGAAAATAATTTGCTGTTCCGACAAACGTACACACAGCACAAGCACACCTAAATAAATAATCCACACACATACACTTCATAAAACCCTACACTAAACCATACATACACTACTAGCTATCCACTTACCTTAACCCATCTCTAACCCTAAGGTCCGTAACTACCACACACTCACCTTACCTGCTCCCTAACCCTAAAGTCCCTATCACACACTGACCTTACCCGCTCCCTAACCCTAAAGTCCCTATCGCACACTCACCTTACCCAGTCCCTAACCCTAAGGTCCCTATCGCACACTCACCTTTCCCACTCCCTAACCCTAAGGTCTCTAACTATCACACACTCACCTTAACCTGATCTGTTCGCACACTTACCTTAACCCGGTCCATAACCTTCAATCCACAGTCAAGAAAATAGCAAAGATGCAGAAACGGCCCACTGAATACTTTCTCTAGGAAAGTATTCGATATTCTGCAGCTTTGCTATTTTCAGCGTTCGGTGCATAGGGTTCGATATTATAACATTCTAAGTTTTAAGACTTTGATGTTATAATATAGACCCTATATAACATGCATCTGCACAGCTAATGAAGTTTGACTTTAATGGCCTGAATGTACCCATAAATACTTAAAAAGTAAAAAGAAAAAAGTTATTGACAGTTAGAAGCCCTATAGCTGAAGCACAGAATGTCCTTAAGGATTCATTAGCATATATCACATGAGTCTCCATTATAAGTGGTTTACGGTATCACAGAGCTCTAGAGCAGAACTCTAGCTTGGCTGGGTTTTTCCTTGCATTATGCACACACACACACACACACACACACACACACACACACACACACACACACACACACACATGCATATACAGTGCAATGAAAAAGTATTTTCCCCCTTCCTGATTTCTTATTTCTTTGTATGTTTGTCACGCTTAAATGTTGCAGATCATCAAACAAATTTAAATATTATATAAAGATAACCCAAGTAAACACAAAATGCAGTTTTTAAGTGATGATTTTATTTATTAAGGAAAAAAACTATCCAAACCTACATGGTCCTATGTGAAAAAGTAATTGCCCCCCTTGTTAAATCATGAAATAACCATGGTTAATCACATTTTTTGGGAAAGCTGAGTATAATTTCACAAGCCAAACCCAGACCCGTTGAATCAAGAGATCACTTAAATAGAACCTGTCAGACAAAGTGAAGTAGGCCAAAAGATCCCAAAAAGGAAGACATCATGCCGCAATCTAAAGAAATTTCGGAACAGATGAGAAACAAAGTAATTGACATCTGTCAGTCTAGAAAAGGTTACAAAGCCATTTCTAAAGCTTTTGGACTCCAGCAAACCATGGTGAGAGCCATTATCCACAAATGGAGAAAACATGAAACAGTGGTGAACCTTCCCAGGAGTGGCTGGCCTACAAAAATTACCCCAAGAGCATAGTGATGACTCATCCAAGAGGTCACAAAAGAACCCATAACAACATCTACAGAACTGCAAGCCTCACTTGCCTCAGTTAAGGTCAGTGTTCATGACTCAATCATAAGAAAGAGACTGGGCAAAAATGGCATGCATGGCAGAGTTCCAAGGTGAAAACCACTGCTGACCAAAAAGAACATAAAGGCTCGTCTCACTTTTGCCAAAAAAAATCTTGAAGATCTCCAAGACTTTTGGGAAAATATTCTGTGGACTGACGAAACAAAAGTTGAACTTTTTGGGAGGTGTCCGTCATGTTACATCTGGCATAGAAGTAACACAGCATTTCAGAAAAAGAACATCATGCTAACAGTCAAACATGGTGGTGGTAGTTTGATGGTCTGGGGCTGTTTTGTTGCTTCTGGACCTGTATGACTTGCTGTGATTGATGGAACCATGAATTCTGCTCTCTACCAAAAAATCTTGAAGGAGAATGTCCGGCCATCAGTTCGTGACCTCAAGCTGAAGCGCACTTGGGTTCTGCAGCAGGACAATGATCGAAAACACACCAGCAAGTCCACCTCTGAATGGCTTAAAAAAACAAAATGAAGGTTTTGGAGTGGCCTAGTCAAAGTCCGGACTTGAATCTAATTGAGATGCTGTGGTATGACCTTAAAAAGGTGGTTCATGCTCGGAAACCCTCCAATATGGCTAATTAAAACAATTCTGCAAAGAAGAGTGGGCCAAAATTCCTCAACAGCGATGTGAAAAACTCATTGCCAGTTATCGCAAAAGCTTGATTGCAGTCATTGCTGCTAAGGGTGGTGAAACCAATGATTAGGTTTAGGGGGAAATTACTTTTTCACATATGACTATGTAGGTTTGGATAGTTTTTTTTTTTCTTAATAAATAAAATCATCACTTAAAAAATGCATTTTGTGTTTACTTGGGTTAAAAATAAGAAATCAAGAAGGGACAAATACTTTTCCATTACACTGTATATATATATATATATATATATATATATATATATATATATATATATATATATATATATATATATATCGGTAAATATATAGCTAAATGTCGCTATCATAAGCCGAAAATATGTGTAATCTATGTAGCTCTGGCTTTTATGCCTATTTAGCACTTGCAAAAGAGAAGCAGGCAAGATTTAAGGCAAGTTCATACTGTGTTCCTTCTCATCTGCAGTCCTTGTAATGCTTCCCTGCTCTGCAGTCTGCTAAAAGTCCATCAAACACATTACAGGGAAAGTACAGATTGACTGGGTCAACCTTTAAGCTGATTTTCAAAAGAAAGTGTTACTTTATATTGAAGAAACTGCAAGTCAGTGGCCAGGAATGAGTGAGTACTAGAAAATATTCATTTAGCACAGTGCTTTTTAGACAAATCCCTCTTTTAACATTAGGAAGAAAAGTTATGACCTTTCTCTTTCTGCTGGTCCAAAAGTGTAAATCAAATGGACTTTTCTTATAGCAATGTTACTTATAACTAAGAAGTTTATAACAGGAAGTAGCAGTCTAAGGAAGTATAAACCCCACTAGTCTATGTGCTAGTGTGTAATAGCTTCATGTTTAAAAGGTCTTATGAATATATATATATGAAAAGTACTTGTTTGCTACAGCTGATAACATTTTACACCTGTGCTGCATTTAACCGATGATAAATTACAAATTTTGTACAGCTTTTCTCAGTTTACATCCGCTGCAATTTTACTGAAAAGAGAGTTTTGGTTAAAAGCAGATTCTTTGAATTGCACTACCAAGCCCCCTTCTTCAGCAGACTTATTTTGTCTCCTTTTGTTATTACTGACACCCACTCTGGTGCTGAATTTTCATACTGCGGGATGCTAATTCCAAGCTTCAACTTGAAATCTATGTCCCCACTTATATACAAATCACAACACAAATCTAAATAAACCTAAACTACTCCACAGTAACAAACAGGTTTCAAAGGTACTATCACCAGCTGTTCCCCAAAAACTAAAGCAGCATAGCTACAAAAGTGTACAACTGAATCTGCTTCTAACAGGTGCATTCACCCCAGCCCTAGACACTCTCAGGTTCAAGTTTCTCTGAAATAATAAATCATCCCTGCCTGCCAGGTAACCTAACTTCTACTCACAACATAAACAATGGCAAAAAAAATAGAAATCAATGTGTTACACATGAACCTCAGAAACATTGTAAACAAAATTCAAGAGCTACTTGGATAAATATAACTCCCCTGCCATATTGGTAACAGAATCTTTGCAGAAACATAATATTAATAACATGGAAATGTTCCCTTCTAGCTTTGATATCCTTAGGACTGTTAAATTTAACAGAAAAGCAGGGTAGTAGCAATAATGTATCACAGTAACATAAACCTGTCATGTTCCCCATCTACCAAACCTTCCACAATGTGAAAATATTTCTGAATAGCATCTGCTTCACTTCTTCAAAAACCCTAATCATGGAATACTTTTTGTCGAACCCTATTCATTGAAGCCTCACTCCATTGAACTTGCATTTAAATGAAAATGTTCCCAGTGGAAAAAAATGCTTTGCCAACCAAGCGAGCATCACAAAAGCAACAAAATTTAAAACCCACCCAAGCAGGGGGCTGCTTCCTCACAACCCCGTAACTAAATGTACCAACCTCCAAGATTCCACTACAGTGGGGAAAAGGCTAAATTCCTGAAGATGGCCCACTGTTTCTTTTCTCTGGGAAAATTTTCGCTTAAATGCACATTTAATGGAGAGAGAGGGTTCGACAAAAAGTTATTCAATGATTAGGGTTTTTGACAAACCTGAAGTAGACCCTCTAAATAATTTAAAACGAAACGCACACAAAACAATAAGTATGGCAGCCATTTATATCCCACTTGGAGACAATATCAGCACACTGGAGGATATCCTATCCTGATTTTACAGAGGCAATTATACTAAGCGATGTTAACATCGACTGGCCAAGTCTCATCTCTGAGATAACCATTTCTAGTATAAAACTATACAATTTCTCCCAACTTATCTCTGATACTACCTGGATTAACCTGAAAGTACCGTCCTTGACTGATTATTAACAGGTCACCTTGACAATATATGCTCCCAAGGTACCTTTGCAAGCAAATTTAGTGACCCTCTGCCCATATGTGCCTCAACAGAATTCCATACACTGCCCAGGGAATACTCACATATAAATCCTCACAAAACATGAACAACTTTGAGCCACAACTGTTTAACACTTCATTGTAATTTCACAACTGGAACATCCTAAAATACGTGGTACTAGATGATGCTATTAACTATTTTGATAAAATATTTGTGGACCTGCTTAGACTTAAATGGTGCAAAACAATCCTGCACCTTGGCTTACTCCCACCATCAGGAAATTAATAAGGAATAGAGATAAAGCCTGGAAGGTATGGCTCAATAAAAAGAAACAGAAAATAATCTTCAACAGTATAAATACATATAAAGCCAAATGCATGATCAACCTTGACTAGAAATCGTATTACTCCAATTTGCAGAATAGATGCCAAAATAATTCTAGGCAGTTCTGGGCCACTATATCTAAAAGGGTCTATATTAAAAGAAGGAAAAGAAATGAGCGAATGCTCTTTCATCGACACATAAAACCCAAAAGCTAGGCCATTCTTGGGACTTTGACGTTTACTCCACTGTGGTGCGATCTCAGAGTTGGTATGTTAAGTAGGGGGTGTGGAGGGCACAGCCCCCCACATCAGGGGGGGGGATTTTGTCTGTACATTTTTATTTTTTATTTTGGAGTAGCATTTTTTTCCCCCTGGGAAAAAATTTGCTGTTCCATAACTTCGCTGTATTGTGCTTTTGGGTTTTACGTGTCGACGTAAGAGCGTTCGCTCTTATGTGGTTTCGTTCCTTTAATATAGACCCATCTAAATACTATACACTGGTTCAAATGGACAAACAAACCCCAACCTCCATCACTGATGATAAGAAACAGCCAGCATTTTCAATGACCACTTTATCTGTAGCATCTCTAAACTACCACACAATCAATCTCAAAGCAAATTAACCTCCTCTAATAGTCTGTCTGCATCCCACTCACACTCAGTCTTACCTCCCATTTCCATTAATATTCACTCTTTCTGCTTTCAACCAGTGTCAACCAAAACAATCAAGAAATACTCAAACAAGTTAATGTTAGATGAAATTTCTGGTTATTTCCTAAAATAGTAGCCAGCTCAATTTCCTTTCCAATATACAATACATTCTCCTAAATAGGTCTATTCAGGAATGACAAGTTCCAATCATATGGGAAAAAACTGACATCATCCCGTTTCACAAGGGAGGATAACTCCAATGATTTATCCAACTTTAGACCCATTGTCATTCTCTACCCTGTTTCAAATACCCTTTAAAAATGCATTCATAATCAATTAATGGCACATTTACAACAACAAAAAAACAGCCTCTTTACCCACCATCCAACATTGTTTCAGGCCAGGGCATAGCACTATTAAAGCTCTAGTAAACTTCACCAGCATCATTAACCTAGCTAAAGACAAAGGCCAACTGTTTTCTGCCATGTTTCTAGATCTGTCCAGGACCTGTAATACCATTTCCCATAGCCTACTTCTAAAACAACTCTCTTCACTTGACCTACCTAACACCTCTGCCAACTGGTTGTCTGTCACCCATTCCAATAGAGTACAGATTGTTAAATGGATTACCTCCTACTTATCCTTCCTACCTGTTAAGAACGGTGTTCCCCAATGTCCCACAGTGGGGTGACTGCTTTTCAACATATTCATCAGCAGCCTACATGCTGCTAAATGTCAAGCATCTCTCTTGAAATATGCAGATGAGTCCACCTTGATCGGTACTGCCAGTAACTCAATTGCTCTGCAAGATGTCATCCAACAACATTTCCATCAGATGTAGGTTGGCTCAATAACTCCCAGCTTCTACTCAGTCCTAAAAAAAAGCTGTATTATTCCTCCCAAAAGCCCTTACACACCCCAAACAAGATTTCTCAATAACAGTCACTGATAACACCCCTATAGAAGTCATCCCCATACCAAACTGCTACTCATGATAATTGGCGATAACCTGAAATCTGACTTACATATGCAAAACGTTATAAAAAAACCTCACCAAACTTAGGGATTCTCTATAGAATAAAAACTACTTAACTGATTCGGGTCTATTTTACAACGTCATACTAAAAGATGTTCGAACGTTGTAATATCGAACCCTAAAGTCCAAAAGTTGAAAATAGCAAAGCCACGGCCCATCAACTTTTTTCCCAGGGAAAAAATTGGTGGGCCGTTTTCAGGGCTTTCTTGTTTCCTCTACTGTGATGCGATCTCTGAGTTGGTATATTTAAGTAGGGGGGGGTGTGGGCGAAGCTCTCCACTTTAGTTTAAGTTTAAGGTTATTTTTTTTTTTGTCACAAACAGTGATTTTTTTCCCCTGGGGAAAAAAAATCGCTGTTCTGTGTTTTCGGTGTTGTTGGGTTTCGGACCTTAGGATTTGATATTACAACGATCAAACTTTTGTCAGTTCGATGTTGTGATATAGACCCAACTGATTCACCTAGGAAACTCCTGATGTCTACACTCTTACTTTTCACTTTACTGTACGAGTGTACCACTTAAGCTTCAAGTTTCTATCCAAAATATACTAAACCAGTGCTACAATAAAGTAGCAAAATTTACCACTAACAAATCAAACAGGACCCATCACTTATTAGCCCTAAAACAGCTTGAGTCGCTTGAATTACCCAAGCAACTCACTTTTACCCCACTACTCCAATTCCACAAATTAATATCCAAACCATAAAATATAAAGCTGTACAAGTTTTAATGCACACATACAATCCCAACCAGGCCATGTTGATCTAAAAAACAAAATGCTCCTCACTACATACAGGCCATACCTGTCAGCAGGGACCCCTCTCTATTACAACTTTGCGGACCGCTCCTGAAACTCCATCCCCTTATTCCTTAAACATACAAGTGACTTTTCCAATTTCAAGGCCAGTCTAAAAAAAATATCTGTCTGGCACCTGGGCCTGTCCTTTAACAACCTCATAGCCAGTGCATGACCATCTACTTACTATAGTTTGGCCTTTTATGGACGGTGCAGCAGTAGCGTTGCCACCTCACAGCAAGAGGTTCTCTGGTTCAATTCTCAGCTGGGATACCTTCTGTGCAGATTCTGCATGTCCTCCCTGAGTTCATGTGGGTTTCCTCCTTGTGCTCCAGTTTCCTCCCACGTTACAAAGACATGCATCTGGAGCATTTCTCCCCGGGCCTCCACTGAAAATTGGCTTGTTCCAAGTCGGACTTTCCTGGTTAACAAATGTTAAATAAAATAAATAATTTTGCAGTCTGAATCACTAACTTGATTCATGTGATGGCCTAACATCAAAAGTAATTCACACTTTAATGATGCCACACTACTAATGTATGCTGTTCTACCTCACTATCCTAAATTCCGACACTCACTACTATTTATTTCATCTCTAGTGATCTCTATAATACTAATCAACTCTCTCTGGGTGTCCTTAATTTTCACTCCTGAGCATTACTCCTCCCCATCTCATTCTATCATTCAGTATATTTTGCTATCAGAATACTTGGTTATTTCTCACCTCCATATTTTATTAGAAATATAGTCAATATTTGCAGTAACTACATATTACTTTACTTGACATAAGCCATCCACTTCTACAAAGTGTCTTGCTACTAGCCTTATATATTGTATCCCTGATCACAATTCTTCTAGCAATTTTCCGTAAATGCATTTCGATCTGTCAGGGGGTCTGTTATCCAAGACCTCTCAACCTCTTAGAGCAAGAAATCTGGACAAACCATAAATAATGGTAGGGGAAAAGGCCACAAAATTGGGGCAATTTTTAAATATTGCTCTTACAAACTCAGAAAGTTGATAAAATAACAGGTTTTGTGTCAACATGAATTTTCTGAAGGGTATGAAGTCTGAAACTCAAATGTTTGTCATTATTTTCTGACTTCATTCTTTAATGATGTGCCAATAATTTGCCAGAAAACCACAATTTTATGAAAAACTGACCAAAATATAGGGAAAATCTAAATCTGGACGTTCCATAAAAATCCATTCAATCGAGAGCATACTTCTCGATTTCTTAGCTCAGGAAATCATGACAAAGCCAAAAAACTAATGGGGGAAGACAAAGGACCAAAAATAGGGACATATTTTAAATATTTAAGTTGCAGTAATAGCAGGTTTTGCATCAGCATGTATTTTCTGAAAGACATGGAGTCTAAAACTCAAATGTCTGTTATTCAATCAGTTCAGTCCTCAGTAATTTCCCAGAAAACCACAGATTTTATGAGGAACAGGCTAAATATGTGAGCTAAAAATCTGTACATTGTGCAAAAATCTGGACAGTTGAGAGGTATGGTTGAAAGGTATATCTTATTTCCCTGTATATAAGGTTCTTTGGAATTAATTGTAAAGAGATGTATCTGTTGTGAGGCTTTTTGCCTTTGTATACAATAACTTAACAGCTATTGTAAAATAGTATGTGTGTTTGTGAAGCCTTTCTTCCCAGCTTATTGTAAAATATTTAATTTATTGTGGAGCTTTTATTTCATCACTCACCAACTATTGAATAAATGTGTTTGAATCTTTTACAGAGCTTTATTTCCACTGAAAATTTGCCATTGGCTCAGTCAGGCTTTCATAGTTACCAAAGGGCAAATAAAATACTAAATAAAAATAACCTATCCTAAAGTATTCCTTTTATGGATCTGCATAATGTTCTTCCTTTATCAGGTCCATGTTTGGGACCTGCCACCGAATGCTCTTCTCCCTACATAGAGAAGTTGTTAAGTACACCCCTAGGTCTTGGTTTGAAGCATCTACTTGCATAAGGGATCCTGCCAATAAACTGGTGTCCATATCAGGTCTGTTGTTTTGGCAAAGGCCTATAAAATGACCAGCTATTGTGCTATAGTGGGGGACAATTTTCTATAATATCCAACTGTGACAAGGATTGCCTTCACCTGCTATTCAGTAACAGGGGTACCCCATGCCTAAATACCTTTCAACTTCACATAATCTCACTACATTTTACCACCATGACGTGATGACCATGTTAGGCACTTCTGTTGTTCCAGTGTGGCATTTTTTGACTTGTTAGTTAGCCCTACATGTATTAGTCTGCTCAGCACCTCTCTAACAACTCAGGCTATTTGCCATCTACTAGCCTCTAAGAAAATCACACATCATAACTACTTCCAATAAAATTAAATCAATACTCCTTCTCTAACAGTCATTATTCCCTCAGTAACTCAAATGTCCTTTCAAGTAACACCTTCAGTAGGTTCACATTTAAATATATCAATTCCATTTAATACATGGAAGTCAAAGGTAGCCCAATGCTGACCAACAGACTCATTCACAGACTCCGTTGTTAGAAGTGAAACAAGTTGTTAGAGCCTTAGAGACAAATATTATATTTTACTTAGCTCCAGGTCCAAACAAATTATTTTCCCACTTTTCCCTAAACTATTCTTTGGGAATTTTATCATCACTGGCATGTCCACTACCAATAAAACAAAAATGGAAAATTGCTACAATAAATGGGGAAACTCCCTGTCCAGTAATGCACCTGTGCACATCACTGCAAGGGCTTCACAGAACTGCTGGGTTTACTAGTAGCAAACTTCCTGATCTATAAACTTGAATACTTCCTTTCCACACTTTGTCTCCCATGACCTCAGCAAAATTCCCACTTCTATGCATTCTCTTAGCTGGTATTCAATGCCTAGACATCTGTGTATCAATGAGGCAGTCTTGTTAAGAAAATGCAAAATTACAACTACCATGGTGATGTATTATTCCCACACCATATAAGCTACTTATTAAAATAAGCTACCCAGAAGCTTTCAATCCAGAAAGTCCCTTTGCAAATTGAAGAAAAAATGTAGGCAGATGTTTCCTTCAGTACCAAATGTATATGCTTCAATGATACAGCCTGACATGCTCCTACAATCTGCAGTTCTCCCTGTCCTATAGGAAAGAAGTAAGGCAGTGTCACTCCCACCCCACCTGATACTACTCACATAAATGCATGCTTTCTTAATTAGAAATTAATTTTCAGTTGCTCTTGTACAATAGCCCATGTTGTTCTAGCTAGCTAAACTAATTATATGCATTGTCAGTATATTTCTTACATTACTTCAGTCACCTTATTTTAGCTAGACCCTCTCGACTGTGTGTTGATCTCACATTTTACAAAAACATGGGCATTGTGTTATACAGGCTAGGCATCGATATTTGTATAAAGAATGCAGTGACATTGCACCTGTACCTTTTATTGCCAATTATCTTCTGTGGATTGTAATAAATATTAATCAGGATATTTAATAGAAAAAGTTACTTTTTTTAATTTATCCTTTGTTGACCAAGTTAGTCCCACTAAACTAGTATTCTCTTTTCAGTGAACATCTGAGGTGGTACTTATTGTACTAGGGTACATTTTGCCAAGGTATCAGAGATCTTCCCCTACTCATCACTGTTGTGAGTGTTTCTGCCATTTCACACTGAGCTAATTGAAGGAAGGACACTGAGCAAACTCGGATCTATAATATATAACATTAAGTATCCTGTTTTTTGCTTATTTTGTTTGAGTTATTTATAGCACTTTGTGTACTGTATATTTTTCTAGCTAGTTTCACTGTGTGTGAGGTATTAACTGGAAATTGTCCACTTTTATTAAGCATCTGTTGGGTTGTTTGTTTCTGATAACTTGTTTGCAAACAGCTTTCTCTAGAGGCTCCTTTAGCTGTTTAAAACACTTGCACCACACCACACTCAACACATAGTCCCTCAAAACCTACACCACCAAAACACACACATAGAAACACAAAACACACACCTACATTTGCGGACGCTCTCAGTAAAAACCTGCCCAAGCAACAGGGACCTCCAAAGCAGAAACACAAGCAACCTCCACCCCCCAACACAACCCAAATGACACATAGCCCACAAACTCAGTGTGCCACTCAACCACAGCCCATAAAGCATAACAACGTACCCAACACTCTAGTCATAGGTGACTCTATAGTCAGGCACACTGATGTTCTACTCACCAGGCTAAACAAGGAGAAAGTTACTGTCAGCTGCCTGTTGGGTGCCAGGATCCGCCACATAATGCATGCACTCAGGTCACTCCACAACAAATACAACTATGACTCTGTCATTGTCCATGTTGGTGTGAATGACCTGAGACATACCTCCTTGGACTACATGAAAAGGGACATGGAGGAGCTGTCCGAACTTGTAGCCCAGGTAGGTATGACCCTAGCCCTGAGTAGCATCCTGCCATCACCCAGAATGATACCACAGTACAAGGACAAAATGATTGACTTCAACAATTGGCTAAGCTTCTGGTGTCATTCTAAGGGGATCCAGTATCCGTCTGCCTGGGATGACATGATTGACAAACCACGATGCTTTGCCAGAGATGGCCTGCACCTGTCGCCCCTGGGATTCCAGATACTGGCTAAGGCTCTTGCCACCCCTATAGTGCCTTTTTTAGGCAAGGTTCAAATGACAAATTCAACACCCTAACAGGTACAGGCAAGAGGAATCTGAGGGTATTGCTACTCAATGCTAGAAGTCTAAACCTCAAAATGCACTCACTCGAGGCACTCCTTAAAATGGAAAACATCGACATCTGTGCAGTGACAGAGACCTGGTTCAAGGCTCCAGAGAGTACCCCTGCATTACCAGGCTATAATTCATACCACACCTTTCAGCCACCTAACCTGGACCGAAACACTAAAGGTGGAGGCATGTCCATATTCATTAAGGATATCCACACCTCCAGGCTAGTTGCTCAGCATAATGCATCCGAGATTATCCAAGTGTAACTAACTCTGGGCAAGACCGCAATCCAAATTGTAGCTTGCTACAGATCCCCCACCATGCCCCAGGATTCCCACTCCTCATTTCTTGATACACTGGAAAATATTAGGGTACAACCTCACACCCTAATAATGGGCAATTTCAACTACCCTACCATTATCTGGGAAAACTACTCATGTACCAACTCTTGTGCTCAATGTTTTCTGGAATTCATAAAATCCAATGCCATGGATCAACTTATCCACACCCCCACCAGGGGCAGCAATATCCTAGACCTGGTTATTACCAACATGGGCAACCGGTGCTCCACACCAGAGATCACTTCCTCGTTGGTCAGATCTGACCACAAGCTAATCACCCTAGACACCCACATCCCTCTTCCACCCCCCATTAGGGAAACCACAGTAAAATATTTCTCCAAAGCCAACTTCACACTTCTTAAGACAGAAGTGGCAAACCTCACGACACCCATGCTGATGGACAATAGATGTATGACTGCTGAATCCTACACAAATGCACTTTATACACACTTACATGAGTGCATGGATCGTGTAACCCTAACAGAACCGAGATGCTATCCTCCAAAAAAAAGGAAGCCAATCTGGTGGACCCCTGCCATAAACAAACTCTACAACAGAAGAAAGAAACTGTTGCAAAAAAAGAGTAAAATCCCATGATTGGAGAAACTCCCTGGTCAGCCTCAGTAAGAAGCTGAGATCCCTCATAAAATCCTCCAAAGCTAGTTATGAAAACAAAATCACCACTGACTCTAAAGACAACCACAAAGCATTCTATAGCTATGTCAAGAATCTCAATGGCAACACTCAGATCTGCTCTGAATTACAGCACAATGGCACTAAATATATAGAACCAACTGATATTGCCAACATCCTGGCAGATAGGTTCAGTGCTAACTTTACCCCCCTGTCATCCCCTAAAGGGCCCATCTCTATAGCAGAAGAATGTAAAGTTCCTGTAATCACAGCTGCACAGGTAAAAAACACACTATCCAAAGCCAAGAACATAGCATCCATGGGACCTGACAACATCCCAGGCTGTGTTCTACATGAACTACAGAATGAACTGGCACCCCACCAAAGTACCATGTTCAATCATAGCCTCACTTCAGGCTATGTGCCCACTGAGTGGCGCACAGCAACAGTTATCCCACTCTACAAAGCGGGAGACACCACAGACCCTGGAAACTACTGCCCCATTAGCCTAACGAGCCTGGTCTGCAAGGCTATGGAAGGTATCATCATGGAACTTATAAACAATGACATTGGTAATCTCCAAACTCAGGACCCCACCCAGTTCGGGTTTGTAAATGGCAAATCATGTCTCCTAAACCTGGTAGACTTCTTTGAAGCAGTCACCAAAGCTGTAGATGAGGGTAAGGTGGTTCACACAGCCTATCTAGATCTCGCCAAGGCTTTCAACACCATTCCCCACTCTTGAATTATAGATAAACTCACTAAACTAGGTATAAATTCCTATGTCACAAGATGGGTTGCCAACTGGCTAACTGACAGAACCCACACTGTGAAAGTAGCAGACTCCAAATCCAACTTCAGACCAGTGACAAGTGGAGTACCACAGGTTCAGTCCTGGGTCCTCTTCTGTTTGGTATCAACTTCTCTGAAGTACAGGCCAACACAGAAGGTCTTTGGCTAACTAAGTTCGCAGATGACTGCAAACTAGGAGCCATAATCAAAAGTCCAAAAGATGTGGACATCCTACAAAAGGGCCTCGCTGAGACAGATGCCTGGTGTCAAAGCCATGGCCTCAAGCTCAATGCCAAAAAGTGCATTGTCATCCCTTTTGGTAAAAACTCTGTACCCATGAGCTACCACATAGGCGGTAGTCTACTTAACACCAAAAGTGTGATAAGAGACCTTGGGACACATGTGGACAGTAGTCTCTCCTTTGATAATCACATTGCCACAGTAGTCAGGAAATCCTTCTATGTGGCACACCTCATCACAAAAGGTTTCTCATCCAGGAAAAAAGAGGTCATTGTTCCCCTCTACTCATCACTCATTAGACCCATTATAGAGTACAATGCCCCTTTTGGTATGTACCTCACAAGACATCTAAAACAACTGGAAAAGCCACAGAAATACCTCACAAAGAGGATTACCAGCCTCATACAGATGCCCTATGCAGACTCTCTCAAAAAACTGCAGCTTTACTCCATCGCATATCGCTTACTCAGAGGCAATCTCTGCCTAACACACAAAGCTATGTCATACCCAGAGCTTTTAGACATACTCTACTTAAAGAAATCCCAATCCCTATGAGCTACATGCTCTAGGGACCTAAACCTTGTCACCACAATGAACAGAACATGCTGGAGGGATAGATTCCTGTCCCAGAGACTTCCCATACTCTGGAACAAACTACCTATCTATATCAAACAAAGCTCCTCATTAGTACTCTTCAAGAAATATCTTGATGATTGGATGGGAGATAGGAAATTCACCCCGGGGATCACTTCTGTGACTCTGCTTGACAGTGGCACAGGAACGTAATTTTTCTTGGGTGGTGAAAGCCAGGGTACCCTTGGCTAGGCTTATATAGGCCATAAGGCCAATAGCCTAGTACCTACCTATGAACCTATGAGTGGGACCCATTTTGGAGGAGCACTTCCTGTTTCTGTTCCAGGTGCAGAGGTGGCCCAGAGAAAGAAGGAAGCAGACGGAGAGATAAGGAGATGATGGTGTGGTGAGAGAAATGTAGTAGAAAGCAAACACTGAGATTGAAAAATGTATGTATAATTATAACCCTCCAGTCGGAAGGGTTGTGGGATGATTTACTTAAAGAAATGATGGTGCAGAGTAAGCCAGAACATTAACTAGATGTTTCCTGAGGGGACATTATGGAGATAATACAAAAGGAGGATGCAGAGACAATTCTGAAGAACACTAGTTAGATGAAAAATAAAACATATGCAGAGAAAGTAAAAGAAAGCAAAAGTGGAGAAGCAGCAAAGAAGGCTGAAGAAAATGAAAAATGGAAATATGTTGTAAGGATTCAAAGTAAAGATGACAAAGAAATGGACAGCTATGAAGTGTGGGACAATTTAATAGCTCCTTTGGGTGTAAAGCACATGAGGTAAGAGTATTTATTCTTATTAACAAAGAGACATTTTGTGACATTACATTTCAGACTAGTTTTTCAGTGGAAAATTTTCTTGGAGAATATGAAAAAAAGAAAGACTGTTACCCATGGAATCTTTATGTGATCAAAGTATTTAACAGGGAAACAAAAAAGATTATGGACAATTTCAAACAGAGGTAGAAACAGAGACTTTGAAACATCATTTGAAAGTTTATGTAAAGAAGTATGAGCCGTTGCAAAAGTTTATGGCAAAAAGGGTTTATAGACTGGTGGCTGGGACTGTAATATTGTTTTAAAAATAGAAGGAGAAAAAATTATACATATACCAAGCATGATAAATATGGAGTGGAATAGGGGTGTTGTAAAATACTAGGGACAACACAAAACATGTTTGTTTTTGTGGAAAAGAAGGACATTTGATAAGTAACTGTAATGAAAGAAAATATTATATTTGTGGGGAAATGGGATATGATGCAAAAATGTGAACTGAAATGTTATAAATGTAATAAAATTGGAATTTATGGGTGGATTAAAAAATGAAAATAACACTAAGGAAAAAGAAAAAGAAAGAGAAAAAAATGAACAAAGAGAAGAAATTTTAGAAGTAGTAGAAATAGAAGAAAAATTGGATGAGAAAAAATAATAAAGAGGACATACAAGAAGGTTTGGAAATAAGTGATGATGAAGACATAAACCAGGAGACAGCAAAATAAAAAATAATTCTATTGGTTAAAGAGTAAAACACAGAAAAATAAATTTTAAAGGGATAAATACAAAATAAAAAAGAACAGAAATGAATGGGAGGTTGGCATAATGGGTAAGTTGTTTACCTTACAGACAAAGGTAATTGGCTAATCCTAAAATGGCCCATGAGGACAGTTAGCCTTGAGGTAACCTATGAAAAAAATGTATATATACAGCTAAAATTGGGGCTTGGTATAACAGTTATGATTTCTGACACAAGGTACAGTGTCTGATTCTCACCTTTGTGAAGGAACTTGGTTAGGCTTCGAATGGCATATCAAGACAGCTAGCCCTCTAATTAGCTATGAATTTATGAGATCATGAATCTAAGAAAATTTTAATGAAAATTTTAGAGTGCTTTCTGTAAACATGAATAGTATTGAGAACATAATAATAAGAATAGGAATTTTTGGAGTGGTGTAATACATGTGATGTAGATGTAATTATATTAGAAGAACCAAGACTTTTTTAACAATTGAAGAAAGATTGCACACAGAGAAACTATGTGGATGAAAGATAATCTGGAATTTAGGAAATGAGAGATGTTCTGGAATAGCCATATTCTCTAGAAATATAATAAAGATATTAGATGTAACCTTAGCAAAAATGATAATATTAACTATTGTAGATTTAAAATGGAAATAAGTCTGCAGAATTATAACATTGTATGCTTATACTAACTGTAAAGAAAGGGAAATTATATTTCATCAGATATTAGACTATGGATATTAGACTATGTGGTAATAAATATGGATATTATAATAACAGGAGACTTTAACTGTGATTTAAGAGGCCAGCTCTTAAAAAAGAAAGGAAATGATAAAAGAAAAATGTTAGAAGTTATAAGATGTGGTAAGTTAAAACTTTGGGACAAAAAATCACGGACTTACAAAAGGGGCATGTATAGAACTGAAATAGATTATTTTATCATATCAGAAGGTTTAGATATAGGAGAAGGGGAAGTAGTTGAAATAGGATTTTCTGATCATCTTGCAATATGGCTAGAGGTAAAAAAACAAGGAATATGTTAAAATAGGCAAAGGAATAAAAAGGATAAATGAGATAGTATGGAATGAAGAAGGAAAGAGATTAGTAATAGAGTTATGGAAAGATCATATTATATGAGAACATTTTATAAAAATTGGTCTGAATGTTGGGTGATATTTAAAGAAAAATGTTAAAAAAGTGATTTGCAGTGCAAATATGATGTGAGAAAAGTAGAGAAAGAAAAATATAAAAGAACATGGAAGATTTAGAACATAATGATAGAAAGTACTTTTACAAAGAGAAAGAAATAAAAAAACACAAGAATTGTTATATAAGCAAAGATATTTTTACAAGGAAAAAGAGAAGTATTGAGTTACTTAAGCAGATTAGTAAAGGAAGATGGCAGTGTAATGAGAGAACTAAAACATGTAAAAGGAGAAATAGAAAGAACTCAGGAAAGGTTATAAATAGTGTAGTATAATATGCATAAGACATGTTTAAAGAAAAAAGAAGAAAGTGAAAAAACATGGAAAGTAAAACAAAATAACATAAAAAGAAAATAAAAGGTTGGAAAAGGAGATTTCTTTAAATGAACTAGATAAACTATTAGGACAAGTAAATATAGATTTGGCTGCAGGCCCAGATGGGATAGGGTATGAAATGTATAAAAATGAAAGGGAATGGCAAAAAAAATAAAGATTTGGAATGAATGGTTAAATGAAGGTTTTATATAGACGATTATGTAGTGGAATACTTAAATTCATATGGAAGAAGGAAGACAGAAGAGAATTAAAAAATTTTAGTTTCAGACCTCTTTTGTATTATTTTCATAAAATGTGAAATATTATGGAAGATAGCATATGTAGTATAAAGAGGAATGGTATTCAGGAATTATCAATTATACTTAGAGAAATTGTGGGTGATATTATGAACAGAAAAAAAGAAGCAAACATCTTTATAGGAGACCTTAATAAGACAGTTGACACAGTTAGACATGCAATGTAATGTGTAATAATGAAACAATATAATATAAGTGAGAAAGTAAGGAAATTGTGTCTGTCAGCATGCAATAATAATAAAGTAGAAATACTTGTAAATGGTTGGTTAAGTCAAGAGGTACATATCAAGACTCATATAAGACAGGGATGTCCAATGAGTTTATTATTTGCATTAGTTATGAATGTGATAGTATGTAAAATAAATTACAAAATGAAGGAGGCTGGGTATATAACACCCAAAGGGTTAAGAATTCCAGTGATGTTAACATACACAGATGATATTATAATAATTGCAAAACATTTTTGGATAAAAGAAGTAATAATTTGTACAATTGAGTGTTTAGAGATGATATGGATTACTTTAAATAAAGAAAAAAGTAAAGGATTAGGTGACGTAGTCATGATCAGTGGTATATGTTTTACAATGAATGACATTTCTCTATAAATTTGGGAATAAAGACATAAGCAGAATTCAGTGTGAAAAAAACAATAGAAGAAATAAAGCAAACATGTCTTTTCTGGAGAACATATAAATTATTCAGAAAAGGCTTATTTGATAAATTCAGTACTGATGGGAGAAATAGCATACTTAGCAAGTGTGTTTATGTTGCCAACAGTATTTGGAAAGGAATTATCGCATATACTTTTTCTTTTATATTGGGGTTCTAGATTAAACCCAGTAAAAAGAGGAATTTTATATGTAAATAAGGAAGAAGGAGGTTTAGGGTTAATTAACCCAGTGGTGTACAATGCTTCATTAAATTTTTACAAAGTGTTAAAGTGGATAAATGGAAGGATGAGAGATTAGTAGTAAAACTGTATAAATGTAAGTATGATACATTTGGGGGCATGGTAAAAGAAAGTAAAAGAGAAAAAGAGTGTATAAATGAAGAATTAAAATGCTACCAACAAAATAATAATTTTGTGGAAAATAAAAATTGATGCTATAGAAAAATATAGAAATGTATGGTATAAGAATGCAATGATAAAATATTAGTACGTAAACCCATGGAAAAATCTAACAGATAAAAAATTAAAGCTATAAAAATCAGAAGCAAATGGAGAATTCAGAAAGTAGAATGTCAAATTTTTTTGGAGACTGGTGATAGATAAATTGCAAGTAAAAGGAAATATGCCACATAAAAGGAAAAGTGATAGAATATGTTTATATTGTCAAGAAGAAGAAGAAGAAACTATGGAACATGTGTTTTTGAAATGTAAAAGAGTAAAAAAGTTATGGGGAAAACTACGTAGAGAAGATTTTTTGACAATATAAAAGAAGTGGATAAAACAAAGATATGATTAAATATGGATAGTATAAGAATAGGGGTCTATGTTCAGCTACTAAAAAGAAATAGCATTGAATAATTAAATATCAAACAAAAAACATCTAAAACATAAGTTACTGAACACAGCTTTTTCCAAGGAAAAACATTGAATGGCCATAGTTAGCCAACAACCAGAAAGTACCACAATGCATAAGTTAAGCAAAGAAAGACTTTTTAATTTTTTTTTAATTTGCCCTTCTCTCCACTGTAGTACAATCTCAGAGTTGGCATATATAGTTTGAGGGGTATGGGGGCAAACCTTGGTTGATTACATTTGCACTGTTGGCCAACTATGCCCATTCCTTTTTTTTTTTTCAGAAAAAGCTGTGTTTGGTAACATGTTTTAAATGTTTTCCTTTTGATATTTAATTGTTTGATGCTATTTCTTTTTGGTAGCTGAATCTAGACCCTAAGAATGGAAGTATAGAATATGTTAAAAGACTAGATAAAAAGCTATGTTGTGTTATATGGGATATATGGAATAAAAGAATAAATGAATTTATGTTTAATGGTAAATTAATCTGAGCAATAATATTAACTAAAATCAGATGGTGGTTATAGAAAAAGGAGTGGGTGTCTAATAAGGATGAAAAATTTGAAAAATGTTAAAGGAAATTATGAATATGTGTTTGTATATATGTAAACATTTGTAAATATGTAAATATTTTGTAAATAAGACGTATTTTGTATTTAAATAAAGGACTCCTTCTCATTAGACAAGAGAGGGGGTTGTTTCTATCTTTGCACTTTCTACTTCCATTCTGGGCACAGTGGCATCCCGGAGAAGCAGTGGGAAAACAATGTCAGAATCAATGAGATGTAGCAGTGGTAATTAACTAAAAGTTATTCAGAGGGAGAAGTAGCGATGCCTCTCCCCAATGTATACAAGATAAAGAAGGCTCTTGTCACAGAACAGAAGACAGACAAGTTTTCTTTTAAATTAAATGAAGATCATACAGAGGAGGTATTGCAGCACAAGAATAATGAAGGGAAGGGAGATGAGCTGTCCACAGATTCAGAGCTTATTTTTCAGAAAAAAGTATTTGAGGAGGAAATTATGGCCAGCAAAGAATGTGTTATTACAGCCCTCCAATCAGAAGGATTGCAGGATGAGTTACTAAAGGATCTTTTCTTGAAAGTGAACCAGAGAGTGGCACGGACATGCCATGCAGCAACGTGATGGATAGAATAGAAGAAAAAGAGACAGGCAGTACAGAGTCAATAGAGAAGACATATGCAGTTATGGTAAAGTGAAGGAGAAAGAAAGATGTAGAAGAAGCACAGAGTAAGGAGGTAAGAAGGAAAAAGAGCCTCACAGTAAGAATCTACAACAAAGAGGAGAAGGACTCAAGATATATGAGCTATGGGACATTCTTACACTTTCTTTGGGACCAAAGACTGCTAAAGTAAGAGCTTTTACTCATATAAATAAAGAAAGGTTCTGTGACAGTATTTTGAAAATGCAAATGGTATGGGAAAATTTTAAGGGGAATTTGAGGAAAGAATAGACTGTCATCCATAGAATACTTACTAAAGCATTTAGCAGGCAAGCTAAAAAGAAAGGTCATATTTAATTCAGGACTGAAGTTGAAAAAGAGACTCTGAGAAAGATTTTATGCAAAATATATAAAGAAGTGATGGACATTACAAAAGTGCTGCAGTAGCGTTGTCGCCTCACAGTAAGACGCTGTCCAGTTCGATTCTCAGCTAGAGCATCTTCTGCGTGGAGACATGCATGAATGGGCGTACCTTCATTGAAGGTTGTGCATCAGGCCTGGCAAGCCGGTACGTAAAAATCAACTGCCAATCATTAGCAGACTGGAGTTTCGCTGTGGCGACCCCTAACCTGGAAAAGCCGAAAGACATAAACAATGTCAACAGAGGGATTTATGGACATGGGGGTGGGGATTATAATATTATTCTAAAAATGGAAAATAATGACATTGTACATATTTCAAGCATCACAAATATTGATGGGAACAAAGGTATTTTTAAATATTAAGGCCAAACTAACACCTTTTTATTGTGGCAAATCAGATCATTTAATCAGTGATTGTGCAAAGACAAGATGTTATATTTGTGGAGAATCAGGACATGATGCAAAGAAGTGTGTTTTGAAATATTATAAATGTTATAAAACAGGATATCTGTGGATGGACTGTAAAGAGAGTAATAATGAAAGGGGTGGAGAAATAACTAATATTAAAGATGAACAAGAAGTAAAATAAAAAAAAAATAGTCCAAGAAGAGAATTAAATGGTTAGAAATGTACAAGTTAAGGGCAGTAAACTAAAGGATGAAAAAAGTAAAAAAATAAATAAGGAAAAAGATGTAGAGGAATGATCAGACATAAGTGATGAAGAAGATGTTCATCACAATATATTTAAAGAGAAGAAGAACACCCCTTTTGGCAAAGCAAGTGCTGCAATTGGACAGACCACAAAGGTTCCTCTCAAAGAAAGGTTCAAAGAAAAGTTAAGGTCTTCAGCAGCTATCCTATGTGAATCAGCTGAAATCACTGTCACTTTATTCTGTTTCATACAGACTACTCAGAGGTGATCTCTCCCTTGCATATAAGATGATCTCTGGCCCTGTTTTGCTGGAAATGCTCCACATCTGCAAGTCAAATGGCACATGGGTTACTCACTCTAAAGACCTAAGCCTGGTATGTGACATTAGTAGAACATGCTGGAGGGACAGATTCTCCCAGAGGTTACCACGCCTTTGGAATAGACTCCCACTTCACATCAAACACAGCACCTCATTGACATCTACAAACACAATCTGGATGATTGGATGGGTAACCATAAATTCACTCTGAGGGTTCCACCTGTGTCACTCTTGGACAGGGGCAATAGGTACTGATCATGGTAACAAGGGTAAAATTTGGCACGGCTTATAAGGGCCTTCGGGCCATTAGCCTAGTAACTTCCTATCATCCTATGATCCTGTGATAAGGACACAATCAGCTAGAGAGTAAGAGAAAGGAAAATAAAATTTATACGAATTAATATGAAATAAAAATAAAAAGGGAACTGATAAATGGCATTAGTGGATCCTATTATAGGAACACTTAAGAAAAAGAGAGCAGGATAATTGTAGAGTAGTAGCCATACATGTAAATAGTTTAAAATGTTTACCTAGAAGGATAGGTATTATTGAACAGTGTAAAAATCTTGACACAGACATAATAGTGTTAACAGATATAACTTGTTTGACTAATGAAGAAAGATTACAGACTCAAATGTTATTGAGAACTAGATTGCTTGGAATTTTGGAAAGTAGATACATTCAGGAATATGAATTTTTATGTAAAAAAAAATATTTAAAATATTACGTGTCCTTGGTTATAATGGGGGATTACAATAATAGATATAAGATGGGAAGAACAAGTATACAGGATAATTGTTCTTTATGCAAACATTACAGGTAAAGAAAGAGAGAATATGTTTCAAAAACTTTAAAGTATGTTTCAGTAAATATTGATATTATAGTTCTTGGAGACATTAATTATGATTTCAGAAAGAGAAAGAAGAAAGGCAATGATCTAAAAAAATGTTAAAGATAGTTAAGCATTTCTGGAAAACAAATAGCCCGACATATAGAAGACAAGACCATAAAACAGAGACACATTTCTTTCTGACATCTATGAGTATAGAAATTGTTAAAGAAGGAGTAATGACAACAGTTTTTTTAAATCATTTGGCTATCTAGATAGAGATAAAAGGAAATGAAGGATATATAAGGATAAGAAAAGTAATCAAACAGACTAAATAAAAATAAATGGGATGAAATGAAAAAGTCTATAGTTAGGGAGTTTTGCAAAAATCTTATTAGTATGAGGGATGTTTACAGAGTCTGCCCGGAATGGTGGATAATATTGAAAGAAAAATATAATAAGGTGTTATATGGAATAGCAAATAAACAGCAGATGAGAAACAAATATATATATATATATATATATATATATATATATATATATATATACAAATAAAAGTGAGGAGGCATTTAAAATTTCAAAAGAAATTATATGGGATATTTTGTTAAACAGAAGGGAATATATCATTTAAATAAAGAAAAAAAATAAGTGTTTATTGTAAAAACGAAGATATTTTCTTCAAGATAAGAAGGAGGAAATTTCACCTTATCTAAGTAAGCTTGTTAAAGAGAATACTAGTAGACTGAGAGAAATGAAATATGAAAAAGACTTAATATGGGACAGGTGAGAGAAAAAACTGGGGATAGTAGTGGACTATATAAATAAGATATTTAATAATATAACAATGAAAGAAAAGAAAAGAAGATGAGGAAGATGAACAAGTTTTCAAAACAGAATAATAGAGATATGAACAAAGAAATATGTTCATAAGTAATACTGTCTACTATATTTTACTGACATAATAAACAAAGCCCTTGATGCAGGCCGAGCTACATCAGTAATCTTGTTAGAGTTATATAAGGCTTTCAACACTGTTTCTCATTCTTTACTGTTAAAACAATTAGGAAAGTTGGGCTGCCCCTCTAATGCTCTAACATGGTTTTCTTCCTACTTAATAAACAGAGAACAATCAGTCAAATGGTTCAATGAACAATCAGAATACAAGGATACATTCCCGGGCCCCTACCTTTTAAAAACATCATAAATTACCTTTATAAAGTCTCATTACAAAGTAAACTCATCCAATATGCATACAATTTTACTATTATCTCCTCCTCCAATAACTTTTCTGACCTCTTTAACACACACAAAACTCTTTTTCCTCCATTGAATCCTGGTTAAATGATTTTCAACCCCAAAAAAATCTAAATCCTAATTTTCTATACAAAACCACCAGATGTAGACTTTAAATTTTTGTCACACAAGAAGACAGAAATTGAAGTAGTAAACTCATAAAAACTATTAGGTATAACTTCACAGTAGGCTGAATTGTGAACAACATATTCTTAATACAATAAAGAAAACCCATTCTAAACTAGGTAAACTTTACCATCATAAACTTTATCTTGACAAGAACACCAAAGTAAAACTGGCCAACACTTTACCTATTCCCTCTGTTCTCTATGAAAGCCCTGTTTTCACCAATATCCATTCAACCCTTTAAAATAAGCTTCAAGCATGTTACTATAAAATAGTTGAATTTCCCTTTGGCTTGTCCAACCACACATGTCATTGCCAAGCTATTTCTCAACTCAAATGGCTTGAATTTCCCCAGTACCTACATTACACTCAACTTACACTATCCCACAACTTATTATTCAAACCAAATAACTGCCCTGCACTCCATTCTATTCTTCAAGTATATACTCCAACCCACATACTTAGATCCACTAATAAACATCTCTTAAATGTATCCAAACCCAATAAAAGAGCTGGTGAGTGTCTGTATTGTCACAGTACTGACAAGCTATTGAATGCCATTCCCTCACACATCACACAACTTGACTCACTAAAATCCTTTAAATCGGCTCTAGAAACATTATCTAAACAGCCCCACCTGCTCTTGTACAACACATTTTAAGCCCCCATAACCCTTTCTGCCCCTCTCTCCACATAATTTCTACTACTACTTCAAATACAGTTGTTATCAGATGGCTATGAAATGTGTATTTTGCTTCTGCCTTTTGCTGAATGCACTTCTACTTTTTTTTTTTTTGCTTTCTCTTTCTAATATCTAAAATGCCTGTACTGTGATTAGTATATTTTATCAGTTTTATTGCTATAATGATTGACATTTTATTATATTGAAAATCCCTGTATTTTGTGATTATCTTATTTCATCACTTTTTTTCATTGTAATCAATGTTTCTTGCTATACTAACAGTGTTTGTGGAGCTTTACTCCCCAGGCTTCCACTGAAAATGGTTTCCTGACCCAGTGGACTTTCCCAGTCAACAAATGTCAATACATAAATAAATGTATATAATATTATCAATATATAATGTAGATTTGGCAACAGGGCCTGACGGAACAAAGTATCAAATGTACAAAAATATATCAGAATGGCAAAAAGAAACTTCTTAAATGTGTGACATGAAGGGTTAAATAAGGATTTTAAGTTCAAATTCAGTTATAGCATATTCACGTTTATATGGAAAAGAGGGGAAATGATATACAGAATTGGAGACTGCTAGTTTTAAATAAAACAGATTATATTGTTAGGAAAATAGTACAGAACAGAATGAAAATGAAAATAAATAACATCACAGATGAAACAATATATAGTATTAGAGGAAAAGGTAGCCAATAGTTATTATAAATGCTTAAGAAAATTAGTAGATGATAGTAAAACAGGAGAGAACAAGTAAAAATCATGATAGGTGATGTGAGTAAAGCCTTTGATATTATACAACATAGAACATTATGGGAAATATTTCAGTCTTATAGCTTAAGCAATAAGATAAAAAATGAGTGTCTAACTTTATATGAACAATGCAGTGAATTGTTGGTTAAGTGAGGAGATAAAAATTAAGAGATAAATAAGGGGGTCTATATTATAACAGCGAACGATCAAAAGATCAAACGCTGTTATATCAAAAGTCGAAAACTAAAATGAGCGAACAACCAGAACAGCGATTTCTTTCCCAGGGAAAAAAAATCGCTGTTCCCCAAAAAATATATAATAATAAAACACACTAAACACTATTTTAAGTGGGACCCCCACCCCACTGCTTAAATATACCAACTCTGAGATTGCACTACAGTGGAGGAAACAGCACAACCAGGACAGCCAACCCAGCAATTTCTTTCCCTGGGAAAGAAATCTCTGTTCTGGTTGTTCGCTCTTTTTAGTTTTTGAATTTAAGGGGTCGATATAATAGCGTTCGATCTTTTGAGCGTTCACTGTTATAAAGTAGACCCAAATAAGGCAGGGGTGTCCACTGACAAGCATAATATTTGCTTTGGTAATGAATGTTATATCACGTCTTATAAATGAAGAGATGAAAGAGATAGGATATATAACAAAGGAAGGTATTGAAACTGCTTATTATGTTATTTAATGCAGATGACAGTATAATTTGTCACTAATAATGAGAAAGGAATTAAATGGATTTGATTTACTTAAATGAATGTCTACAAGCAATAGGTTTATATCTGAATAAAGAAAAGAGCAGGGTTTTAGGATATGATGGGAACATAGGGGATGTTATGTTTAATAGGGAAAAGATAACTGTTTTGGGATATGTTTTAGAAAATAAGAGATAAAGAAACATCAATGGGAAAAAATAATAGAAAGTATGAGATATACATGTGACTTCTGGAAAACTTTTAAATTATCTTTTAGAAGGAAAGTATATTTAATAAACTCAATATTATTGGAAAAATGGCATATTTAGCAGGATTGTTTAGGTTACCTCTGGTATATGAAAAAATAACTTATTCTTGTTCACATGAGGATATAGGCTCAGTTCAGTAAATAGAGGTATACTATATGTTTCTAAAGAAATGGGGGGCTAGGACTGATAAACTCTGTTATATATGCATCGTCATTGAAATAGTACAAAATCCTTAAGTGGATGAAAGATAGTAGTAAAGGACTGTTTAGTGATATATTACAATGGATATATGAAAAATAATGAAAATTATTTAGAAGACTTAAGAGAAAGAGTGCTTAAATGCTATGTTAAAAATATATCAAGAAAAAACATTATTATGGAAAATAAATATTGATAAGATTGATAGGGAAATAAAGATATGGCATAACAATATGTGTAAATTCTGTTGTGTATATCCCTGGGAAGAATTGTAGGGAGTAGAAATTAAGGCTATAAAAGCTAGACGTAACTGATTAAAATATGATAGAGTGTTAAGATTTTTTGGAGACTGATAATAAAGAAATTGCCTGTTAAAGCCAACGTATCATACAAAAAAGGATGAAAGAATGTGTCATTTTTGTAAAGAAGTTGAAACTACTGAACATGTTTTTAAAATGCAAATGAGTTGTAAAATTATGGAAATGCTAGGAGATGTGAGCTACTTTGATGATATAAAGAAAGCAGATTATGTAAATATGAATAATATTGAATATGGTTATTATAAAGTTACGAATGATGGATATGTACAGAAGACAGATAAAAAATTTTTTAATTTAATATAGATTATATGGAATCAGAGAATAAAAGAAATAATGTTTAATGGAAGTGGTGATAATACTGGGCAAATTAAGATTTTGGTTATGGAAAATCGAGTGGTGGTCAAAAAAGACAGTTATATGTTTATATGTAAAGAATTCTTATATATATATATATATATATATATATATATATATATATATATATATATATATATATATGGATCTACCTCAGAAGATCGACAGACCATTTGATCGACAGCTCATTTGATCGACAGCTCATTTGGTTGACAACCAGTATTCAAGGCACATAACAGGGATTTGCCCCTCCCCAATGTTGTGCGACCCTGGAGTTGGTACATATAGTTGGGAGGGTGTGGGGGGCACAGCCCCCCACATGGGGGGGTGTGGAGGGCGAAGCCCACCACCTATTTTGCTTTAAAATGTGTAGTTTTTGTTGAATTTGTCATGTTTTAAATGAAAATAGGTGGGGGGCTGTGCCCCCCACCCCCTAACTATATATATCAACTCCAGGGTCGCACAACATTGGGGAGGGGGGCAAATCCCCAGGTTTTTGCCATGAATACTGGTTGTCGACCAAATGAGCTGTCGACAAAATGAATGTCGATCAAATGGTCTGTCGATCTTCTGAGGTAGATCCATATATATATATAGAGAGAGAGAGAGAGTGTAAATATTGTACATACTTAATTTTATTGTAATATAAATTAATTTGTTAAATAAAGGGTCTGTAAGGTGCATGGGATCTTTTGCATCCAGCTGAGCTACCAATAACTCAAGTAGACAAGACCATGGCTTATAGTCTCATCCAAAGCACTAGGTATCTGAGTTGCTGGATATCAACTGGTCATCCACACTCCAGAATAACTCACTTTCTGTGGTATGCAACTTGCTGGCTGCAGATTGGGAACCCCTCCTCAGCAGAGAATTGATATTGCTTGTTTGATCTCACAAAGTGACTGCATTCAGGCAAAGTGACGTTTTCAGCATCGTGTTATCTGCTTACATAGCTATGCAAATCATGATAATTTGAATGCTTAGTCAAATGACTCATTATACTGCTCATAGGTTCATAGGAGGTTCCTAGGCTAACAGCCCTAGAGCCCTTACAGGCCTAGCCATATTTATCCCAACTTGCCCCTATTGTCAATTGTTAGGTAAGCAAAGTTCACAGAGCAATGAGTCTATGAAAATTAATACCGACTACCTCTGTCCATGAGAGACATGTGCAGGAGTGAATTTACTGTCACCCATCCATTGATCCAGGTTGCATTTGAAAAGGGTCAGGGAGGCATTCTGCTTCACATGAATGGGAAGCTTGTTCCAGAGAAGGGGTAGTATTGATCTCTCCAGCTTTGGAACCAATCATTAGTCTGTGTTAACCCTTTCTGCAGTATATTAGTATATTGAGGGGCTCAGTGATTGCTCCCAATTTGCAGTCACCAGAAAACTTGGTCTGCCACAGGCTGTCCACATTTGTCTGGACTTCTGAGAAATAAATTCTGAACACTGAATGGCCCAACACAGAATCCTGTGGTACACCACTTATGACTTGTCTGTTGCTAAAGGTAAAGTGACCAACTTTGACAGTATGCATCCTGTTGGTGAGCCAATTGGCTACCCGTCTAGTAACATAGGTGTTAATCCCCAACTGAGAGAGTTTATCTGTAATACTTGAGTGAGGGATTGTGTCAGATGCCTTGGCAAGTTCATAGTAGGCATGCACTTTCTTTCCCTTGTCACTTGCCCAGGGGCTTGGTGACCCTCTCAAAGAAGTCAACCAGGTTTAACAGTCATGATCTACCCATAACAAATCCAAACTGGGTTGGGTCTGTTACAATTTAAGTTTTGTGATATATATATATATGTGGGGTATACAGTATGTTTTATAATTACTTTACTAATGCATTTACAAAGATCATCTGAAGAAATCTGACTGGATCACCTAAAAATCTTACTATTCTGGGTGTTTTTTTTTTTTTGTTTTTTTTTTTTTAATTTTTGGGAAAAATACAGTATGAGGATGATGATGATGATGATGATGATGATCACATTGTTATGAGTCTGTATATACTGGAATATTTATTACAGCATTGTCTCTTTAAATTTATATTACTGATATTTGAAAAGTACCACATCCCATAAGGCATTACATCAAGTGCGGGTTGCCAGTGTATATATGATGAGTAAATTGTCAACATCTTTCTTACTATTGCGATTTTTACAGAATAAAAGTTTAAATTTTATTGCAAATACTGCTGAATCCTGATGTATTTCATACTGCCTTTCTACATGACTGGGTAACCAGGGGTATGAATTATGATATGATGTCAAAAGCAGGATCTTGTTCAGAAAATACAACTGAAAATGCTGTTGCAGTAAACAAAAATGCAGGTAGTGCCTATCAATATCAAAAGAGGGGACTCCACCTCCTCCCTCAGACCCGTAATCAGTGGTGTTCCAGAGGGATAGGTTCTGGGGCCCCTACTGTTTGGAATCTACTTCTCCAAAGTACAGGCTAAAACTAAAGGACTCTGGCTGACAAAGTTTGCTGATGACTGCAAACCGTGTGCGATCATTGAAACCCCTAGTGATGTCAACATCCTGCAAGAAGGTCTTACACAGACTAATGACTAGTGCCAATGTCATGGTCTTAAACTTAATGCAAAAAAATGCATTATCATCCCCTTCAGGACATTAATAGCAATACCCTAAGCATACAGCCAGTGGTGAGAAATCTGGCCATACAGGTTGACAGCAACCTTAACTTCGATCACCATGTCTCTACAGTGGTAAGAAGGGCATTTTATATTACTCATCTCATAATTTTGCCTCCAGAAAAAAAAAAGAGGTTATAATACCCCCCCCCCCCATACTCATCCCTCATCAGGCCATTAATAAAGTACAATGCTCCCTTTGTTATGTTCCTTTCCAAACACCTGCAGCAATTGGAGAGACCACAAGGGTTCCTTACTAAGGAAATTCTGAGTCTTCAAGATCTGTCTTATGTGGACAGACTGAAATAATTGTCACTTTACTCTGTGTCATACAAACTGCTTAGAAGTAACCTGTGCCTTGCATAAGAGCAATCTCCGACCCAGCTTTAATGGAAATGCTGCACATTCGCAAGTCAAATGGCACATGGGTCACTCGCTCAAAGGACCTTAACCTGGTATGTGACATCAACAGAACTTGCTGGAGAGACAGATTTGTCTCAGAGAGGTTGCCCTACCTTTGGAACAATCTTCTTATTCATGTTAAACAAAGCCCTTCATTGGCCCTATTTAAGCGCAATTTGGACGACTGGATGTATAACTGGAAATTCACTCTGGGCGTTCCACCTGTACATCTATTGGACAGAGGCAATTAGGTGCTGATTTTAGTGTCTGCTTGAACCAGACATTTTTGGGAACACAGGTTGAACTTGGCTAGGCTTGTAAGGGCCTTGGGGCTGTTAGCCTAGTAACCTCCTATGAGCCTATGATCAAGCTCTAACTAAGCAACTCATCAAAAACAAGCAGTTTTTCCTGAAAGTGTTCATTCTTCCAATTCAAAGTGATTTAGCCCTAAAGGATCAGATTTCTGTTGACATTAACAAAACCCAACCCATGAGATCCACTTGACTTTGCAAAATGATTTGCCTGGCCAGTACGGAGCAGAGATTTACATGCTTAAGGGTAGCAACCAAGCTGGATGAGGAGACAGAAGAGAATTTAGGTAAATACTTTGTTTTACAACATGTGCGAGATAATGGAGGCAATATACAGTTCCTTTTCAAGCTCAGAGGGTCAGAGTATTACATATGACTTTGTAATTAGTAAGCTCAATAAACAGTTTGTGCCAGAAAGAAATATTATAATGAAAGGGCATGCTTCCACAGGTGTGTTGAAACTTTTGTAAGGTACTTATACGAACAGACTGAAATTTGTATGTTCATTAAAAAGAAAAGTAAGTAAATCAAAGACAGAATTATTATTGGGTTGGCTGAACCAATAAAAGTAAAAGTAAAGCCAAATATTGTTCCATATGTCTTGACCACACCCAGAAGCATGGAATTCCCTATACTGTCTAAAACAGAATAATTATAGGTTCATAGGTTGGTACTGGGCCATCTGCCTGAAGGCATATATTAGCCCAGCCACATTGTACGGTATTCACCACCCCTTTAGTAGTTCCCTAGACCCTTGTACTAGCACTTAGTATCCTTGGCCCCTCTCTAGTAGTGCTGTTGGTATGATCCCTGGTGTGAACTTTCTGTTACCCATCCACTCATCAAGGTTCCTCTTGAAGAGTGATAGTGAGGGGCTCTGTCTTATGTAGATCAGGACCCTGTTCCATAGTAAGGGAAGTCTCTGCGAAGGGAATCTATCCCTCCAGCATGTTCTATTCATTGTTGTGTTGAGGTTTATCTGCATATGCACATGCACACACACACACACACACACACACACACATATATACACACATATATATATATATATATATATATATATATATATATATATATATATATATATATACTGTATATGGAATCTATGAACTTTATATATCATTACAGACAAAGTTAAGAAAGCAATTTTCATTGTGTTTGTATTTCTTTTTCCCCACTGTCTTTATCACTACTCTTTCCTTATACATTTATTTATTTATTTATTTATTTATTTATTTTGTCTTTCCATTTATTTTACTATTTTATGCAGCAACACAGCAACCTTCACCCATCCCACTGACAAGGCCTGTTACCCCCCACACACTCATCTGACTGACAAGTCCTGTCACCCCTCCCCCAGCTGACAGCAGCAGCTCCATCACAGTTATCAACATCAGCAGACACACCCCTGCACATCTGGTTACTAACCTACCTGTTTCAGGTATCTCTGCACTAGAGACTAGTACAGTGGTACCCACCAGTAACAGTCTGAGTGGATGTTCATAGGTCCATAGATTAGTATTAGGCTAACTGCCCTTGTGGGCCATTTTAAGCCTAACGAATTATCAAACCCTGCACCTTGTGTTTGTAAGGTAAATAACTTTACCGTTACGCTAACCTCCCTCCCAATATCATACATTTGTCTTTCACCATTTATAGGTAAATACTATGCTAGCTGCTCTTGTAGGCCATTTTAAGCTTAACCAATTTTCCTTTCAGAAGTCAGCATCAAACCCTGAAGCTTGTGTCTGTGAGCTAAACATGTTTATCATCTATTGGTAGCTGCCAAAGCTACCACTGTTATGGTTATCCTCACATCCTATCAGTCATGTCTGTCTTTCCCTGCTACCTAACATATTCCTCTTACCTTCTTCTTACTTCCCTTACATCCCTTCTGAGCTTTCCCTTTTCTAAAAAAGATAATAATAATAATAATAATAATTAAAATGGGACCCTAGCCCGCAAAAAAGATATGCCTCTTATCCCCCCTCCATCTTGTTCATTCCTTATTTGCTAACTTTCTGCTTGTTTTCTTTTTTCATTTCTTTCCTGTGTTACATTTCCAACGTTGAATCTGGTAACAAAAAAGATAAGGGTTTCTAAATCATTTATCTTCTTCTGGTCATATTTTATTTACTTGATTGGTAGCAGAGAGCACCATCAATGCCTGTGTATAGCCGCCAAGCTACAACACAGCTGATTATCTAGCAACAATGAAATCCAGTCAATATCATGTCCTATGTATATTGCACTCAGCTGCATTAGTCATGCATATGATCTGAGCGTTGTTGCACAGAAGTTGTCAGTTATATAATAGGGTAAGGCTTATACCTTTAATCGGACTGCTTCCTTGTTCATCAAGTGATTTATAGAGGGTAAATCTAATATCCTCAGAGTTGTAGGTTTGTTTATCACTTTTTTTGCTTCCAAATGTAGATGTGTAACAGTCACCTGCTAGGTTGCCTTAATTTTGAATGCTTCTAATGCTCACCTTGTTAATGCAGTATTTGGTACAATATTACTGAAAATAATAATGTTTTCAAATCCCTTGAGTCCTGATTATGTTTTTTTCTGCTTTCAGTCTGCATATGTGTAAGATTCAGATGCTCTCTGTTTCTCTGACACATTCTATGGCTCAGCTTGGCGATGCATTGATTGGCAGATTATCACTGAAGAAGGTAATGGGTTCAAGCGCCTTGCGCCCTGGCCGTCACTGCTCCTATGGCTCAGCTTGGCGATGCATTGATTGGCAGAATATCAGTGAAGAAGGTAATGGGTTCAAGCGCCTTGCGCCCTGGCCTTTTCTTTTTTCGGCCTACAAATTTTTAATATTCACCTGTTATGTGTTTCTCTTGACATTATGAATGTGACTCCTGCTACTGTTTTTTTAGGGAAGTGTGGGGTGTAATGTAATCAGAGTTGATACTTGTAATCCCCTTAGGGTTGAATATTTTGTTGAAATTTCTTTATAGTGCAGGTAGACTGATAAAACCTCTAATGATATCAGGACTGGAGTAGGTTCACACATCTTGCTTCTGTACTGTATTGATCCTATTCTGTCTGAAGTTCTCAGTTTGTAAGTTTACATATTTCAGATTGATATTAGTATGTACATTTTGTACCCCATTTTCCACTGTGCTCTGCATTCCTGCTTTGGTTAGTAGCTCCCTTTGCATCTTCTGTATGTTTTTGCTGTTTCTGTTGCCGTATTACATCCCGTACACTGCACCCTTAGAAATCCTTGCCTTTCATGTTTCCATAAGATGTTTCTCTAAATATCTGTTGCCATAAATTAGAAGACTAGACCAGTACCTTATTATTACCATCTGTGCGTGCAGTTTCACGATTACTGTCTTAGACACTCATGCATGGTCAGTGTTTACACCAGCTTTTCATAATTTAGTATGGCTACAGGTTGGCCTAACATGACAGGTCACCACTGCACCCATGAAGAGAAGCTGCTCACTATGAACACTGACCTGCTCACATGCATTGTTAATAAGCTCAGGGTTTGTCACACATGCATCGTAAACAGTGTCTGTTTGGGTGTGATCACAGGCACATCATTTTGGAATCCTGATGAATATATAAATAAGCTCTTCATACATCATAACAACAGTTATCAGAAAATGTTACTTGTCTTGTCTTATGTTATGAGCCTATAGATGTTAAAACAACTGAGAAGTGTGGTATCAGATGATGCAATAACAATAATGGGTGCTGATTATGCAAAGGGAAGGAAAGACCCTGCCACAGCAGAGGGCTGACCTTGGCCATTTGCTGCATGGACAGAAGACGACTTGACATGCCGGGTTATTTGCCAAGGGATGAGTAACATATTAATAAAAATATATTTTTTAAAAGAAAAGTGCTATGGAGAAAACCAAACTAATCTAATTTTTCTATGTGCTAAGCCTTGTAGATTGATGTAGTGAAGGGCTATGCCCTGCTACCTTGCTGGTTAAAAAAAAATAGGTTCATGTTAGAGAGAGAGAGAGAGAGAGAGAGAGAAAATAATTTTATACTTTGATGTGGTCTCACAAAGTGACTGCATTCAGGCAAAGTGACCTTTTCAGCATCGTGTTATCTGCTTACATAGCTATGCAAATCATGGTAATTTGAATGCTTAGTCAAATGACTCATTATACTGCTCATAGGTTCATAGGAGGTTCCTAGGCTAACAGCCCTAGAGCCCTTACAGGCCTAGCCATATTTATCCCAACTTGCCCCTATTGGCAATTGTTAGGTAAGCAAAGTTCACAGAGAAATGAGTCTATGAAAATTAATACCGACTACCTCTGTCCATGAGAGACATGTGCAGGAGTGAATTTACTGTCACCCATCCATTGATCCAGGTTGCATTTGAAAAGGGTCAGGGAGGCAGTCTGCTTCACATGAATGGGAAGCTTGTTCCAGAGAAGGGGTGGTATCGATCTCTCCAGCTTTGGAACCAATCATTAGTCTGCGTTAACCCTTTCTGCAGTATATTAGTATATTGAGGGGCTCAGTGATTGCTCCCAATTTGCAGTCACCAGAAAACTTGGTCTGCCACAGGCTGTCCACATTTGTCTGGACTTCTGAGAAATAAATTCTGAACATTGAATGGCCCAGCACAGAATCCTGTGGTACACCACGTATGACTTGTCTGTTGCTAAAGGTAAAGTGGCCAACTTTGACAGTATGCATCCTGTTGGTGAGCCATTTGGCTACCCGTCTAGTAACATAGGTGTTAATCCCCAACTGAGAGAGTTTATCTGTAATACTTGAGTGAGGGATTGTGTCAGATGCCTTGGCAAGTTCATAGTAGGCATGCACGTTCTTTCCCTTGTCACTTGCCCAGGGGCTTGGTGACCCTCTGGAAGAAGTCAACCAGGTTTAACAGACATGATCTACCCTTAACGAATCCAAACTGGGTTGGGTCTGTTACAATTTAAGTTTTGTGATATATATATGTGGGGTATACAGTATGTTTTATAATTACTTTACTGATGCATTTACAAAGATCATCTGAAGAAATCTGACTGGATCACCTAAAAATCTTACTATTCTGGGTGTTTTTTTTTTTGTTTTTGTTTTTTAATTTTTGGGAAAAATACAGTATGAGGATGATGATGATCACATTGTTATGAGTCTGTATATACTGGAATATTTATTACAGCATTGTCTCTTTAAATTTATATTACTGATATTTGAAAAGTACCACATCCCATAAGGCATTACATCAAGTGTGGGTTGCCAGTGTATATATGATGAGTAAATTGTCAACATCTTTCTTACTATTGCGATTTTTACAGAATAAAAGTTTAAATTTTATTGCAAATACTGCTGAATCCTGATGTATTTCATACTGCCTTTCTACATGACTGGGTAACCAGGGGTATGAATTATGATATGATGTCAAAAGCGGGATCTTGTTCAGAAAATACAACTGAAAATGCTGTTGTAGTAAACAAAAATGCAGGTAGTGCCTATCAATATCAAAAGAAGGGACTCCACCTCCTCCCTCAGACCCGTAATCAGTGGTGTTCCAGAGGGATAGGTTCTGGGACCCCTACTGTTTGGAATCTACTTCTCCAAAGTACAGGCTAAAACTAAAGGACTCTGGCTGACAAAGTTAGCTGATGACTGCAAACCGTGTGCGATCATTGAAACCCATAGTGATGTCAACATCCTGCAAGAAGGTCTTACACAGACTAATGACTAGTGCCAATGTCATGGTCTTAAACTTAATGCAAAAAAATGCATTATCATCCCCTTCAGGACATTAATAGCAATACCATAAGCATACAGTCAGTGGTGAGAAATCTGGCCATACAGGTTGACAGCAACCTTAACTTCGATCACCATGTCTCTACAGTGGTAAGAAGGGCATTTTATATTACTCATCTCATAATTTTGCCTCCAGAAAAAAAAAAGAGGTTATAATACCCCCCCGTACTCATCCCTCATCAGGCCATTAATAAAGTACAATGCTCCCTTTGTTATGTTCCTTTCCAAACACCTGCAGCAATTGGAGAGACCACAAGGGTTCCTTACTAAGGAAATTCAGAGTCTTCAAGATCTGTCTTATGTGGACAGACTGAAATAATTGTCACTTTACTCTGTGTCATACAAACTGCTTAGAAGTAACCTGTGCCTTGCATAAGAGCAATCTCCGACCCAGCTTTAATGGAAATGCTGCACATTCGCAAGTCAAATGGCACACGGGTCACTCGCTCAAAGGACCTTAACCTGGTATGTGACATCAACAGAACTTGCTGGAGAGACAGATTTGTCTCAGAGGGGTTGCCCTACCTTTGGAACAAGCTTCTTATTCATGTTAAACAAAGCCCTTCATTGGCCCTATTTAAGTGCAATTTGGACGACTGGATGTATAACTGGAAATTCACTCTGGGCGTTCCACCTGTACACCTATTGGACAGAGGCAATTAGGTGCTGATTTTAGTGTCTGCTTGAACCAGACATTTTTGGGAACACAGGTTGAACTTGGCTAGGCTTGTAAGGGCCTTGGGGCTGTTAGCCTAGTAACCTCCTATGAGCCTATGATCAAGCTCTAACTAAGCAAATCATCAAAAACAAACAGTTTTTCCTGAAAGTGTTCATTCTTGTAATTCAAAGTGATTTAGCCCTAAAGGTTCAGATTTCTGTTGACATTAACAAAACCCAACCCATGAGATCCACTTGACTTTGCAAAATGATTTGCCTGGCCAGTACGGGGCAGAGATTTACATGCTTAAGGGTAGCAACCAAGCTGGATGAAGAGACAGAAGATAATTTAGGTAAATACTTTGTTTTACAACATGTGCGAGACAATGGAGGCAATATACAGTTCTTTTTTCAAGCTCAGAGGGTCAGAGTGTTACATATGACTTTGTAATTAGTAAGCTCAATAAACAGTTTGTGCCAGAAAGAAATATTATAATGAAAGGGCATGCTTCCACAGGTGTGTTGAAACCTTTGTAAGATACTTATATGAACAGACTGAAATTTGTGTGTTCATTAAAAAGAAAAGTAAGTAAATCAAAGACAGAATTATTATTGGGTTGGCTGAACCAATAAAAGTAAAAGTAAAGCCAAATATTGTTCCATATGTCTTGACCACACCCAGAAGCATGGAGTTCCCTATACTGTCTAAAACAGAATAATTATAGGTTCATAGGTTGGTAATGGGCTATCTGCCCGAAGGCATATATTAGCCCAGCCACATTGTGCGGTATTCACCACCCCTTTAGTAGTTCCGTAGACCCTTGTACTAGCAGCTAGTACCCTTGGCCCTCCTCTAGTAGTGCTGTTGGTGTGATCCCCGGTGTGACCTTTCTGTTACCCATCCACTCATCAAGGTTCCTCTTGAAGAGTGATAGTGAGGGGCTCTGTCTTATGTAGATCGGGACCATGTTCCATAGTAAGGGAAGTCTCCGCAAAGGGAATCTATCCCTCCAGCATGTTCTATTCATTGTTGTGTTGAGGTTTATATCCCTAGAGCATGTAGCTCGAGTAGATTTGGTTTTGCTAAGATGGAGCATGTTCAACAATTCTGGGTTGGACATGGCTCTGTACGTTAGACAGAGATCGCCTCTGAGAAAGCAGTATGCAACAGATAACAGTCTTAGCTTTTTCAATCGTGCTGCATAGGGCAACTGTTTGAGGCCAGTAATCCTCTTGGTTAGGTACCTCTGTGGTCTCTCCAGCTGCTGGAGATGTCTAGCCAGGTACATTCCAATTGGTGCATTGTACTCAATAATGGGTTTGATGAGGGAAGATTAGAGGGGCACCATTACATCCTTAGATCTTGATGTGAACCCTTTCGTGATCAGATGGGTCACATAGAAGGATTTTCTAACCACTTTGGCAACATGGTTATCAAAGGAAAGCTGACTATCTACTTGGGTCTCTAGATCCCTTATTTCTTCTTCAGATTTCAGGGGATTATCTCCTATGTTGTAGTTTGTGGGTACTCTGTTTTTTCCAAAGGGGATTACTACGTATTTTTTGCATTTAGCTTGAGACCATGGCTTTGACACCATGCATCAGTCTCATTTAGGCCCTTCTGGAGGATCTCCATGTTGGCCGGAGACTGTATTATAGAACCCAGTTTGCAGTCATCCGCAAACTTAGTCAGCCACAGCCCTTCCGTGCTTGCCTGTACTTCTGAGAAGTATATTTCAAACAGGAGGGACCCCAGGACAGAGCCCTGTGGCACACCACTCTTTACTGGTCTGGATTCGGACATAGATCCCGCTACTCTTACTTTATGGGATCTGTCTGAGAGCCAGTTTGTGATCCATCTTGTGACGTAAGGGTTTATGCCCAGGCTGGTGAGCTTATCAATAATACCTGAATGGGGAATGGTGTCAAATGCTTTAGCAAGGTCAAGGTAAGCCATGTGTACCTCATTTCCCTTATCTATAGCCTGAGTAACTGTCTCAAAGAAATCCACCAGGTTCAGGAGGCATGAATTGCTAAAAAAACACAAAGATTTGGCCTAATAGAATGTGGGACTGAACTCACTGAATTGTTTGTGACAACAGTCCCTGTGATAAAAAAAATGTAAATGTACAAGACAAGCAGCACAAAGGTCACCCAATCTAGGGACCTAAAACTAGTCAGCAATTCAAACAAAAGAGGCTAGACAGACAGATATGTGTCTCAGAGATGATCCCTTCTTTGGAATAGGCTGTGAAGATAGGTGAAGGCTGCCAGCCTAGCCAGACAGAATTTTGTAGATAATTCTGTCATTTGTAAATATTAATGTAAGCCACAGGCTTGTTCTCTTAAATGTGAAAAGACTGCATTGGATATTGAACTGCAAAAATGTAACAACAGTGCACCCTGCTGTAAGAAAGCTAAGTAAAGCATTTCATGACTGTCTTTGATGTTAAAATTCGGAGCTGATATGTCTAGAGGGAGGCATCCTGCCTATTGTTTTAATGCCAGAGTTAAGGGCTAGAATTGTCATGTATAAATGTCCTTTATTGCTCTGGTTTCTGACCAGGTGTAAAGAATGTAAATGTAGTTTCTGTTAGCCTGGAAACACCAGAAAAGTGTGAAGAATGATGTTATGTGAAGCAGCTCTGTGTTATTAATTTAAAGAGAGAGAATCAGAGAGCTCTGAGCATTTTGCCTTGAGAACATTCAACTCACCAGCACTGCCTTTTTCTATATGTTCATAGACTAGTACTAGGCTAACTGCCCTTTTGGGTCATTTAAAGCCTAGCCAGCTACCCCATGTGAGAATCAAACCCTGCACCTTGTGTCTTTAAGGTAAACACCTTAACCATTATGTCATCCTCCCATTTAGAACTGTGTCTTCTCTTAGAAATAGCTAGGAATTAGGAAGATTAGACTAAGTGTTTTTCTGTGATGCCAGAACTTTTCTACTGTGTTATTTTAAGTATTTCTCTGTGATCTCTGAACTCTGGACTAGCACTGTGTAGTATGAAGTATTGGCTTGTGTTTTTATTATTTATTATTACATTTTTAAACCTTTCAACCGTGGCTGTTTTGTGTAGAGATAATTTAAGCTCTAAGAGTATATTGCATGTATATAGTGATGCTGTACCAAGTCACTCCAAATAAGTCTTGACTGTTAGGTCACACTTATTTGGATAATAATATTGCACAGTAATAATTGGACACCCTTTTAAAGGCCTTTGAGTAGCTGGTAAATGTTAGTGGGTGGTGGCAGTGATTTCTACCATATAGTCTGGGTAAAAGGGACACAGCTGGAGAACCTGTGCCAGCCTTCCCCAGGAGTGTCTGTGTGGTTGTATAAACTCTTTTCTCAAAGTGTGTGTGTGTCATCTACTTGGGCAGGGGCACGAAGCACTGCTTGGACAGAGAGGATGCTGGAGGTTTTAGCTTACCCACTAGGCTGAGATCTGGACCCTATAGCTGTGCCAGTGGGGAGTCTTATTGGGGACTTAGAGAGAAAGGGAGCAACCAACCCCAGACTGATTGTGATCTCTGTGTGCTCTTAAGGGAAATTGTACTTTACTGTGTGTGCATTTCTTATCCTTTCCCTATATGGATGCCTCTCACTGGTGTTAGTGGTGAGGATTGAGGCTCCTTGATTGCTGGGCCAGGGCATAAGTGTCACATAGGCTTCCTATTCATATTAAGCAAAGCCCTTCACTAGCCATTTTCAAATGCAGTTTGGATCAATGGATGGGCATTTGCAAATTTACAGCTGTGACATTGCCTATATCCCTTATGGACTGAGGCAATCTGCAAAATACTCAAGGCATAGGTACAAACCTATGCCATTCTCTTGCCCCTAGGGGCCATATATTGGGCTGGATTGGTTTATATTGGTTAGGATTGTAAGAATTTTTAAGCCACTAGCCTAGTAATCTCCTAAGAACCTATGAATCTGTGAACAGATATTTGTAATTTAAAAAAGCTTAATGATGCAGTTATGTGAGAAAGGTTCATTACATCTACATTAGAAGACATTGTACCTAAATTGGTCAGTGCTAAAGTGTTTCCACATTAGATGCTTCTAGAGAGTTTTGGCAAATACACATGAAAGAAAGAAAGCAAAAACTCCTGCATTCATTTTTCAAATGGAGAATTTCTGTTTCAAGAGGCTACCATGAAGTGTTTCATAATAAAACGAGAAATCTGCTAAAACAACATGACACTGCTGCTGTTGTTTTTTGGTCTATGGTTATGAGACCAGTTGGCATAATGCACAAGGTTCAAGGTTCAATCCTAACCTTCAGCCAATGCCTGTAAGGAGTTTGCATGTTCTCATTGTGTCTCTGTGGAGTTCCTCCCACCTAGAAAAACATGCTGAGTGTTTACATCTCAAACTCACCAATGAATGGAGCTGTGTTGCACATAAAGCTCTGTCTATAAATTTGTTCTGCGAACTACCCAAAAAAAGAAAAAATGGGGATACTTGGGATTAACATGGCTAGGCTTGTAAAGGCTCTAGGTCCACTAACCTAGTAACCTCCTATGAATATATAACAGCAGCAGCAGTGTCATGCTCTTTTAGCAAGTTTCTCATTTTAATATGAAACATTTCATGGTAACCTCTTGAAACAGAAATTTTCCATTTGTGGGCAGCAGCACAGACTCTACATGGTGATGACCAACAGGGGGAAGAGTTGTACAGCCCAACTGCTTTGGGCATCTACTGTGCTGCACAGCATCCTCAAGATAGGAGAACATGGATCACAGTTTGCATGCTGTGGCAGGGCTAGACACTCAACAGTGTAAAAATATGTTTCACCAAAAATGGGCATGGATAGTTCCCAGTGATAAGTAGGTTGAGGATCCAACCTTCACCAGAGACCCATGCCTACAGTAGGAGGGGTGTATGTGCCCCTATTGGCCAGTGTGTGCCCGCCATAAAGCCCAGCAGCCCTGGGTCAATAAGCTGTTGCCTAGCCTGGGTTACCTGGGATAGCTCTGTTGAAAGCTGAATGTAAAACCAATCAACCTGCCAAACATGAACAGAGAATTGCTGCACCTAATGTAGGTTCACTCACAAGATTCAGCTTGGAAGTGGATGACATGATGATATGGAGGAGGCCGGACATCCTACCGTATGTATCCATGAGACATAATGGAAGGGGTGTAGCAAAGCCACTTGGCTTGGGATCCAGAGCCTACTCCTCAGGAACTGTTTAATAAGGAAACAAAAGTAACTAAAAGTCCTAAGAGGCTTGTAACAGGGTCAGAAGCTGAGTCTCTGAGGTTTACAGTTCAGCCAATATTATGAAACAAAGATAACTGAAATGTCTGGGGCTTTTTTAACAGGTAAACAGAATGCATCTAAAATGTATTGGACTTGTTTTACAGGGAAACAAAAGTAATTAAAATTCCAGGGGCTTGTTTTGCAACAAGACAAAGAAATTAGAAACTAGAGTGACAGGAGGAATTTGTAACAAAGTTTATTTAGTAAGATGCGAGCCAAGTGCAATTACTTGCAGGCAAGGTCAGCACTTTTACAACAGAGTACAAGACAAGAGGCAAAGGATTTAAAACTTCTAAGCAGTCAATATAAAACAGCAGTTTAACTGTTGATTTAACTGTTGATTTGTTATGAGACTAATGGAAGCAGAACCCTTTAAGGAGAACCACAGCACTGCCATTATTGTACTTATCCTCAAGACATCAGTCTCCTGTCCAGTTAGAAACTGTTAGGATTACAGGAGATTGCTAGGCTATCAACCAGGAGGTCATTTCAAGCCTAGACGTTTCATTCCAGTGTAATACCATATAAATGTTAGTTAATAACCAAGACTGCATTTAGTAATGGCTGCCCATGTTCAGGAGAGTTGTGGGCACTATTCCTGGTAAGAATTTATGGTGCACCATCCATTCGTCTAGGTTCCTCTTGAACAGCGTCATAGAGGTGCTCTGTTTCCCATGAATAGGAAGCCTGTTCCAAAAGTTTAGCAATCACTGGGAGATAAATCTGTCCCTTCAGCATGTCCTATTTAAGTAGCAGGCCATATTTAGGTCCCTGGAATGGGTAGCCCTCGTCGCATTTGATTTATGGATGTGCAGCAAGTTCATTAGATTTGGGTCTGAGATTGCTCTGTAAGCCAGGCATAAGTCTCCACTAAAAGTCTATATGATACAGAGCATAGTGACATGGACTTTGGTCGGTCTGTGTATGGCACTTGCTGGAGTCCCTTGATGATCTTAGTTAGTAACCTTTGAGGTCTCTCCAGTTGCTGCAGGTTATACAGTACATGCAAAATGGGGCATCATTCTCAATTATGGGCCAGATTAGTGTCAAGTATAGAGGAGTTATAACCCCTTTTGCTCTTGAGGTAATGCCTTTACTAATCAAGTGTGCTGCATAGAAATCCTTCATTAGTACAGTAGACATATGGTGGTCGATGCTAATGTCACAGTAAACTTGCGATCCCAGGTCCATTACCACTTTCTGGGTACTTATGGTATTGTTGTTGATTTGTTAGTGTGAATGGACATTGTTTGCTCTGAAGGGAATGATGATGCATTTCTCTGCATTGAGTTTGAGACTGTGACTAAGACACCAGTCACTGGTTTGCATAAGACCCTCCTGGAATATACTGACATCATCTGTGGATTCAATAATTGCACCCAACTTGCAGTTGTCTGCAGACTTGGTCAGTGTCAATCCCTTAGTTTTGATCTGAACTTCTGAGAAGTATACACCAAACAGTAGGGTGACCGGCACTGACCCCTGTGGCACCCTACTGTTAACAGGTCTGCTGGTTGATGTGGAGTCACCTACTTTGATAGTGTGTGTCTGGTTTGTGAGCCAGTTGGCAACCGCATCTTACAACAAAGGGGTTTACACTCAGTTTGCTAAGTTTATCAGTAATGACTAAGTGTAGGATTGTGTTGAAAGCCTTTACCAAGTTGAGGTTTGCTGTATGCACAGATTTGCCCTTGTCAATGGCCCTGGTAATATTTTCAAAAAGATACCACAGATTTAACAGGCAAGATATGCCCTTGATGAAGCCGAATTGGGTAGGAGCCAGGGTTTGGATGTTGCCTATGTCTTTATTTATGAGGTCCATAATGATACTTTCCATGGCCTTACAAATGGAACTAGTCAGGCTTATGGGTCTATAATTCACTGGGTCTGTTGCTAGGCCACCTTTGTGGATGGAAATAACTATTGCTGTTCTTGATTCCGCAGGAACAAAGCCTGTGGTTAGACTATGATTGAAAAGGGCACTTAATGGTGATGTTAGTTCATGTTTTAGCCTGTTTAGAAGACAGCCTGGGATGCCATACGGTCCCATAGAGGCTTTGTTTTTTGCTTTGAACAAGGCTTTGGTGGCCTGTTCTTCAGATATGTGGGGTTGGGGGAAGTTTGGGGGAAGGTTTATCATAGGCTTGGAGAGGATAACAGAGTGAAATTTTTGTCAAACCTATCTGCTAGCAGGTTTGCTATCTCTGAGGGTTCAGAGTGTGTAATACCATTAGTCACTAGTTTTGCAAGTGCTTGGGCCTTACCTTTTAGACTACGTACGTACCTGTAAAGGCCTTATGGTTATCCTCGGATCTGTAATATATAACATTAAGTATCCTGTTTTTTTGCTTATTTTTTCGAGTTATTTATAGTACTTTGTCGACTGTATATTTTTCTAGCTAGTTTCACTGTGTGTGAGGTATTAACTGGAAATTGTCCACTTTTATTAAGCATCTGTTGGGCTGTTTGATTCTGATAACTTGTTTGCAGTTAAAAGTTTTCTCTAGAGGCTCCTTTAGTTGTTTAAAACTTTCATTTAAAGGCTCACTGCTGCTTTTCTGCTGTGAGAAACATTTCTGCAGTTTGTTTCCCACCCCCTCTCCCTATTGGTATGTTGTTCTTAATAGTTGGTGGCTTTGCAGTTGCCCGCCCCTACTGTAAATTTGATCTGGGACCCTCCTCCCAGTCTAGTGTAATTACCTCATTCTACCTAATACAGGGAGAACATTTGAGAAGGCCAATCAGCTTAGTTTCTGCTCCTCCTTTCTCTTTCCACTTAAAAAAAAAATAAAAAATTCTAAGCTTGTTTCCTGCCTTTCCTGTGGGTAGTCTAGTCTGTATACAGATTTGCTGTGTCCAGGACTATTTGTGGGCTTCTAATCCCGCAAGCCTTTCTGTGTTGGAGGGAAGCCTTCTAGCTTAATTTAGTTTCTTAGAACTAGCCAGTTTTTTGTTTCAGCACTTAAGTCTGTTTCTTTAAGCTCAGCACTTGTTCAGAACTTATTGTAAGCATTAAATAAGCTACAAATTACTACAGCACTCAAATTTCCTCACTGTCTAGAGGAAAACAGTTCCTAGTAATTAACAAATAAGCACCTATCCAGGCATGTCTAAGGGTCAGCTCCTGGTATTTTCTCCTGTCTACCTGATGAATCTGGGCATCTTGGGGCAATGCAGTAATTCCCTCATATACACAGACAACCCTCTCCTCCTACCACCCAGCACTACAACCTGTGAGAGATGCACTTATATAGCCAAACTGGAAGCAAAGCTCTCTTCACCTAAGACTGGACTAGACAGTCAAGAGGAGAAGGTAAACACTTGCACCACACCACACTCAGCACATAGTCCATCAAAACCTACACCACCAAAATGCACACATAGAAACACAAAACACACACCTACATTCACAAAGGCTCTCAGTAAAAACCTGCCCAAGCAACAGGGACCTCCAAAGCAGAAACACAAGCAACCTCCACCCCTAACACAACCCAAATGACACATAGCCCACAAACTCAGTGTGCCACTCAATCACAACCCATAAGCGATAACAACATACCCAACACTCTACTCATAGGGGACTCTATTGTCAGGCACACTGATGTTCCACTCACCAGGCTAAACAAGGAGAAAGTTACTGTCAGCTGCCTGTCGGGTGCCAGGATCCGCCACATAATGCATGCACTCAGGTCACTCCACAACAAGTACAATTATGACTATGTCATTGTCCATGTTGGTGTGAATAACCTGAGATGTACCTCCCTGGACTACATGAAAAGGGACATGGAGGAGCTGTCTGATCTTATAGCCCAGGCAAGTATGAACCTAGCCCTGAGTAGCACCCTGCCATCACCCAGAATGATACCACAGTACAAGGACAAAATGATTGACTTCAACAATTGGCTAAGCTTCTGGTGTCATTCTAAGGGGATCCAGTATCTGCCTGCCAGGGATGACATGATCGACAGACCATAATGCTTTGCCAGAGATGGCCTGCCCTTGTCGCCCTTGGGATTCCGTATACTTGCTAAGGCTCTTGCCACCCCTATAGTGCCTTTTTTAGGAAAGGTTCAAATGACAAATTCATCACCATAACAGGTACAGACAAGAAGAATCTGAGGGTATTGCTATTCAGTGCTAGAAGTCTAAACCTCAAAATGCACTCACTTGAGGCACTCCTTAAAATGGAGAACATCGACATCTGTGCAGTGACAGAGACCTGGTTCAAGGCTCCAGAGAGTACCCCTGCATTACCAGGCTATAATTCATACCACACCATTCGGCCACCTAACCTGGACCGAAACACTAAATGCAGAGGCGTATCCATATTCATTAAGGATATCCACACCTCCAGGCTAGTTGTTCAGCATAATGCATCCGAGATTATCCAAGTGCAACTAACTCTGGGCAAGACCGCAATCCAAATTGTAGCTTGCTACAGATCCCCACCGTGCACCAGGATTCCCACTCCTCATTTCTTGATACACTGGAAAATATTAGGGTACAACCTAACACCCTAATAATGGGCGATTTCACCTACCCTACCATTAACTGGGAAAACTACTCATGTATCAACTCTTGTGCTCAACGTTTTCTGGAATTCATAAATTCCAATGACTTAGATCAACTTATCCACACCCCCATCAGGGGCAACAATATCCTAGACCTGGTTATTACCATCATGGGCAACCGGTGCTCCACACCAGAGGTCAATTCCTCATTGCTAAGATCCAACCACAAGCTAATCACCCTAGACATGCACAGCCCACCCCCACCCGCCATTAGGGAAACCACAGTAAAATATTTCTCCAAAGCCAACTTCACACTTCTTAAGACAGAAGTGGCAAACTTCATGACACCCATGCTGATGGACAATAGAGGTATGACCACTGAATCCTACACAAATGCACTTTATAAGCACTTACACGAGTGCATGGATCATGTAATCCCTAACAGAACCAAGATGCTATCCTCCAAAAAAGGAAGCCAATCTGGGGGTCCCCTGCCATAAACAAACTCTACAACAGAAGAAAGAAACTGTTGCAAAAAAGAGTAAAATCCCATGATTGGAGAAACTCCCTGGTCAGCCTCAGTAAGTAGCTGAGATCCCTCATAAAATCCTCCAAAGCTAGTTATGAAAACAAAATCGCCACTGATGCTAAAGACAACCATAAAGCATTCTATAGCTATGTCACGAATCTCAATGGCAACACTCAGATCTGCTCTGAGTTACAGCACAATGGCACTAAATATACAGAATCAACTGATATTGCCATCATCCTGGCAGATAGGTTCAGTGCTAACTTTACCCCCCTGTCATTCCCCCAAAAGGCCCATCTCTATACTAGAAGAATGCAAAGTTCCTGTAATCACGGCTGCACAGGTAAAAAACACACTATCCAAAGCCAAGAATACAGCATCCATGGGACCTGACAACATCCCAGGCGCTGTTCTACATGAACTACAGAACGAACTGGCACCCCCACCTAAGTACCATGTTCAATCATAGCCTCACCTCAGGCTATGTGCCCACTGAATGGCGCACAGTGATGGTTATCCCACTCCACAAAGGGGGAGCCACCACAGACCCTGGAAACTACCGCCCCATTAGCCTAATGAGCCTGGTCTGCAAGGCTATGGAACATCTCATCATGGAACTTATAAACAATGACATTGGTAATCTCCAAACTCAGGACCCCACCCAGTTCGGATTTGTAAAAGGAAGATCATGTCTCCTAAACCTGATAGACTTCTTTGAAGCAGTCACCAAAGCCATAGATGAGGGTAAGGTGGTTTACACAGCCTATCTAGATCTCGCCAAGGCTTTTGACACCATCCCCCACTCTGGGATTATAAACTTACTAAACTAGGTAAAATCCCTATATCACAAGATGGATTGCCAACTGGCTCACTGACAGAACTCACACTGTGAAAGTAGCAGACTCCAAATCCAATTTCAGACAAGTGGAGTACCACAGGATTCATTCCTGGGTCCTTTCCTGTTTGGTATCTACTTCTCTGAAGTACAGGCTAACACAGAAGGTCTTTGACTAACGAAGATGCAGATGACTGCAAACTAGGAGCCATAATCAAAACCCCAAAGATGTGGACATCCTACAAAAGGGCCTCGCTGAGACAGATGCCTGGTATCAAAGCCATGGCCTCAAGCTCAATGCCAAAAAGTGCATTGTCATCCCTTTTGGTAAAAACTATGTACCCATGAACTACCACATAGGCAGTAGTCTACTTAACACTGAAAGTGTGAGAGACCTTGGGACACAGGTGGACAATAGTCTCTTCTTTGATAATCACATCGCCACAGTAGTCAGAAAATCCTTCTACATGGCACACCTCATCACAAAAGGTTTCTCATCCAGGAAAAAAGAGGTCATTGTTCCCCTCTACTCGTCACTCGTTAGACCCATTATAGAGTACAATGCCCCTTTTGGTATGTACCTCACAAGACATCTACAGCAACTGGAAAGGCCACAGAAATACCTCACAAAGAGGATTACCAGCCTCAAACAGATGCCCTACGCAGACCGTCTCAAAAAACTGCAGCTTTACTCCGTCGCATATCGCCTACTCAGAGGCAATCTCTGCCTAACACACAAAACTATGTCAAACCCAGAGCTTTTAGACAAGCTCCACTTAAAGAAATCCCAATCCCTATGAGCTACATGGTCTAGGGACCTAAACCTTGTCACCACAATAAACAGAACATGCTGGAGGAATAGATTCCTGTCCCAGAGACTTCCCATACTCTGGAACAAACTACCTACCTATATCAAACAAAGCTCCTCATTAGCTCTCTTCAAGAAAAATCTTGATGATTGGATGGGAGATAAGAAATTCACCCTGGGGATCACTTCTGTGGTTCTGCTCGACAGTGGCACAGGAAAATCATTTTCTTGGGTGGCGAAAGCCAGGGTACTTTTTGGCTAGGCTTATATAGGTCCTAGGGCCAATAGCCTAGTACCTACCTATGAACCTATGAACCTTTGCTGTGGTTGCTAAGTATTTCTCAAAGAAGCCCTTACAGGATTTGAGAAGTTGTCTTATTTACCTGTTGAGATTGAGGAGGGTACTTTTCCATTGTTGGGTCTGACCTTTGTATTCTTGGACAGCAACATTTTGCATTTATTCTAAAGTTTGTTGATACTGGATGTCCATCATCGTGCTTGCTTTTACTTGGGTCTCTGTCTTTGATTCTTTCTGGTACAGCCAAGCCTATACACTTATACAAGTGATTGTACAGGGCTGTAGTGTAAGCTTTGGTGTAGTTACCACTTCCAGATGGGGATGGGGCTCGGAATGCATTTATACCTTCACCTAGGAGGGTATAGTTTGCCTTGGTGAAGCTTTTTAGTCTGATTTGGCCCATTGTGAGTTCTGGTATTAGTGTCAGCTTGAAGGTGACTGATTTGTGGTCAGATTTAACTAATGAGGGTTTGACAGTTGCGGTAGTGCATCTGTTTGACATGTTGGTGAGGAACAGATCTGGTATGCCTGTTCCTCTTGTCAGGGCATGGGCAATTTGTTCCAGGGAATTTCACTTAACAAAGTCAAGGAACTTTTGCGCTAGCGAGTTAGGGCTAGCATAGGTTTCCCAGTTGATCATGATATAACTGAAATCCTCAATAGCCAGAGTGTTTGGTAATGTTTGGATTGTCTCCAGTTTAGTCAAGTAGGCTTTGTGCATGTCATGACTCATGGAATGGGATCTATAACTGGCTATGACTTGAATGGGTTCTTGCCCACAGTAACCTGAACTTGGAGTAACTCCATGGAGTGGTCCTGTCTAACTAGATGGGAGGTGAATTTATCTCTAATATAGATAGAAACACCACCTCCTCTGGTTCTCACACATCCATTTTGCGGTCTAAAGGTGTGGAAGGCATTGTAGTTTTGCAAGCCCAGGGTACTCTCTGAGGGCTTGAACCAGGTTTCTGCGACTGCACAGACATCTACATCCTCCAGTGATAGAAGTGCTTCCAGAGTGGGTAGTTTTTGGTTTAAGCTGCAACATTATCCTTATTTTGTTATGATTGGCAAATTTCACGTTAGTAAGTTTGTTTTAGAGACCTTGCCTAAAAAGGCACTACATGGGAGGTAAGAGCCTTTGCCAGCAGCTGAAAGCCTAGAGGTGCCTGGTGCAAACTGTTTCTGACAAAGTAGCGAGGTTTGTCGACCGTGGCTTCCCAGGCTGACAGGAACTTGATCCCCTTTGAATGACACCAACAATTAAGCCAATAATTGAAATCAATCATTTTTTTTTGTTTATACTGTGGCATCATTCTAGGTGAGGGTAATACATTGCTCAGGGCTAGGGACATGCCTGCCTGGGACATGAACTTAGAGTCCTCAGTCATGTCTCTCTTCATATAGTCCAGTGAGGTACATCTCAGGTCGTCACTCCAACATGAACTATGACAGCGTCATAATGGTACTTGCTGCTGGGAGACCTGAATGCATGAGTGATCTGATGAATCCTGGAACTTGACATGCAGCTGACTATGGCTTTCTCGTTGTCCAGCCTGGTGAGTAGGACATTCATGTGCCTCACTATTGTGTCTCCAATGACTAAAAAGTTTTTTTTTTGAGTGTTACACCTTATGGGCTTGGTAGGTGAGACACTTGGGTTGCTATGTGTCATGGGTGCTGTGGGAACTGTGTTAGTTGTAGTAGTCTTGTGATTTGGAGGTCTCTGGTGTCTCTATATGTTTTTTGAGAGGACCTCCCTATATGTTGATTTTTGTGTTGGATGTAGACTATATGTATGAGTAGTGGTACTATGTGCATGTGTAGTGGTGGATGGCTTGACAACTTCTTCCATGTTACTGTTTTGAGTGTGAGAGGGTATGGATTCAAGATTCTTGGTGTAGATACATCTCTCACACACTGTACTAGAGTGTACTAGAGGGAGTTATTAGTAGAGGGTGGTCAGTGTACATGAGGCAATTGCTACACTGCCTCAAGAGACCCAAGTCAACAAAGTTGACAGGAGAAACAAAAGTGGTCCAACTGTCCATAATACTCGGTTGAAGACTGTTATCACTGAGGTGGGGCTTTCCATAATTGATCAAGCTACTTTAGAAACTAGTAGGCAGTGTAAAAAATGCACAGAATTTACTATATGGCTAACACTCTCACTGCTGAGTCTATAGGTACAATACTGTACCGCAATGTATGCTAAAACAATATTTTAATGAAAATAGACAATAAATTCCTATAAATGTACAGGCAACACATATGTGCTGATAGAAAATGCAATAAAATGCAAAAAAGAACTTCATTCTTTCCCTTGTTTGTTAAAAAAATGCTTATGTCAGCATTTGTATCAGCTCAGGTAATCTCTCACCATTTGTAGCTCAGCACACAGTTGTCAAAATCATCAGTTTAATAACATCATAAAATACTAGAAGTGGTCCTGCTGTTATCATTTCATTTATTCTGCTTAAAGCTTGGACTTGAAACATACCCCAACCCCATGTAGAAAAATGGGAAAAAGGGGACTGATGATGAAGATAAAGCTTGGACTTCAGCATCTCTTCTCAATGAGGGTTTCAACATGCCTGTTAGTGAACACAGCACATGAGACAGATCTGCCACACACTTGGCCAAGAAATTAATCAAGCCTAGTGTTTGTCTTAACTCAGTCATGCAAGCTGTACTGTTAAGCTCAGCTATTAGACTGACCTTGTTGCTTTTGGTCTGTTTCTATTAACATTTACACTGTGACTAAAATACCAAAGCAACATTTCTCTTTCATTAGCTTAACCCTGAATAGCTGACAGTTTGGAGCACTGCCTCACACCTCAAATCATGCAGCTCTTTTTTGACCACAAAACAATCATTATCATCAGCAACAACAGCAGCAGCAGCCCCCTTTTTTCACATTTTTCTTCATGGGGTGGGGGTATCATGTTAACTGCCGCCATCTCTCTTGATTCATTATCACACTCCTGTCTTCTTTGACACTCATGCCTGACTGTCACAGATCTTCTTTCACAAAATCCAACCAACTCTTTGCTGGACCCCCTCATTTCCTCTTACCTTCTTCCTGTCTGCCCCAAATGTTCTTCACCAGATTGCCTTCTGCTTTTCTGCACAAGTACTCAAAAAACAGTAATCTGTTCTTTTGATCTTTTCTGCAATTGGAGCTACTTTGGTTTCTGCTCTTATATCCTCATTTCTTTGTCTGTCCCACAGTATGCATCCTTCTGAGGCACTTCATTTCCTGACTAACACTTGCCTACCACATTTGGGAAGTTACTTTATATAGCACAACGTATAAGTAAGGGCATTATATCCAGGACCAGGGATGCTATCACCTCTCTCCAGTTAGAACTTATTAGATAAATCATCAAGTATAATGGTCCCTTTGGTATGTACTTGCAAGGGTGCATGCGTCAGCTCAAACATACACATGAATTCCTTACCAAAAGGATCTAGGGAGTCCAACACATGAATTATGGAGACCACCTTAGTTCACTCTCCCTACTCTCATTTTCCTATAGACTACTAAGAGGTGACCTCTGCCTAGCCTTTAAGGCCTCCTCAAACCCTGTACTGATTAACCTGCTCTATATCTGCAAAAAAACAATAGTATCAGAAACACCCATTCTAAGGATTGTAACCATTCCAGCAATCTAAATAGAACATGGTGGAGACAGATACATCTCACAGATGCTTCCATTATTATGGAGCAGACTTCCCATCCATATAAAACAAAGTACTTTTCTGACCCAATTCAAATAACACCTGGATAAATTAATGGGAACCCACAAATGTATCACTGGGGTGACACCTATGTCTCTGCTGGACAGTGGATGCTGATGTGCTACAGAATTGTAACTTGACTATTTCCTATCTATAAAAGGAATCAAGTAGCAGTTTTGAATTCTGTTTGACCAGACTTAAAAGGCCCCTGGGCCATTAGCCTAGTATTTTTCTATGTTCCTATGTTTGTGCTGATGCCACTAACTATGGCATTACAACATATGGATGAACAAGTTTTACTCCCCACTCATTATTGCTCCAGAATATTAACTGATACTGAACAGAGACATTTCCAGACTAAAAAAGAGTGCCTTTCAATTATGTGGACTTGTACCAGATTCTGTAGGTACCCATCAAGGTTACAGAGTTTTCAGATCCAAACTTAACATAAACCATTGGTTACACACTGATTAATTCCAATGTTTAAGACAAAGTAAGAGACAGATGCTTAACACTTCTCATGAGACAGGGTTGATTCAATGCCAGAGCAGTCGATGTGCCTGATCCACTGTTAATTATGCCTGATATGCTATCCATAAATCATTCATGTGACCGTCTTCTGTCAGATAACAAAAACAATACTGTTACCAATGTGCAGAACACAGTCACAACAACAGCAGTGAGATGGGAAAAGTTAAACAAACCATTAAAAGTAACTACGAGGTACAGACACTTATCAAGCATGTCTGAGATGATGAAGTAATTGCTAGATGTAGACATGTCATGTATAGGTACTGCACAGTCAGAATATGATGGCTTACTACTTTACCAACAGAATAGTGATACCTACATCACAACTCACTGAAGGGTTTAGGAAAATACGTAAAAGACAATGAGGTCACAGAAAATGTCGCGAAAGAGCCAACATGCCGTAGAGGTGTCCCGGACTTAATCTAGACATTGCAAAACTAGTAGCAATGTTTCACTTCTGCACTGTCCATAAACCATCTCACCAAAGAAAGTCATTAATACCAAAATCCATACCACAAAATCCTTTGCAAAAACAGATGCTGATTGTGTAGATTTGGGGGCAAAACCTACATAATAGTAGTGGGCCATTGCTGTCACGGCATAAAAATATTACACATACTGACTATGACTGGGTCAGCAAATAAGATGGTTTAAGACCGTGTTTACAAGATATGAAACACTCATTCAACTGGTTACAGACACTGGTACACAAGTCATCCTGACTGAATTCCAAGAGTTTGTTGATGACTGTGCCGTTACTCCTATTAGATTAAGTCCTCATTATCCTCAGTACAATGGAACCACACAGACAACAGTCCTAATAGCTAAGGAAATCTTGATATCACCTGATCCTCACAGAGCTCACATGTCATACCAGGAACTCTACATACTGATAAAGGAGAAAACCCATCTCAGCTAATGTTTGGAAGACAAATATGAACTATCACACCAATGTTAGAGCCCAAACAGGACCTAAAAACTCTTCCGTAAGACTTAAACAAAATTACCACACTGCTAAAAATGTATACAAAAAATTCTATAAGAAACACTCTACAACACAACCACTTCCTATCTCTCAACCAAGACAACCACAATGCCTGAAGTTAAAGGTGGGAGAAAGCTGAATACAACAGGCATTGCCTTAATTAAAACCGATGAACCAGGGTCATGCATGGTGCAAATAGAGGGTACTGCTATAGTCATTCACAATACAAGGCATATTCAGGAAGTTTGGGAGAAGCTTAAAAAATGAATGCCATGTTCCTGAGAGTAAACTTGATGTGTCTCAACTGGGAATAACCTAGTCCGCATCTAGTCAACATATGCTGTTTTTCTCAATCATTGTATTACAAATAAGTATCCAAGACAAGGATGGACGTTCAAAATCCACAATGTGTGGTGACAGAGAATGTGCTGTCTAGCTTAGTGTGAATATTCCTGATCCTGTACTAATGGTATTACAGAGTACCTCTAAACAAAGTTTGTTATAATTGTCTGTTTTCCTTTAACAGCTACCAGTTCCAGTTCTACTATTGTCCAAATGATGTGTAGTGGGAGGCGAACCAAGATGTTGGTCCATTATAATGGTCTAACCCAGTAATATGGACAGATAAGTGATTGGTTCAGATTTGTCTTTGCATAGAGATATTTCTGCTAAAGAAATTTCTACCTCAACCACTGCTATTTAAAAGCCTACAGAAACAAATTGCTGCTTTTGGCAATCTCACACACTTTAAGAAGTCAAATCTGGCTCAGGAACACAAATGTGGTTGCTTCAGGGACATCAGGTAAAAACATCTTTATTATCATCATGTTTTATTTATTTGTTTTTTTTCCTAGCACGGTGGTTTACTGATTTCCAGTCTTCAAAAGCTCAGTTTGTGCTACATCAGCATTATCTGTCAAATGGCTGGTGTGATTCTTGGCTTAGATATTAGAATGCCATTTTTAATTCTTTTTGTGATTTCTTAGAGCAATGATAAATGTTGTACATACTAAATGTTCTTCCAATGATTTTACATGTCCTTAGATATTCTAGTTGTTATTTTTTTATTTTACACGTGTTTACCTGGATGGCACATTATTGATATTATAAATGCATTGATATTGTGTCTGGCTGTTTCTCTTAAATACTGTACATGTTTTTGCATTATTTGTATGATTGCCACTTGGCTCAGGAAGTGACTGAAAAAAAGGTCTTCTACCAGCCTGGTGATCCAAATTTCCAAATTTTTATTTTATCTTGCGTATGATGAATGTCATGCCTTACTGCTGCAGATAGCATCATGTTGAATGAATGTGGGTAAATCTGTCCTATAGTATGAGCCATACTGTTACACAAAAAAAATCTCAGTTAAGGGCAAACATTTGTGTTAATGACTACAGCTAAACAAAAGAATATTGGTATCATAGCCATTGCACTTTCCATTAATAAAATTCAACATTTAAATTATTTTCTCCATTAGTACATTGGCAATAACATTAAAGTGACCCTATTCACAATGGCCTTCTGTATTTTGCTTAAAATGAGAAGAAATATATATATATATATATATATATATATATATATATATATATATATATATATATATATATATATATATATATATATATATATATATATATATATATACATATATATATATATATATATATATATAGGTGTGTGTGTGTGTGCATCTGGTTTAAGTGTGTATTTTATTTAAGTTAACTAGGATGCCACAATATAATGAAGAAAATTATCAGCCACAGATCAGTTAAGTACTCCTCACAAAGCTCATCCTGACCAAACAGGATTTGATAAGTCATTTGCAGAACAAACAACTAATTACTATTTCATCAGGCAAAAAGAAAAGAAAAGAAAAGATGTGTCCATAAATATCTTTGCTTGTTTGTTTTGTTATATATTTTGTTATTGTACTACTGAAACTGATTAAATGAAATAAATTTTCTTCCAAAACAAAACACAAACAACATACTTACTGCTGACAAAGCCTTCTTGGTGGTTTTTCCGTGAAGACTGTGACAGGGATAGGTACTACAAAGCGAACTGGCAGGATACCTCCAAAGATAATGTCCCCAGCCATAGCATACGACTGCATTTGTGAGACGGAAAATGTGCACTTAGATTTGGGTCTGGCACAGACAGATGTGAAAAACAAATATATTAAAGAAATAATTTGCTTCAAATTCATCTTTATACTCTGAGTGTGCAGTAATTCACCATTGCTGGTTGACTGCATATATATATATAGCTTGAAAAGTAAAAAACTGTTAGTTATAATCTCTTTATTATATGTTTTGGCAGGATGTTTGTTAGCAAAAGGATTGGAGGGATATTTTTAACCCCATAACTAATTGCAGCTTAGTAACTATACTTCTCTTCTTACCACTTAGTATATAATTTTCAAAAACAAACTAAGCAAGTGAAAAAACACTTAATATTTTTGAATCTTAAAAAAAAACATCTTAAGGCAATATTATATAGACCATTTATAGATACATGATAATCGCTGTCATCTGAGTTCTCCAGAGAAATGACTGATGCTGTGCAAGGAGGTATTCTTCAAAGAAAGTGATTAACACAACAACATAGTTATCAAATAATAAATTTTTAGACACTCCGCTCTAATCACTTTTTTTGTATTAGCATTTCACATGCCATGGTGCATTTTTATCTGCAGAATTCTTCCTTGCATCACTTTTAATTTATTTCATACTTTTAACAAAATCATTATCCTTAACTTTATTGTACTGAGTGTTATGATGAGGTATTGTGCTATGTAAAGCATTCTTACATTACAGATAGTAACACTAACAAATTACAAACAAAATTCATGATCTATTTTTTTTAAATCTACTGTATTTTTAGCCAGGTAGGTTAAATGGTCCGGGTCTATATTATAACATCGAAGTCTTAAAACTTAGAATGTTATAATATCGAACCATTTAGATCGAAAGACTATAACATCGAACACTCAGAATAGTGAATTTTTTCCCAGGGAAAGAATTCGGTGTTTTGATAAACATACACACAACACAAGCACACCAAAATAAATAATCTACACACATACACTTCACAAAACCCTACACTAAACCATACATACACTACTAGCTATCCACTTACCTTAACCCAACCCTAACCTTAACCCTAAGATCCGTAACTACTGCACACTCATCTTACCTGTTTCCTAACCCAAAGGTCCCTAACTGTCACACACTGACCTTACCCACTCACTAACTCTAAAGTCCCTAACTAGTGCACACTTACCTTACCCACTCCCTAACCCTAAGGTTCCTATCGCACACTCACCTTACTCGCTCCCTAACTCTAAGGTCCCTAACTATCACACACTCACCTTAACCCTATCTGTTTGCACACTTACCTTAACCCGGTCCATAACCTTTGGTCCACAGTTGAGGAAATAGCGAAGCTGCAGAAACGGCCCATTGAATACTTTCCCTAGGAAAGTATTCGATATTCTGCAGCTTTGCTATTTTCAGCATTCAGTGCATAAGGTTCGATATTATAACATTCGAAGTTTTAAGACTTCGATGTTATAATATCGACCCAAATGGTCCATCCTTCTGTAACATGTTTCTGCAAAACACCAAGCCACAAGAGTATAGGTAAATACAACATTTACACAGACAGTTTGGTGTGGTCAGCTAGCCAGTATATTTCTGGAAGGTGGGAAATGAGTACAGCATGCAAAACTCTAGACACACTACAACTGCTGGTTAGGAGGTCAGGCTTGAACTCTTGGTCCTGCAGATGTGAGACAGAGCTCTTACGTATCTTGACATTTAAAAATTGCACTGTTAGTGCTTTTCTTCTCCAACTTTTTGTCTGTAAATTTTTGTTACTGAATCATTTGTACCAAAGGATCACTCAGACTCATTTAGTTTCTTAGAACCAGCTTTAGAACATCAGCATTGGCAAATTCAGAATAAACTGGAGAATTGATACCAAGTGATATGCTGACTTCAGAGATTTTATACCAAGTTGACGTGCTTTATGTAGGATAGCCAGTAATGTAGCTAGAGTAGGGCAAAGAGAAGGGGGTAGCTGCTCCATAAGCAAAGTGTTGGGAGAGGGTGTAATTGTCAAATGCATATTGGGCTTTAGTGCATTACCTGTATTCAGAAATTAATACCAGTATTGTATTTGCAGTCAGACTGAAGGCTTCAGTTAAAAAAAAGAAAGGGCGTTGTTTTCCCACAAAAATAGGAACATGAGCCTGATAGCTAACTGTTGAACTTCAATAGTAAAAGTTGGTCTTTTTCCAGGTTAGGGATCACCACAGCGGAACTCCAGCCTGCTAATGATTGGCAGTTGTTTTTTTTATGGTGTCAAGTTGCCAGCCCGATGCTCAACCTTCAACAAAGGCATGCCCATTCAACGCATGTCTTTCGAATGCCCATTCGACCGCAGGGAGGACATGCAGACTCCACACAGAAGGCACTCGCAAACCAAGCCAAGAATCGAACGGGAGAACCTCTTGCTGTGAGGCAACAATGCTACTGCTGCACCACCATAAAAGTATGTGCATATAATATAATTTATCTAATGTTCTTTCAAAGTTATTACATCAGATTAATGCTAGGATTCATAGATAACTTGCCTAGTATGCAATCCCATGTAGTGCATCCTGCCTACTAGGTAAACTTATTTGATCCTGATTCATAAAACTCACATTGCCAAGAAACCCAGCTTCATTATACTTGTCACGTAGAGTTTTATCAGCATGTATAAATGTGGGTGTCAGAGGGTACAAGGGTTGGCCTGTGCTAATGAGGTCCATAAGTTCATACGTTCATAGATTTTTACTAGGCTAATGACCACAAAGGCCTTTTTAAGCCTAGCCATGCATCCCAAATCTCTGACAAGTTATGATACCCTTGATAAGTGTAATCAGGGGTTTAGAAGATGAAACATTTATAAGCTAAGGCCTGAGAGATGAACCATTTGCAGGTTGCCTGTGTCCATTAGAGACATAAGTGCCAAACCAGGGATGAATGTCCTGTTACCCATCCAGTTGTCCAGGTTGCACTTGAATTGGGTTCATAGGATCATAGGAGGTTACTAGGCTATTGTCCCTGAGGCCCTTATAAGCCTAGCCAAGAGTTTAGCCTATGTTTAGACAAATCAGCACCCAATGCCCCAGTCCAGCAGGGACACAGGTGGAATCCCAGGGGCATATTTTCTGTTTCCCATCCAGTTATCCAGGTTGTGCTTAAAAAGGAGTAAAGAGGTACTATGCTTGATGTGGAGAGGGAGTCTGTGCCATAGATGGGGAAGTCTCTGGGATACAAATCTGTCCCGCGAACAAGTCTTGTTGATGTCACAGCCCAGGTTGAGGCCACAAGTGTGGGTTACTCGAGTGGAGCTTGACTTGCAGATATGCAGCAGTTCCATCATGGTGAGGTCCATGATTCCCTTGTATGCCAGGCAGAGGTCACCTCTGAGTTATCTGTAAGAAACTGAGTAGAGAGATTAGGGAGGAACTCTGCTTCACATGGATGGTGACATTGTCCAGCCTGTTCCAGAGACTGAGTAATCTCTGGGATACATACCTGTCTCTCCAGTAGGTCATATATATATCACAGACAAGTTTTAAGTCTTTATAATGGGTAATTCTGGTGCTTTTTGTTTTGTGAATATGTAGGAAGTCCATCAGAGTGGGGTGTGACAATGCCCTGTATGTAAAGCATAGATCTCCCCTCAAAAGCCTGTAGGAAACAGAAAACAGGGATAGAGCCTTGAGGCAATCTGCACAGGACATTTTACTTAAGCCCTGTATTCTTTTAATGAGGAACCTCTGTGGACATTCCTATTGTTGGATATGCCTGGTTATGTATATACAAAGGGGGCATTGTACTCAATGATAGATCTAATGAATGCTGAATACAGTGGAACAATGACTTCCTTCAATTTAGATGCCATACCTTTATTTGTAAGTTGCGCAATATAGAATGATTTCTTCATCACTGTAGGCACATGATGATCAAGGGCTGGATTACTATCTATGGGTGTCCCAACATCCCTGACTGCTGGGTCATCTCTAAGGGGTGTGTTGTCAATATGATAGTTACCCGGGATGGATGACTTCCCAAAGGATACTATTATGCATTTCTTGGCATTTAGTTTTAGTCCATGGTTCAGACATCAGTTGTTTGTCTGTGTCAGCCCCTCCTGGAGAACATTTGTGTCAATGTGAGATTCAATGACAGCTCCTAATTTGCAGTTATCTACAAATTTAGTTAGACAGAAACCACTGACATTGGCCCTGACTTCAGAGAAGTAAATGCCAAAAAGGAGCGGTCCACAGACTGATACCTAAAGGACTCCACTTGTGATGGGCCTTTTTGTATGTGGACTCCCCAATTCTAACTTCCTGTGTCCTGTTTGTGAGCCAGCTGGCTATCCACTGGGTGAAATATGAGCTTGTACCTAACTTTTTGGGTTTGTCAACAATGCTCAAGTGGGGTATAGTGTCAAATGCCTTGACCAGGTCAAGGTAGGCAGTGTGAACCATGTTGCCCTCATCTATTGCATTGGTGACCTTCTCAATAAGTCTGCCAGGTTGAGTAGGCATGATCTGTCCTTGAGGAAACCAAACTGGGTTATGTCCAGTGTCTGGAGGTTTACTATATCACTGTTGATCATTTCCCTGATAATTGTTTCCATGGCTTTACATATAAGACTGGTGAGACTTATGGGTCTGTAGCTTCCAGGGTATGTAGATGGCCCACCTTTGTGCAAAGAGATGACTATTGCTGTTCTCCATTCATGAGGCATGAAGCCTGTTTGGAGGCTACAGTTAAGCAGTAATTCCACAGGCCCATGATAGGTCATGTCTCATGCTATTTAGAAGGCATCCTGGGATATTGTCTGGGCCCATTGATGCAGTGTTCTTGGCCTTAGAAAGAGCATTAAGTATCCCACTGGGCTGCTTACTTAAGATACTTGTATAATACAGAATTCCCTGAAGAACATTAAAGAAAATGCTTAACTGTATGGAACTAGGTGGAGAGTGCACCTATACACTTCAAAGGGAGGATTTATGTAGTGGGGGTGTAATATCTTTACACTGTGCAGAATGGCAGGTCATGTAAGTAGAAATGAATATGCATTTGTTTGCATATTGTGTGAGTGTGTGAGTGTGTGTGTGTGTGTGTGTGTGTGTGTGTGTGTGTGTGTGTGTGTGTGTGTGTGTGTGTGTGTGTGTGTGTGTGTGCGCGCGCACGCGCGAGTGTGTGCATGTGTGTGCGTGTGTGTGTGTGTGTGTGTGTGTGTGTGTGTGTGTGTGTGTGTGTGTGTGTGTGTGTGTGCGAAACAGTCTAGGGGAGAAGTCTGTGCCTATATGTATTCTGTTGGACCTGTAGTTAAAAAGTGCTTTTCATAAGTGATCTGTAGTCATTTGAATTCTCCATTAATGAAATGTTGCCCTTGTAATTATGCATGAATTACAAAACAGCACATAAGAGTATTTCAGCACATCAGTGCAGGTGAGCTGTGCTGCTGAAGCATTTTCTATGAATCCTGACCTATGTATGGTGCATGTGCTATACTACATCAACATTACTGCATATTTCGTTGACATTAACATATCATATACTAACTTCCTTACCTATAACCCAAATCATGATAAAATAATGTCATCTTCTATCAGTGAGTTTACTTGGCCAAGGCAACTAAAACAAAAAATTTAAATTGAATAAGAAATACCAGTCGCATTTGCCAATTTTCTGTACCCCTACTTGCAGTCATCCATCCAAGAGCTTTCAGTTTCTTATTTTTTATATTATGTTTTGTTTAGTCTCTTCCCGCATATGCTTAGCTGCACTAAGAAAAGCCCTTTTAATCTGTACTGCTAAATACTTCATCTTACTGCGTCCGCATAAATGTGGCAATGGCTGAACCAATTCATGTGTGGGTACCTAATTTACAGCTCTAGATTTAGTCTATGCAAAGAGAAAGGAATGGGGGAGTCCAAAGTGAAAGACCTGCTCTGGTAAAGTTTTTAGTCAAATCTAGAAAATCTGCCGTTAAAAAGGAATAATTGCTGGGGCATACAAAATATTACATGATAATCATTAAGACTCGATCAGAAGAGTGTAGACAAGATTGGGAAGAGGGACAGGAAAGTAATTTACAAGGGAACCACGGAGGACATATGTACTGCTCCCAGGTATGCAACACAGTGCAGAAGGTATAGGATTTTTGCTTGGAAGTGTTTGCATAGATATTTTTATTCCTGCAGCAGACTTTAAAGGTTGACTGTTCAGGTAGATAAATGTTGGAGGTATGATGGGGAAGAAATAGTAAGTGAGAACATGTTTTCTGAAAGTATAAAGAACTCCTACAGAGTACTCTCAGAAATATTGGGGGAAAAATGGCTCCAGCTATAGAAATTATTCCTTTGAGCTGGGACACAGGATATGAATTGTCTAGATCTACTTAGGCCTTATTAAGTTTAATTCTATTGACTGCTAAAAAGCAATTACTAAAAATAGAACTCAGAATCAAAATCAATCATATTTCAAGTATTGAATATTGTAAAAGAGATAAAAAACTAGGAGTGGGATCTTTGGAAAAGAGAGGAAGCAAATTAGGTAGGGATAAATAGAATTTGTGGGAAGATTGCGTGCAGAGTAATGTTCAAGAAGTGATGTGAAGTTTATGAGAAGGATGGAATAAATCAGTTTATGTAATGTACTGAATAACAGTTGTTATAAAGAAAAAAAAGCATCTACAGGTTGGGAGGGTGGCCTAATGGGTAAGGTGTTTGCCTTACAAACACAAGGTTCAGAGTTTGAGTCTCACAAGGGATAATTGGCTAAGCTCAAAATGACTTGCAAGGGCAGTTAGCTTAGTATGAACCTATATGCAATGCATAATATATGTAAATGAAAAAAAAATGTTTATGTGGTTTGCTTCTTCATGTGCCTGTGTCTTAAGTGATGTTCAATAAAGTTATTTTTAAAAAAGGATAACATTGACATGCCCTTCTTTCTGGCAATTCAATAAACTCCATTTACGCTTAGTGTGAAGCCTACATGGAGTTTACATTTTTGCACGAAGAGCAGTAGTGTTAATTACATATGCATGCCGCACATTGTTCTTACATGGATACAAATGACATTTTGTAGCCAGCAACAGTGTTGCCAGCTGGGAAACCGTATAAAACAGCACAAAGGCATATAATACATGCACACAGGTTTGCCTTCAGGCAAACTTGATTTGCAAGATTGTATGGATGCCCACAATGACTACCAGGGCTAAAATTAATGCAATGAATGTAGCAATAACACATTATAGAAAAGCATACTCAGTGCAATGTACATTATAACATGTTTGGCATACTGAAATAAAGCTTTTGTGGAGATCATCACGGGTACAAAGAATGCAGTATAAATACATTAGTCTGGGAAAGTGTGTATATTGAAAAGGGTCACAGACATGAATGGTAGGAATGAAGGAAGAGGAAGATGACATGAGAAACATGGTAATGTACACCAGATAAGGGTATGTCAATGTACGTGCCCTCCAAAGACAAGTCAGTAGCCTGAAAAGTAATCAGATATATACATATTACAGTAGGTACTGCTGTTTGCACCTCCTGTGCAAGTATATTCATATCATCACACATTTTAAGTATATTTTGTGGCTGTCACACAAGTCTGCATATCAGTCGAGATGAGTGGTTGTGATATAAACATCCTGAAATGATCACTGGAGAGGGCATTTAGCAAGGACGGTATATAAAATAGGGTTTTGTGCATTTTGTGAAGTTGCGCAAACTGAGTTGTTTGAATATGACTGAAATGTAAGCATAGCTCTCAACTAAGCAGGGACACATAGCAACAGGCTCATGGACAACAGTAGACAAGGTATAATCATGGACAATTTCATAATAATACCACAATTAATCTGTGACTCTGACATAAAATATCTGATTGTAAGTTATTGCATATGTTCAGCAGGAACACACTTGTACAACTGTAATGATTTGCCAGTAACATATAAGGGGAATCCAGCACACATTCCTCAAATATGACCACTTCTTGGAAGTGTTAAGAAGGACAGTGTTACACCTGTAGTTTGCATTAGGAGCAATCCTGGCCATTTGAGAAGTCTGCATAACACATATGCCGTAATCCACACTTTCAGGAATGTAACCCATGCCATCAATGTTGCCAATGAGCTGTGTATTTACTGGGTGCATTACAGAAAGACACATCACAAATGCATCTTGTAGAACACCATGAAGGGAAGTCTGCACTGTCAACTCATAATGGTTATGCACAACAAAAAATAATTATGTATCACTGACAAGATGTGTGGGAGCTCGCTGTGACAAAAGTGATACACTTAAGTAAAGCATCCCTGGAAGACATAGTTATTGGCTATATGGATGCCAGCACTTAAAAATAACACACTATTATCCGTAGATTATCCACGCATGCTGTGTACTGCATTCATCTGCCACATGTAATAGCAATAGATATTGTCTGCAGCATCTTCATTTCCAACAATTGTATATTCTATGCTAACATATTTATACTCGGTGTCTGACAAGGTCAGTGAGATATTTCTCTATGTATGCATCCTTCTCATTTTTGTTCATTGTCTCATCCTTGTAACTGTTGGGGATTTTCCCCCAGGGCCTCCGCTGAATAAGGGCAACTGCCCAGTCAGACTATTCCAGTAAACAATCATGAAATAAATAAATAAAAATAATCTTCAATTAATGTATGAATTAGGAAGTGATTTTCTATAATGAATGTTGCAGTACTATATGAGACTGATGAAAATTCATCAGTATGTCCATGTGCACAGAAACTACATCACTGCAATGTGTAGTGTCAATGAGCGAGGGCACGGTCACTGTGATACTGTTCACATACTGAATTATACATGGAGCACACATTCTATCTGCACATGTCAAACCTAAGATGTGCCACATAATGACTGTCACCCTGACATTGACATGGAAACTGTTATACTACTATGAAATCCTGAAATGCATGCATAAGTGTTCATGCAAACTATTGAGTGATAATACTCACATGATGTACTGGTACATCCGTGATGCTTTACAGTCACTCTGTAGTGTACCTAGGATATGATTAAACTGCATAGCTTTATAGGTGCATAGGAGAGTACTAGGCTAAAGTCCCAAGATCCAATAAAAGCCTAACCATAAGTAACATATGTTTCACAATTTTCAATAGTTGTAAAAAGAGAAAGCGACCTCGCTGCTAAGTAGATCTCTCATCAACAAGCCAAATGCAGAAGGAAAGAGTAATGAGAGTTTCTAACCACGATGTCTTGTACCAAAATTCACTCCAAAAAAGCTCAGACTCCAAAATAAAATCCAACACGATTTATTGAGATTAAAAAGATGAGCGCTTTCGCGTAGTGGACCTATGCTTCATCAGATAACATTCAACAAACTACTATACATTTAAATACTCATCTGCGCGGGAAATTTTCCAAATAAAACAATTAATCAATTAAAAGAATTTTACTATGTAATTGAATACATCTTAATTAATTATTCATTACTTAAAGGAGCACTGTTCTAGGTGCAAGAAAACATACGTAAACCATAAGTAGTTGAATAACCAATAAAGCGAACAAATTTTCAATAGTTATGTGAATGATGTTTACACAGGTATAAGCCTGTGCTATATTATCTAATACCAACTGCCTCTATTCTTGAGGGACTTGGCTGCAACACCAGGAGTACAATTATCATTAACCATCCATTGATCTAGGTTCCACTTGAAGAGGGTCAGGCAAGGCCTTTGCTTTACGTGAACAGCAACCATGTTCCAAAGAAGTATCTGAAAGATGTATCTACCTCTCCCACATGATATATTATGACAGATGCTCAGTTAACATCTTTGAAAAGAGTGACTCTCATGCAGTTAGCGTTAGCATTGTATAATGTTTCTATTGGGCCCAGATTGGAGACTGCTCTGTAGGCCAGACACAGATCAACCCTAAGTAGTCTGTAGAGGATATAATACACTGATAGAGCTTTCAGTCTCTCCACATAAGACTTGTTGCTCATACCCTGCATCTTCTTTGTGCGATAACTCTGGGGTTGGTCCAGCTGTTGCAAATGTGTGGTGAGATACATGCAAAAGGGTGCATTGTACTCAATTATTGCTTTGATGATAACCAAGAACAATGGAATTTTAATGTCCTTGATGTGGATGGTCTCCCCATACTTAAGAGATGTGCTTCATACAAGGGATTTGTCACCTCTGTGGACACATATTGGTGGACGTTCTGATTACTAACTTCCTGAGTACCAAGATCATGTAGCACTGGGTCTACTTGTACGACTGTGCTGTATATATTGCAATTAGCTTGTGTATTTGCTTTCAAAATTGAATAATTATTCTTTTTTGTTCATTTAGTGTGTCTCCATGGCTCTGGCAACAATAATTTTTGTGCATTAATACTTTATGCAGTACATCAATATTGTTCTTGGATTCAATGTTTGTCCACAATTTGCAGTCATCCACAAAGCTGGTCAGACAATGGTTGTCTAGGTTTGTCTTGACTTTTGAGAATTAAATCCTGAACAGGAAATGGCCTTGTACAGAACCCTGAGGTATGGCCCTGGTCACTGGCCTCTTGCTAGAAATGAATTCACACACTTTGACAGTGCATATTCTGTCTGTGATCTGCTTATCACTTGGTGATGTAGGTGCTTATGTCCATTTGAGACAGTTTCTCTGTAATGTCCGAGTGTGGATTTTGTATCAAATGCCTTGGCCAGGTCTAGTTAGGAGGAATGCCCAGTCTTTTCCTCAACCATACCCTCTGTGACCTTCTTGAAGAAGTCAACCCAATTTTAACAGAGATGATGTAGCCTTAACAAGTGAAAAATGGGTTGGGTGCACAATTGGGAGATTACCTGTGTCCTTTTTGATAAAACCCATGATGTTTCTTAGATCTGCCTCACAGATGTGGTGAGTTAGGCTTACGGGTCTATAATTCCTTGCACTGGCTGATGGTCCCCCCTTTTTCAGACAGATGACTGTTGCTGTACAACCTTCTGCCAGAACACAGGCTGTCTGTGGGCTGTGTTGAAGTAAGGATCCAACTGAATCTGCTATGTCAGGTTTTAAGTCATTGAAAAGGCAACCTGGGATGTTGTCTGGGCCCATTGATCGCATGTTTTAACCTTAGAGATCACACAGATGAGCTGCTTTCCTGAGAAAATAAGCTGGGTAATGTTTTCGTGTATACTCTGGCTGATGGACAGTAGGACGGGGAAGGGTGTAAAGTGTGATCCAAACTGTCAGCTAGCAGATTGTCTATTTCCTCCAGCTAAGTATGGCTGGTGGCATCCACAAACACCTCTGTGCTTAGTTGTGTATTCCTTTTAACATTTCATATTATTTAAAAAAATGATTTGTGACAACTCCAAATACAACCTTGGGTATGCATCACATGTCACACAGTGGCACTGTTCACACAGTCATGCAACTCTACCTATGTCACATAATTACATCAATTACACATCATTTGCCTCAATGTTTTTCAGGGGAAAGCTGTGTGTGAGCACCCTTATACCATATATGGGCACATTACAAAAGCGGTGGATGTGATTCATGCAGAAAAGTTAATGACACACAATGTTGACAGTCACACAATGCTGCTGGGGAGCACCTGAATAATCCTTGGGAATAACAACACAGTTGCACATACATTGAATTCCCTAAGGTTGTAACTGAATCACAACTTGTTATATGTTTGTGTATATTACAGTATTACAACATGTGGATGAAACAAGACGTATGTGCCTAAGTAATCAGTATGATGATATATTGATGTATGTCACCGAGTATTTAGCAATGGGTTGCACATGCACAACTGTGCCATACTGCAAGCGTTACTGTGATGGGTGAATAAGAACTGCATACAGTGCTGGTATACTCCATACAAAAACACATGCCTTACTAAACTAGCAATGTACATAATATCATCCCATATTAGCAGTTCTCAGGAGGCATATTACTACAGCGTGTTATGGAAGGAACATGTAATTAAATGGCAGAAGTATCCAACACTACATTACTTCACATCACAGTTTGTAGTACCCTCTTGTAGGGCTAACATATATCCAAACCTCAACATAGCACATGTGGATGACAGCAACATTGACATGTGCAATATTCATAGGTTAATAGGACATTACTAGGCTAATGGTCAACATCACATACAATCCTAGCCATTGCTATACGATTTAAAACAAAAACAGTATAGCTGTATGATGTAAGATAGTAAGGGTATGTGCTTATGTGTGTATGTGTTTGATTGTATTACATACTTCCTCTGTCCTTAGGTGGCATGTGCACCCCCATGACACAATTAGCAATCACACATCCAGTGGTCTGAAGATGGCTTGCAAAGGCTAATGGAAGGGCTCTGCTTCATGATGTGTATATGCATCTTTGAGATGATGACATCCTCATCTTCTACAAGAAGGGTGTTATGTGGCCAGAGGGAAAAAAGCGGTATTGAATTCATGGGGCTAGCTAGTTGCTCAGCATAATGCAGCCAAGGTTATCCAAGTGCAAATAACTCTGGGCAAAACTGCAATCCAAATTGTAGCTTGCTACAGATCACCCACCATGCCCCAGGATTCCCACTCCTCTTTTCTTGATGTACTGGAAAACATTAGGGTTCAACCAAACACCCTAATAATGGGTGATTTCAACTACCCCACCATTAACTGGGTAAACTACTCATGTACCAACTCCTTCACTCAAAGCTTTCTCAAATTTATAAACTCCAATGCCCTGGATCAACTTATACACACCGGCAACAATATCCTAGATCTAGTCATTACCAATATGAGTGACCGGAGTTCCACAGTTGAAGTCAATGCCTCATTGGCCTGATCCGACCATAAGCTAATTACCCTAGATATCCACATCCTGTCTCTACCCCCCATTAAGGAAACCATGGTAAAACATTTTTCCAAAGCCAGCTTCATGCTTCTTAAGACAGAAGTGGTGAACTTCATGACACCCATGCAGATGGACAATACAGTTACGACTACTGAATCCTACACAATTGCACTTTATAAGCACTTACATGAGTGCATGGATCGTGCTATCCCAAACAGAACCAAGATGCTATCCTCCAAAAAAAGGAAGCCAATCTGGTGGTCCCCTGCCATAAACAAACTGTACAACAGAAGGAAGAAACTCCTGCAAAAGAGAGTAAAATCCCATGAGTGGAGGAGCTCCCTGGTCAGCCTCAGTAAGAAGCTGCGATCTCTGATAAAATCCTCCAAAGCTAGTTACGAAAACAAAATCACCACTGATTCTAAAGACAACCACAAAACATTCTATAGCTATGTCAAGAATCTCAATGGCAACACTCAGATCTGCTCTGAGATACAGCACAATGGCACTAAATATTCAGACCCAACTGATATTGCCAACATCCTGGGAGATAGGTTCAGTGCTAACTTTACCCCCCCTCTCACCCCCTAAAGAGTCCATCTCTATACCGGAAGAATGCAAAGTTCCTGTAATCTCGGCTGCACAGGTAAAAACTACACTCTCCAAAGTCAAGAACACAGCATCCATGGGACCAGACAACATCCCAGGCTGCACTACAGAACGAACTGGCACCCCACCTAAGTACCATGTTCAATCATAGCCTCACCTCAGGCTTTGTGCCTGCTGAATGGCACACAGCAATGGTTATCCCACTCCACAAGGGGGGATCCACCACGGACCCTGGGAACTACCGCCCCATTAGCCTGATGAGTCTGGTCTGCAAGGCCATGAAACGTATCATCATGGAACTTATAAACAAAGACATTGGTAATCTCCAAACTCTGGATCCCACCCAGTTCGGGTTTGTAAAAGGCAGATCATGTCTCCTAAACATGATAGACTTCTTTGAAGCAGTCACCAAAGCCATAGACAAGGGTAAGGTGGTTCACACAGCCTATCTAGATCGTGCCAAAGTTTTCAACACCATCCCCCACTCTGGAATTATAGATAAATTCACTAAACTAGGTATAAATCCCTATGTCACAAGATGGGTTGCCAACTGGCTCACTGACAGAACCCACACTGTGAAAGTAGCAGACTCCAAATCCAACCACAGACCAGTGACAAGTGGAGTAGCACAAGATTCAGTCCTGGGTCCTCTCCTGTTTGGTATCTACTTCTCTGAAGTACAGGCTAACACAGAATGTCTTTGGCTAATGAAGTTTGCAGATGACTGCAAACTAGGAGCCATAATCGAAACTCCTAACGATGTGGACATCCTACAAAAGGACCTTACTGAGACAGATTCCTGGTGTTAAAGTCATGGCCACAAGCTCAATGCCAAAAAGTGCATTGTCATCCCCTTTGGTAAAAACTCTGTACCCATGAACTACAACATAAAGTGTGATAAGAGACCTTGGGACACAGGTGGACAGTAGTCACTCCTTTGATAATCACATTGCCACAGTAGTCTGGAAATCCTTCTATGTGGCAGACCTCATCACAAAAGGTTTCTAATCCAGGAAAAAAAGAGGTCATTGTTCCCCTCTACTCATCACTCATTAGACCCATTATAAAGTATGCCCCTTTTGGTGTGTACCTCACAAGACATCTACAACAACTGGAAAGGCCACAGAATATACCTCACAAAGAGGATCACTAGCCTCAAAAAGATGCTCTATGCAGACCGTCTCAAAAAACTCCAGCTTTAATCCATCGCATATCACCTACTCAGAGGTGATCACTACCTAACATACAAAGCTATGTCAAACCCAGAGCTGTTGGACATGCTCCACTTAAAGAAATCCTAATCCCTCCAAGCTACATGCTCTAGGGACCTAAACCTTGTCACCATAATAAACAGAACATGCTGGAGGGATAGATTCCTGTCCCAGAGACTTCCCATACTTTGGAATAAACTACCTATCTATATCAAACAAAGCTCCTCATTAGCACCCTTCAAGAAAAATCTTGATGATTTGATGGGAAATAGGAAATTCACCCCGGGGATCACTAATGTGGCTCTGCTCGTCAGTGGAACAGGAAAATAATTTTCTTGGGTGGCAAAAGCCAGGGTACCTTTTTGGCTGGGTTTGTATAGGCCCCAGGGCCGATAGCCTAGTACCTACCTATGAACCTATGAACTTATATTAAAAGGTTCTCCAGAGTGATAGTTAAACAAAAAGTGATTCAATAGATCATACAATTACAGTAATGCAGCACCACCAACACACACACACACACACACACACACACACACACACACACACACTTACACAAATACACACACAAATACACACACACACTCACACACACACACACACACACACACACACACACACACACACACACACACACACACACACCAGTTGACTGAGGTCAGATTTGAACATTAAACCTATGCAGGTATAGAATCTGGATTCCATACAATGTAATACTAACACCATCACTTGTGTCTGACTTTAACAGTATCACAACACACTTTATCGAGGATGATACCATCACTGTATGAAAGTCACACCTCTGTGTAACATTGTCTCAAAAATATTATTTGAATGAACAAACACTCAAGTTGACTGCTGTGAGATTAAACCCCTAACTATCTAGTCACAGAAACTGGAAAACACAGTTCTTAACATTAGCACCTCAGCACAAGTTTGACTTAAATACTGTGTGCCCGGACTTTCCTTCCGGTCATTTTCTTTGGTTTAATCATTGGAGTTTTTTACTTTGTTGTTTACTTAAATACAGTCAGTGTGCTCTTCACAGAGGATGACATCATCAGTGTATGGTAACATGAAGATGTTTGGAGGAGTGTCTGGCATAGCTGTAGACTCGCATGCTGTCTCTTTACAGAGGATGACATCATCAGTGTATGGTAACATGAAGATGTTTGGAGGTGTGTCTGGCATAGCTGTGGACTCACATGCTGATCTAAAATTGTCACCAGACTGATTGTTGAAAGAGCAAACATACATACACAAACACCAATTAACTGTAGTGTGATTAGAACTCCTATCTCTGTACCAACAGAACACAGTACTTATTACAAGACTCATAGCACAAGTTTGGTTTTCATCTTATCAGCCATTCTAAAGCAGATTAAATCAACAGTGTGTGTTGAGAGGAAAAAAAGATTGTAGGAGTGTCTCACAAGCTGCTCTAAAATGATCTCCGCAATGACAGCTAACTGAACACAAACACAACAGTTGTCTTCAGTGAGATTAGAACTCCCACCTAACTAATTACACAAGCTAGAGAACACATTACAAGTGTCAGAATACATTTTATAGCAGACAACTTCATCAGTGTATGTTAGGGAGAAGATGTTCACAGGGCTGTATGAAATGGTTGTGTAAGCATGTACAACTGTAAAAAAAAAACTTATTCTTCATGAGACATGATTGCTGACAGTAACATTAACACTCAAGCTCTTCTGACTATGCACACACACACTTACACATGCAAATGCATGCATAATATGGCTGTTGTGGTAATTTAACCCCTACTTAACTATTTTGTTCCCATCCGCAGAACACAGTAGTTAATATTTTCATCATCAATGAAGTCTGAATTTTCCTTGTCATAGTGGTCTTTAGAGATGATGACATCATCATTATACTATGCAGGTAACATATCCTGTTGTGAGAGTGGTGTACAAAATGTGGGCTTTGGATTTTCTATTTTGGTTTCAATGTGCAGATAAAAGACAGCTCCTTAAATGATATGCAATAAACTATAAGGAATGCATGTTGCAGAACTGAAACATACATGCACCTGTTTCTCAATATGTTGTGCACATTACACACACACACACACACACACACACATTTGTGTTCAGCATGGGAGGAAGTATTGATGTACATGTGTTCATATTGTGAGGAATTGATGTTCACATTAAGACATGTTTACGATGATCTCAATGTCTATTGTCAGTGTAAAACTTTAAATAATATACAATACAGTTGTGCTATTTATTTTTGTACTGCAGTTGACATCTGAACTATTACTGACATATCCATTTTCAAGTGCATGGGTACAGGGCACACGAGTCTGAGTAAATATATGTTCAATCACTATCAAGTCTCTTATATTTGGTTGTGTTTTTACATGGATTTTGATGGGATGAAGAATATGGGCAATAAACATAGTAATACATGCCAATCAGCTCTTTACATAACTTGGTGCTGAGCAACCGGTTTGCACTATCAATGTCAAAGTGTCTGCACGTGAGAGTCACATTTACTGAATACAACTTGAACTCAAGTGCTTATGCATATATGCTATGGTAGAAATAGCTGACAGATACTAGTGTGTTCATACTGTAGTTTATATCTGAAATGTGTCATAACTTTTATGACATTAAGAATTGTCGGTATTGCCTCTCCTGTTTACGCAGAGTTAAGTAACAAGCAAATGCAGGTCTCTGCATAAATGGGAAATAACAATATTTCTATTGGTTCACCTTCCTTCATGCAAGTGCGAAGGCATGGCCATCAGCACTTTGGACAGTACTGAGTGTAAGAAATACATCTGCTACCTACCTTTTCACATGGCAGCAGGTGTAAGAACAGTGGGTTCATGTTTAGAGCACAAATGACACAGGGTTCATATCCAGCACAATCTAATTATTTTACATGTGGTGTCAGGATGGCATTACATAGTGTAATAATTCCTGAAGATGTGAGAAGCAATGTCAACAATACACATATGGATTTGCTATTTATACATTCAACAGTTTAAGCATCTGTTAGAGTAAATGTTTCAAAATACTGCCTTTACTCTGCTTTACCTCTGAGTTCCTTTGTCACAGTGAGTTTAAGCAGTATAGCGAGGTGATAACCCTACTAGTACAATATATGCCATAGGACGTGAAGAGCCATACACCCTAACTCAGCATTGTTGCTCATTGCCAAACTACATGCAAATACAGACAGCAAACTGAATAACTTTATAAAGGGCATTTTTGCCATGTGTGTAGTGTGAGATCCTATTTTTGACCAGATTAAAGGTGTGAAATGGGGGGCAAGCAGGGGAAGAACAAAGGGGAAACATTATAGCAATGTATGAACATAGTGAGAAAATTGGATGTATTTGGACTGTCACCACAACACAGATGGATAAACAAAAAACAAACATACAAACATAACTGACAACAAAACAAAAACATACCCAACTAGCATACTATGTAACTCATTTAGTAAGCATTTATTTACATAGTACAAGACTTCATCACAGTGAACTAATGAAGTCTTGTACGATGTAAAGATGAAAGTGCTCAGTCACATTTTTGTTTATAATAAATGAGTTATGCAGTATACAGTATGCTGGTTGGGTCCGTTTATATTTTACAACACAGATGGGTGATGACAACATTATCATGTTGTAGAGCCAAATGGATGGAATGGGGAGTGTTGAGAAGTCATGTGAGAAGTCAAGAGCTATGTATGGGTCAATTTTTTTTTGGGACAGGTGTTGAGTTTTTTAATTTTCTTTCAAAAAGACAGAAATGTTGAGGAAGGGAAGTATGTATGTCAGGATCGGTAAGAAAGGTAGATGAAGAAGTAAGTGCAGACAAACAGGAAAAACAAGACAAAGACAGGGATGGTGTGGGACATATAAGGCTTTAACACCATGACTGAGGACATTAGAGGCACATGTTCATCAAGCATGAGGACAGTGAGAATCTAGTCCTCACCCTCAGAACTGTCATCACTATCCCCTTTCTTGGCTTCCTGTTGGATTGCTTGATGTCTGTGGTTTTCTGCATTCCCACAAGCAACTTCTCTGCATTCCCATAAGCAACATTTCCAGATGGCTGAGGCATGCCCCAATATTACATACTACATTCTAAGACCTCATGCACTATGCCTGGCAGCTCTTGGTAGGTGAAAAAATCCCCACCTCCACCAATACTCCCAGAGGGTATCAATGCACCAGCTGCAAGGGTAATGCTACCTGATTTTGATGGGCCCAGGTAGTGCAGGGGCTGCAGAAGCAATACTGCCAGTTTGGGTCCCAGATGTGCTGGGCATTGGTGTGGCAGCTACAGGAAGGGTGGCAGGATGAGCGACAGTGGTTAGCCTACCTCCCTGTGCTGGAAATCATTTTGTTGGTTGTCATAAAAGTATGACATCAGAACAGTGTGATATGGGGTTGGGTAAGAGAAATAAAAAGATAATTAGAACCATTATATGTCACATGTAATAAATTAGTACAATAAAAATATATTACTACTTTTATGTTAACTACACTTTTTAAAAATCCTAAATAGAACTAAGAATTGTTACAAATAATCCTTGCAATATGCACGTATTACACATATGCTTTTATACATATTAAGTTAACAATGTGGCATTTATGCCAGTTTTGTTGAAATAATCTTATTATGTATTAGCATGCATTTGTTACTTGTGGGATTTCAACTCACAACATCTGGATGCACTATTAAAATTGACTCCTACAATTACATGGAGCTACAGAATAAAGCATGTATGCTTGATTTTACAGTTAAAATATGTATGCTTAATTTGCTAGTAACATATGGGAGAGCAATACTTTTAATAAAATAATCATTAATGTGTGATGCATACATACCCCTTGCTTTTCTCAGTCTTTCTAAATGTTCAGCATGGTCCTCCCTACTTGCTGAAATCTCCTGGGCAACTGTAAAATAAAAACGGAGAGAAAAAGGGAAGATGCTTTACTGGAAAAAATCACACAGACTCTGCCACAGCTTGCTGTGAGGGAAAGGTTAGTTTGTATTACTTTATAGATACTTGGAGGGAGAATAGAGAGTTACAGTAACAATTATTAGATTTAGTTACTTTGAGTAGTAGTTTGTTGGAGGATCTTAGTGGCCTGCCATTTGAGTAGGGCTGCACTAACCTCTTGAGTGCTGGACAGTTGTCTGGATGGTGGAAAATAGAATGAATGAAAGTTAGTTGGTTGAGGGATAGGAGATTGGGTAGTTCAATCCAATTTAGTTTATGAAGTGCTGTGCAGTGATGTGATCTGTAAGCGAGGTTAGTAGTGAATCTTGCGATTTTGTTATAGCAGGACTCCAGTTTGTTTAAATCTGATTTTCTGATTGGTGAGGCATACAGAAGGGCCGAGAGGAGATGAATAGATGAATCTTAGCTATGGAATGCCTACTGGTCTCATTTAGGTATGGCTAGACACTGTATAGTGGCCATAGATTAATGTGGACCTTTTTCATAGTTAGAGTGAGGTGTTTGTCAAATTTTAGGTTGCTGTCAATTGTGACTCCAAGGAGTTTGGTGAGCTGGACAGGTTCAATTTTACCTTTATTGGCTGAGTAGATGGTTGAAGGGCGGAGAGTTATCAAGAACGTTGCTATTAGTGAAGAGCAAAAGCTTAGTTTTATTTGGACTGAGTATGAGTTGAGAGTCTGAGAGGTATTTTTCAATGTCTTGGAAAGATTGTTGAGTTGTTTGTAGGAGTTCTGGTAGGGAGGGAGCTGAACATATGAGGATGAATTCACCTGCGCATTGAACGATGTTTGCATGCTGGGTGGCTGTGCTGAGCCTGATGGTGAATATGGTGATGAACAATGGACTGAGAATTGAGCCTTGAGGTACTCCTACTGAAGAATAGGGTGGAGAGTTCATTTTTCCACTTAACTGCCTGTTTACGGTCAGTTAAGTAGCTGAGAAACCAGAAGTGGGCTGGCTGGGTTAGGTTTAAAGAAGCTAGTTCATTTAGTAGCGTTTGGTGGAATACTGTATCAAAGGCCTTAGACATATCAAGAAAGATAGATGAGATGAGCTGGTTGTCATTTCTAAGCTGGCTGATTGAGTTTGTAAAACTAACAAGGGCAGTGGTTGTACTGTGTTTAGGTCTGAAGCCATATTGACATGCAGACAGGAGATTATTGCTTAATAGATAGTCGAAGAGTTGTCTGTGTATGCATTTTTCAAGAATCTTATCTATGGGTGGGAGGAGGGCAATTGGCCTGTAGTTTGAGAACTCAGTAGAGTAGCTACCTTTGTGAAGAGGGATGATATAAGAGACTTTCCAGAGTTTAGGGATGTACTGCTCAGCAATGGAATGGTTTATTAGAAGAGATCTAGGGTAGGAGATGGCATTTGCTGCTAATGTTAGAAATTCATTGGGGAGTTGGTCAGCTGTGAAGGAGGAGGGCATACATTTGGAAAGATGTTTTTAATGGCATTAGTCTGACTTGGTTTGACTGAAAAGAAATTGAGGGTTCTGTCTACATTAGGAATAGATGGGGGGTCATGCTGTTGTTTTTTAATAGTGAGAGTATAGAGTTGATAAAGTGTGAATTAAATTGTGAGGCAATGCTATCTGTAGAATTTGTTGCAGATAGAGCTGGGATTATGATCAGTCCAGCCTTTAGTAGTTGTTTGTTGGCTCTCCAAAATTTCTGGGATCATTTTGGTGTTTTTGTTGCATTGTTGTATAGTATAGCTTTTTGTCATGCCTGATTTGTGTTTTTGGCAAGGTTGCATAACTGATGGCAGGTAAGAAGGGAGTCTTGATTTTTTGGTCTTGTGGTATAGGGACCAGTCTCTGTCACTTTGATTGAGGTGCTGCTTGGTGACATTGGTAAGCCATGTTATGTGTTTGGGGTTAGAATGGGTCTTTCTAAGGGGAGCTAGGTTGTTTAGGATATTGAGAAATTTGCCATTGAAATACTGAACAGCCTAGTCAAGGTGCAGATATTTTAAAAGGGAGCAGCCACATTTTTGCAGGAGGGATTTGAAAACTTGACTTCAGGGGAGAAATGTCATTGATGTAGCGGACAAGTTTGTAAATTATATTTTTAGTATGGCAAATGCGGTGCCTAAGCAGGTAAGTAGTAGGTGATCACTTAGACTGTCAGGGAGACAGACAGATTGGTGACAGACAGAGGGTTTCTTTGCAAGTGTTCAGTTTAGGATTGATTCTTTTTGCTATGTTTGTCAGATCTGGCAGGGGATTGTATAATTTGACAGAAACCATGGAGATTAATAAAAGAGGAGAGATTTTCTGAGGAGCAGGTGTACCATTCCATGTTGAAATCCCCCATTATTGTTTCTTGACTAAAAGTTGAGGTGCACCAACAAAGAAAGTCTTCAATTATGTCTGTGTTGTTACCTGGGGGTATATAAATAGCTATTATAATGATGTGCCTGTTGGAGTTTAGTTGAAGGTGGGTTATTAGAATTTCAGAATTCAAGAGATCTGGGGGGTTGATTTGACATTGTTCTACTTTGACAGTAGTTTTATATATTACAGCTATGCCGCCGCCTTGTTTATGAGTTCTGTCGAGTCTATGGATGTTATAACCATGGGTTAGAATTTCATTATCCGGTATGTGGGGTTTTAGCCACATTTCTGTTATGACGGCTAGTTCAGGAGAGTATTGTGTTATAGTTGCATGAAATTCATGAGTTTTATTTAGGATGCTGCTTAGGTTCATGTTTACTATTAAGAGATCAGAGCTACTTAGTGGGAGATTAGTGATGCTTGGGGAGTAAGGGTTATTTGGAGTGAGAGGGGATTGATTAAGGGGTTGAAGTCCAGGATTAGGATGTATGTCACCACTTAGTTTGATCAGAGTGGAATTGAATATAAATAGGTTAGTAACAGCCTGCATTTCATTGCTGGAACCTGTGTTCTGAGAGACTGCTTTTCAATCTGTCTGGAAATATACAGAGCTAAGTATATTTTTTTGGTTTTAGAGTTTGTACCGTTAATTGTTGCTTATCGTTTTTCAGATCTCTGCTGAAAGTGTTTTGTCCCACCCACCCTCCCTATGTTTGGCTTGTAGTTTAAATTTGCTGGCTTTTGCAGTTGCCCGTACCACTGTAGATTTGATCTGGGACACTCCCCCAGTCCCATCTCTTTACCACATTCTACCTAATAAACTTAATAAATTCCTTCTGCACTTGCTTTTAGCTCTTTTTAATTTAATTGCATTTTTTAAACTGTGTTTGGTCTAATATTGCTATATACTCAAATGTGCTAGCTTGCACTGCATGTGAATTGTTTTTACTGCTGTTTTAGCGACTTTTCTGTAAAAAAAAAATACTGTAAGCCTGTTTCCTACCTTTCCTGTAACTAGAGTAGTCCAGATACAAATTTGCTGTATCCAGGACTGTATGTAAGCTACTGAGCCCCGCAAGCCTTTCTGTGCTGGAGGGAAGCCTTCTAGCTTATCAGTGGGAATGGTAAGCACTAGGTAGCCTGTCTACCACATAATGAGTGATTCTGGCCCAGAAATTGTAGTTATTGGCCGTTTGGGCAATCTTTGCCATCTCTCTCAACTTTCTGATTTGAAATCCCGCATTTGCACTCGTTTCTGTCCTGTAACTTGTCTAGTGCAAATACAGATTCTTAGTTTTAGCACTTAAATTTGCTTATTTGTGCTCAGCACTTGTTCAGAACTTGTAAGCACTAAATAAGCTACTAATTACTATAGCACTCAGCCTTCCTCATTACCTAGAGGAAAACAGTTTTTGTACTTACTTTTCTCACTTGCTTAGAGAAAAACAACTCTTGTACTCACTTTCCTCACTTATCTAGAGGAAAATAGTTTTTTATTCAGGCATGTCCAAGGGTCAGCTCCCAGTGTTCTCTCCTGTCTATCTGATGAATCTGGGCATCTTGAGGCAATGTAGAAATCACCTCATGTACACAGACAGCCCTCTTCTCCTACCACCCAACACTACAGCAAGTGAGAGATGCACTTATCTAGCCAAACTGGAGGTAAAGCTCTCTCCAACCAAGACTGAACTTGACAGTCAAGAGGACAAGGTAAACATTTGCACCACACCACACTCATCACTTAGTCTCACTAAATCTACACCACCAAAATCCACACATAGAAACACAAAAACATTCGCGGAGGCTCTCAATAATAATCTGCTCAAGCAACAGAGACCTCCAAAGCAGAAATGCAAGCAACCTCCACCCCCAACACAACCCAAATGACACATAGCCTACAGACAGTGTGCCACTCAACCACAGCCGATAAGGCAAAACAACGTACCCAACACACTAGTCATAGGTGACTCTATAGTCAGGCACACTGATGTCCCACTCAACAGGCTAAACAAGGAGAAGGTTACTGTCAGCTGCCTGTTGGGTGCCAGGATCCGCCACATAACCCACACACTCAGGTCACTCCACAACAAGTACAAATATGACCCTGTCATTGTCCAGGTTGGTGTGAAAGACCTGAGACGTACCTCCCTGGATTACATGAAAAGATACATGGAAGAGCTCTCTCATCTTGTAGCCCAGACAGGTATGACCCTAGCCCTGAGTAGCATTCTGCCATCACCCAGATTGATACCGCAGTACAAGGACAAAATGATCGACTTCATCAATTGTCTAAACTTCTGGTGTCATTCTAAAGGGATCCAGTATCTGTCTGCCTGGGATGATATGGTTGACAAACCATGATGCTTTGCCAGAGATGGCCTGCACCTGTCACCCCTGGGATTCCGGATACTGGCTAAGGTTCTTGCCGCCCCTATAGTGCCTTTTTTAGGCAAGGTTCAAATGACAAATTCACCACCGTAACAGGAACAGGCAAGCAAAAACTGAGGGTGATGCTACTCAATGCTACAAGTCTAAATCTCAAAATGCACTCACTCGAGGCACTCCTTAAAATGGAGAACATCGATGTCTGTGCAGTGACTGAGACCTGGTTCAAGGCTTCAGAGACCACCCCTACACTACCAGGCTATAACTCATGCCACACTTTTCGGCCAGGTAACCTGGACTGAAACACCAAAGATGGAGGTGTGTCCATATTCATTAAGGATCTCCACAACTCCAGGCTAGTTGCTCAGCATAATGCAGCCGAGGTTATCCAAGTGCAACTAGCTCTGGGCAAAACTGCAATCCAAATTGTAGCTTGCTACAGATCCCCCATCATGTCCCAGGATTCCCACTCCTGTTTTCTTGATGTACTGGAAAATATTAGGGTTCAATCAAACACCCTAATAATGGGCGATTTAAACTACACCACCATTAACTAGGAAAACTACTCATGTACCAACTCCTTCACTCAACGCTTTCTGGAATTCATGAACTCCAATGCCCTGGATCAACTTATCCACACCTCCACCAGGGTCAACAATATCCTAGATCTAGTCATTACCAACATGAGTGACTGGTGTTCCACACCTGACGTCAACGCCGCATTGGTCTGATCCGACCATAAGCTAATTACCCTAGATATCCACATCCTGCCACCACCCCCCATTAAGGAAACCACGGTAAATAATTTCTCCAAAGTCAACTTCATGCTTCTTAAGACAGAAGTAGTGAACTTCATGACGCCCATGCAGATGGACAATACAGTTACAACTGCTGAATCCTACACAAATGCACTCTATAAACACTTACATGAGTGCATGGATCGTGCTATCCCAAACAGAACCAAGATGCTATCCTCCAAAAAAAGGAAGCCAATCTTTTGGTCCCTTGCCATAAACAAACTGTACAACAGAAGGAAGAAACTGTTGCAAAAGAGAGTAAAATCCCATGAGTGGAGGAGCTCCCTGGTCAGCCTCAGTAAGAAGCTGCAATCCCTGATAAAATCCTCCAAAGCTAGTTATGAAAACAAAATCGTCACTGATTCTAAAGACAACCGCAAAGCATTCTATAGCTATGTCAAGAATCTCGATGGCAACACTCAGATCTGCTCTGAGTTACAGCACAATGGCACTAAATATACAGACCCAACTGATATTTCCAACATCCTGGCAGATAGGTTCAGTGCTAACTTTACCCCCCTCTCACCCCCTAAAGAGCCCATCTCTATACCAGAAGAATGCAAAGTTCCTGTAATCACGGCTGCACAGGTAAAAACCACACTCTCCAAAGCCAAGAACACAGCATCCATGGGACCAGACAACATCCCAGGCTGCGTTCTACATGAACTACAGATTGAACTGGCACCCCACCTAAGTACCATGTTCAATCATAGCCTCACCTCAGGCTTTGTGCCCACTGCATGGCACATAGTGACGGTTATCCCACTCCACAAGGGGAGCCACCATGCACCCCGGGAACTACCGCCCCATTAGCCTGATGAGCCTGGTCTGCAAGGCCATGGAATGTATCATCATGGAACTTATAAACAAAGACATTGGTAATCTCCAAACTCTGTACCCCACCCAGTTTGGGTTAGTAAAAGGCAGATCATGTCTCCTAAACCTGATAGACTTCTTTGAAGCAGTCACCAAAGCCGTAAACGAGGGTAAGGTGGTTCACACAGCCTATCTAGATCTTGCCAAGGCTTTCAACACCATCCCCCACTCTGGAATTATAGATAAACTCATTAAACTAGGTATAAATCTCTATGTCAGAAGATGGGTTGCCAACTGGCTCACTGACAGAACCCACACTGTGAAAGTAGCAGACTCCAAATCTGACTTCAGACCAGTGACAAGTGGAGTACCACAGGGTTCAGTCCTGGGTCCTCTCCTGTTTGGTATCTACTTCTCTGAAGTACAGGCTAACACAGAAGGTCTTTGGCTAATGAAGTTCGCAGATGACTGGAAACTAGGAGCCATAATCGAAACTCCTAACGATGTGGACATCCTACAAAAGGGCCTCACTGAGACAGATGCATGGTGTCAAAGCCATGGCCTCAAGCTCAATCCCAAAAAGTGCATTGTCATCCCCTTAGGTAAAAACTCTGTGCCCATGAACTACAACTTAGGAGGTAGTATACTTAACACCAAAAGTGTGATGAGACCTTGGGACACAGGTGGACAGTAGTCTCTCCTTTGATAATCACATTGCCACAGTAGTCAGGAAATCCTTCTACGTGGCACACCTCATCACCAAAGGTTTCTCATCCAGAAAAAAAGAGGTCATTGTTCCCCTCTACTCATCACTCATTAGACTCATTATAGAGTACAATGCCCCTTTTGGTATGTAACTCACAAGACATCTACAACAAATGGAAAGGCTGCAGAAATACATCACAAAGAGGATTACCGGCCTCAAACATTAATAAGTCTCACAATCCATTCAAGTTCTTTGTCTCAACTTTCACTTTCACATCACCCCCCCTGAAGTTGTTCACAGCTCTGTCAATGGCCATGAAGGTGAACCTATGTGTGTCACCAAAGGTTCCTACATGTCTAGCTAAAGCATTTGTCTCTGCCTTCCTCCTTATATCGTAGGACACAGATGGATTGTGAGACTTAGGGCCAGTATGGGCAGGGGGCTCAATGTGAACATCAAGCCCATTCTCATAGGAAGAGATTTGTTAAAGTGAAATATTAATATACCTTTGGTGTGTTTTAGCTTTTAAAAATGTTGGTTCATGTTTTTAAATGTGTTGTTTCCTATATGCTGTTTTATATACTGTTTTTATATGCTGTTTTTTATATGCTGTCTTTCATTTGCACTTGGAATGACCTGTGACTTTAAATTAAGGTGGGGTCCAACTTAGTGATTGTAGGTTGATATATAAAGGAATTTTTTACTTTGTTTCAATGTCTGATGAAGTGGCTTGGCCCATGAAAGTGCTCACCATTCTGTATTCATTGTGGATTAAACTATTTTGCATTCTCTACAGCCGTGGTCTGTTGCTTCCTTTACTTTTTATGCAGATGTAAAGGAATGTTTCAGTAACTTTCCGTCAAGAATATCAATAAGAATAAATTGTGCTTACACAAAGTACAGTACATTAAGTACAAACAGGATTGGGAACCAAGGTTAAACAGGCATGTAAAATTACAGGGTTTTGGTATTATTAGGAGATACTTCAGACACAGTGAATTAGTTCATTTAGCATGATAAGCAGAAAGTCATTGCAATGCAGTCAACAGAAGTTTGGTACAGACACTTGAGAGTGAATGCAGACATCAGGTCAAAATTCAGCATTCCAGAATATTATATTATTCACGAGGAAAAGAATATGACTGCATAAGCTACGTGCATCATAATTAAGTCTATTTCAATTTATCAGCACTGTTATTAGGAACAGCAAGATTTGACACTCTTGGGTACAGAATTTACAGGCAGTATAATGCATGAAGAAACTATGGACATTATAATTCAGTCTATTTCAGTTTATCAGCACAGTTATTGTAGACAGCAAGATTTGATTCGGGTATTGTTCATGTCTACCTCCACTGTACATAATAAAACATTCTTAACTGAACTATAGTGTATACAGACTTTTATTCTGAAAGGTTCGAGAAGATTTGGCATGTAAAGGAGAGCCTGGCATCTGTTCTAGGTAATTAAAGACATTCATTCCTGTCTCATTCTAGTTTCTTCCAGTTATTTCCAGTTCATTCAATTATTCTACAGTCCATTCAATTCTTACAATGGTGAGCCACCATGAATGAGGGGGGACAATATTTGCAGTTCAAATAAGTCAAAAAACCCATAGCAACCTTGCAAATCTGTCAGCAGACAGGCTACATGTATTTTACAGAGCAGCAGTTTTCCTACTTCAGAAAATCTACAGTAAAGTCTCAAAGAACTTAAGATTCTCCAAGATACCAGTGTAAAGGACATTATCTAGTTAACAATAACGTATCAGAAAATGCCATCATCTCCAAAGCAGATGGCAGACTTTCAAGTTTCTAGTGTGACATCACAGAGCCAAGTAAATCCTTAAAGGAAGGAGTTTGAAAAAGTGGTGAGACGTCTGGCCACCTTCTCAGTCCAACATCCACTTTCCTTATCTGAGTATTCATTTTTATTATAATGCATTTTCTAGCTAAATCAGAAAATAAATCTCAGTAAAGTTTAAATACATCAGTAAATGTAAATTGTATAAATATGTCAAACAGTACTTCTACAGTAAAGGCACTGGAAATGTGTGGTTTAAAGTTAAAAATTGGTTAAAACAGTCTAAAACATTGTGCTCCATAAACGTTCATTTAAGTTCCAATGCTATTAGTTCAGGAATATTAAATTGTTCTAGATGTAAAGGGTAAAAACACAGAAGCAAACTGTAATGAGTGAGGTAAGGGACATGCTTTCTCATAATTCGCAGTCTGATGCAGCTTCTAATATCGGTATGCTTTCAAACTTAAATACCATGCAAACTGTAACAAATTTCAGTTTACAGTCTTCAGAAATCAATGTAAATGCTACAGCACATGTAATTCAAAGGGTCTATATTAGAACACCGAACATTCAAAATTTCAAGTGTTCTAATATCGACCCGTTTTCAGCGAACTCTGAAAATATCAAATAAACAGAAAACCAAATTTTTTCCTATGGAAAGAATTTGGTTGTCGGTTTCTGTTGCTTTGGTATTTTCAGCATTATGGTGGAAAGTTATGGGTCGGGTTCAGGTAAATGTGCCATTGTGTGGACGTGAGGGTTAGGGCGGGTTAGGTGAGTTAGGGTTAGAGCACAGGTCAGGTAAGTGTGAGATTGTGTGGACATGAGGGTTAGGACGGGGTAGGTGAGTTAGGGTTAGGGCGTGGGTGAGGTAATCATGTGATAGTAATGGACCTTAGGGTTAGGGTTTGGGTTAAGGTAAGTGGATAGTTAGTGGTGTATGTATAGTTTAGTGTACGGTTAGGTGTAAGAGTTTAGGCGTATGTGTGTGGATTGCTGTTTGTTTGGTGTGCTTGTGTTGTGTATATGTGTTTTGGAACAGCAAATTTTTTCCCTAGGAAAAAATTCACTGTTCTGAATGTTCGATGTTTTAAATTTTCGATTCATAGGGTTTGATATTAGAACACTCAAAATTTTGAATGTTCGGTGTTCTAATATAGACCCTAATTCAAAATGCAGAGTTAAGTCACAGTATTGCAAGTACAGATGTAAATACAGTGTATTCACATATACAGTGTATGTAAACTGCAGATTTCTTGATCAAACATAAAGCAAGCATTTGCAATGTCTCAAATTTACATTATTTCAAATACAGATGTTGAGAATGCAATAAATTCTATTTTCTTGTTTTCAGAAGCGAATGCAAATATTTCACTGGCGGATTTAAGAGGGATCAGAGTGCAGAGTCTGATTAGTCTGATAAAGTAAACACCAGCATAAATGATACACAGACTTTAAGGAAATATAAAGATGGAATGCATGCCAAAGATCAAGTCAATGTTAGTACTAAGGTTTTGGGGAAAAATAAAGAAAAAAAATGCACCATAGCTCAAGTCAGTGTTGTTGTTATTTCTATAAAAAAGGATTTTCGGCTTATCTATGAATGGTGTAACTGTCCAGCACCAAGCCAGATTATGTAACTGCCATTGTTTAAGAATGTGAGAAATGACAATATTTCATTGTTTACAGAAAAGAAAGTACTGCTTAATATAGACACATCAGTTGCAGTTACAAACAGACCTCTACTAAGGAAACATGAGTGCAGCTATGTCAGGATTTGAAGGGTCAAACGTTACAGCTGTGAGCCATTCTGAGTGTAAAAATACTGCACTAGATATGTACATGTCATCAGAGTTACATGTTGTTTTAGACTTCAGTAACAAGATTTTATGGAAAAATAAAAATGCTACAGAATGTACATTAGTACACACAGATGACTCTTGTAAAAGTCTGTGCACAGTAGATTGTGCAAATGACATAGAGAATTTGAAAAAAATCAGTTACAACAGGAACACACAGATTCATGGATTAAATATAAAATAAATTCCAGTTCAGTTACCAGAGCTGAAGTGCATGCAGTCAAGTTTACACATTTTCAGAAAAAAAGTATTTTATTATCAGAAAAGGAAAGAGAGACTGGAAAGGATTTCATTTCACTTTTATGGCCAGTAATTAAAATGGTAACAATGTCAGGCTGTAATACATTTAAAATTGGTATACATATTTACCATTCTGGAAGCACATGTTGTGCATAGTATACTAGAAATGACAGTCAAGTTAATTTGCAGAATAAATGATTTACAGTTGCAGACCTGGCAAATTAATTTTTCTGTTATTGTTTTGTTTTAGCAGACATTCTTAAGACATATGAATTGTGGTAGTAAAGTGTTACAATGCATAAATAATATCTTGACACAGACAGAGACACAAGAGCATTTACAGATATTAAATGTCCTTTTGCTAGTTTTACAGAATGTAGAATTTAAAGTCAATATTACATTTTAAAAGGGACAGTGATGTGAAAAGATCAGATCCCATGCAAGACAAGAGTGCAGTATAAATATTATGTGCCATTAAAGCCACAGGTTCAAATCCCATGTCAAGAAAAGCATGCAATCTAATGTTACTATATGAGGAAACTTCACATACTTGTAAAACACAGATAAGTAAAGTTCCAGAATTGGATCAGTACAGTTCTAGTAATAAAAGTGCATATGTAAACAGTTTAAGATTTTATATATTTACACGTGTTATTTTAAGGACCTGATACTGTTTTTTTCTGCTTTGCAGATATTGGTACAAAAAGACACACTGTCAGTTTTGGAAATTTGAAGAATGTCCATTTTTTTTTCAGAATGCATGTTTTTCAATACAGTCAAGACAAAATATTGCATCTACCACCCAGCCTTGCACAAGAGATGGGGGTATTGGAGAGCTTAATTTTAAAGACACATCAAGGCACTATTGGACATTAAGGTGGCTCTTCCAATACCTCAGCAGTGACTGAGACAATGCAGAGTATGGCCTAAACTTTACAAGAGCTGTGGTGCACAAATCAACTATTGACAGAAAAACAAGACCATCAAAACCAGAAGTAAAGATTATTGCTTTTTCTTCAAAGTTTGTTATTCAGAATTCAGAACCTATACACTAAATGTGTTTCAGTTATCTAAAAAAGTATTCGTTATAGTTAAAATGTGTATCCAAAAGATGTGCATTTATGTAGATTAGAGTTAAAGCAAGTATGCAGAATGTCAACTTATTTTTCTAGACAATTGTATAACAGTACTAGTTTTCAATGTATGTTTGTATCTGTCTTCAGATTATGTTGACAGAAAAAAGGTATTCCTTTACTAATAGTTTAGTTTTCAGAATATAAATTTTCCAGATTTCAGTTTGTGATTTTATCTGTGTTCAGATAATGCTAGCAGAAAATATATTCCTTTAATATTAGCTTAGTTTCCACACAACTATTTTATATGTTCAGTATAAATATTTATCACTTTAGTGTAAATTTAAGTCAAGTTTCCAAATATGACATTTTATATGTTCAGTATAAATATATATCACTTTAGTGTAAATTTAAGTCAAGTTTCCAAATATGACATTCATACTCAGTTATGAGTTCAGTATAGTACATTTCAGTCAGACTTCAGAATATAACATTCATACTCACTTATACATTTCTAACAGGACACTACAAAATTTACAACATGCAATTACATCACACCTCACATTATTCAGTCATTAGTTTTACAATTTTAACTAATTCTGTGTTCCCCTTCATAACTTTCCAATAATCCAAAGTAATACTTTAATGTGTGCCATCTGATTACAAACAGGAATAGGAAAGGCAAGGGAAAAATTACTAACATTTCTGTGTGGAACAATCAAATCAGTATTCCTCTCTCTGTCTTTAATTTTCAAAATAAGACAAGCTGAAGTATCTCTAAGCCCTAAAACTTCCTTGACTATTTTACTAAGCCAACTTGAATCATAGCCTACAAAAATCTGCATGAGTTTCTGTACCTCAATGGCAAAAACCGATTGTTCACTATTCAATCTACTGAGGCATATGAACTGGCCTTTAACAACCCCACTTTTCATGTGATTAGGATGCAGAATTTCTTTGTGTAAATATTGATTTACAAAAGTGGTCTTTCTAAAAATCTGACTTACAAAACATTGAGATGGAGTGTCATATGTCAAGTGTACGTCCAAAAAATCAATAGACTTACCAAAATTTACAACTGTAAATCTTAAAAAAACAGTTGTATGATTTAGGTGCTCAACAAAAGCCAAGAAACTAGCCCAATCCCCCTTTCAAAGAAAGATCAAATCATCAATGTACCATCTATAAAACAGAATGTTATCCAAATAAGGGGGAATGTATAGATGTTTCAATTTCCCAATTAGCCATAACTAAATTGGCAAATGAAGGGGCTACCCTTGACCCCATTGCAACTCCAGATGTCTGTTGAAAAAAACTATTACCAAATTTGAAAAAAATTGTTAGTTAGAATCAATTCCATCAATGTGCAAACTGTATTAGTAGTGTTATTTTCAAAAGACGTGTGTAGCATTAAATACTCCCTTAGGTATTCTAACCCAATTTCTTGATTGATGCTAGTATACAATGAAGTGACATCAAGACTAGCAAAACAAAAATCACCAAAAGTCTCAACTTCACTAAGTAATTCTAATAGATGCCAGGAGTCATGCAGGTAAAATCTAGACTCTTGTACTACTGGATTAAGTAAACTGTCCAGCCAAATAGAAATAGGCTTGGTCTTAGAGTAAGTAGCAGACACTATAGGTCTGAAAGGGGGGTTGATATGATCTTTATGTACCTTTGGCATATCAAAAATACAGCCATCTTGGGATACTCGACTTGTAAATATTCATAAGTGTCAAAATCAAAACATTCTTCATAAAACAAATCGAATAACATTGTGTCAAGTTTCAAGAAACAACTTTGGATGAAATCACTGTTAACAACCTTATAACAATCATCTTTATTTAATAAAGCCAAGATGGCTTCTTCGTACTTCGTTGTTTTCATAACCACTATTGAACCCCCCTTATCTGCTTCAGAATATAACATTCATACTCACTTATACATTTCTAACAGGACACTACAAAATTTACAACATGCAGTTACATCACATCTCACATTATTCAGTCATTAGTTTTAAGGGTAAAGTGACAGAATTATTTGTAACAGGCTTGTTAAGATAAGTTATCTAAAGAATAAGTAGTAATAGTTATTTAAAATACTCAAGGCATGACAGGTCAGGCTAAATATAATTGATTTATAAAATACAGTGTGCATAACATAATAATTATTGTACATTTGATAGAAAGTTATAAAGACACTGACAGGGTATGCATAGGTATAGTTATTGCAATGCAGTCAACAGGCATTTGGTACAGACACTCAAGAGTGAGTGCAGACGTCAGGTCAAATATTCAGCATTCCAGAATATTCATGAGTACAGAAGCTACAGACATTATAATTCACTCTATTTCAGTTTATCAGCACTGTTATTAGAGACAGTAAGATTTGATATTTTGAGTACAGAATCTATAGACAGTATAATGAGTGCAGAAGCTTTGGACATTATATTGTGGTCTATTGTGGTTTATCAGCACTGTTATTGGATACACTAAGATTTGATTATGATATTGTTGACATCTACCTCCAGTGTACATTATAAAACATTTTTAACTGAACTACAGGGTATGCAGACTTTTACTCTACATGAAAATTTGGCACATAAAGGAGAGACCAGCCCCTGTTCAACTTAGTTCTGGGTAATTAAAAAAGAAACATTCCAGTCTCATTCCAGTTTCTTACAGTTATTTCCAGTTTATTCCAGTATTATCACCAAAAACGGAAAACAGCAAACAGCGTATCAACAAAATCACTCAAAATAGCTTCGCTGAACAGCCTTTATTTACCAGAAATCACAGTTTGCTTATTCAGTAAGTGCTCTCATCTTGAAAACACTTCCTCAGACTGAATAACAATTCATTTGCCCCACCACTATTTAAGCAAATCATAACCCATTAATTAATTAAACAATCAACCTTCATTTGAATTCATTGTGCATCACACAAATTTAAAAAAGAAAAACATCTGAACAAATGACGCAAGCAACTGTATTAATAAAACACATCAAATATTTACCATTCTAAACTAAATAATATATACTAAAAAATATATAATAATTTATGTCTCTTGAATTCGTATATATACTATTGGTATTTAACATATCTCTGCTATGTATACCAACTGATCTATCCTTGTCCCATAATTCTTCTATATAAAGTTGTACTTTTTTACTAATCTTGCTAATGTAACACGTCAATTTGATTATACTTTTTTATAATTTTTTTAAAAACCTGTATTTTTATAATTTGTTTTTCAATTTGTGATTTACCATTTATGTTGGAGCTTTTCTCCTCGGGCCTCTACTGAAAAAGGATATGTATCCAGCTAGACTAGCCCGGTTAACAAATATAAAATAAAATAAAATAATAAATAAAAAAATAATATAATTGACTCCCCCATTTTATAATAATAAATAATATTTTTCAAATATAAAACTAAAAAACTTTGAAGTACCAGTGCTATAAAAAGATGCAGCCAACAATGTTTTTAAGCGCTTTCAATCACTTTAATTTACGTGACCTTCCTCAGAAACAACATATAAAATCAATCACTTCCTTTTATAGTCTTGTACAGGAAATTGCATCATTATTAAACATTAGATTGCTTATAAATATTATAAATATCATATAAAATTCATATAAAACATATATTGTCATATGTAATGTAATGTAAACTGATGCTTACAACTCCTTGTTATTACTTATATTTTAGAAAACATTTTAAATTTATAGTGTCATTTAATCCTGGATGTATATCAGCTCCCAGATATAATTGCCAATATGCCTCTTTGCATTCTAATATGTTATTTAAATCCCCAGTGAAACTAACATTATCTACCTTGTCCATTACAAAAAATTCATATTTCTTGAAATCCCTGCACATAGTGGAATGTCTGAACAAAGCATTTGACTTATCCTTTTTCTTTATGGCCAAATTATGCTCATAAATACGTCTTTTCAAATTTCTCTTGGTTTTCCCAATATAGTATTCCTTACATGTCACACAAGTTGCTGCATAAACAATCAGTTCACTATTACAATTATAATAATTTTTTGCCCAAAAAGTCTCTTTGTGTTTTCCTAAAGTGATGAATGAAGTGTTGCTTATGTACATAAGCAACACTTCATTCATCACTTTAGAAAACACAAAATTATAATTGTAATAGTGAACTGATTGTTTATGCAGCAACTTGTGTGACATGTAAGGAATACTATATTGGGAAAACCAAGAGAAATTTGAAAAGACAAGGATAAGTCAAATGCTTTGTTCAGACATTCCACTATGTGTCAAGAAATATGAATTTTTGTAATGGACAAGGTAGATAATGTTAGTTCACTAATGCTATCTGGAGCTGATATACATCCAGGATTAAATGACACTATAAATTTAAAATGTTTTCTAAAATATAATAACAAGGAGTTGTAACATCAGTTTACATTACATTACATATGACAATATATGTTTTATATGAATTTTATATGATATTTATAATATTTATAAGCAATCTATGTTTAATAATGATGCAATTTCGACTATAAAAAGTGATTGATTTTATATGTTGTTTCTGAAATTAAAGTGATTGAAAGCGCTTTATAGCACTGGTACTTCAAAGTTTTTTAGTTTTGTATCCTTTCGTGTGGTACAGTTTTATTTTTCAAATATACCTTAACATTTTCTTTGTTATTAAGTCCAGGGGGACGACTAGAATTTAATTTTAAAATCCAAAAGTATTCTTTCCATTTTAACTCATCTTCAGCTGTAAACTTATTATTAAAATTAAGAAATTTATCTAATACCATACATTTTGGACTGCCTAAACGATTTGTATTTTTGTAATGCCTAGCCCATGCATTAGTAGTTTCTCTCTTCTGTATTGCATATAAATGTTCCCTAATTATTTTATGCAATTCTCTGGTAGTCATACCTATGTAAAATGAAGAACATTGTGAACACACTGATAGGTATACTACAAATTTCATTCTACAAATGTTTTCACTTAATATATACAATTTAACATTATTAATACTTATTTCTGTATGCCCCTTATATATAAACCTACAATGTTCACAGTTAAAGCATCTAACCACCACTTCTTTTGTATCATTCATATATTTGATTTTATCTTAGAAGATACCTTTAAAGTTGTTTCCTTTTTTATTTATAAAAATAGGATCATCTCCCACTATTTCATTAATTTCAGGAAAACTACCCATAATATTCCAATTATTCTTAAATAGTCTTTTAATCTCACCTCCATCTATAGAATATGGTACTACAATACCTAATTTATTCTTTTTACTCTTACATTCCAAGGGGACATTATTTTCTATATTATCATAGTTGCTAACACTTTTCCTGCTTCTAGTAGTTTCAATTAATTTTTCCAAGACCATTTCCTTTGGGTAGCCTCTAACTATAACCTTTTCACATAACAGTTTACTTTCTTCCTGAAATTTAACATTACAATCTGTTAGATCACTCACCCTCCTTAACTGTCCTTTTACAATACTGTCTTTGACATAACCAGGGTGCATACTATCATACCTGAGGTATGCATTATTCTGAACATTTTTCTTATATATTTTAGTACTAAGTTTGTTACCTTGTTTATAAACTTCTAAATCCAAAAAACATAAAGTATTGCAGTCATATTTCCATGCAAAACTTAAATAATCGCATGCATTGTTAATATCATTCAAAAAACAATGACGTTCATTAATTTCACCCCTCTAAATAAAAAAGGTTGTCAATAAATTGACTATAATATAACACATAGTTAAAATATCTATTGGATTTAATGTGTAACTTTTCCCATGTATTCATAAAAAGATTGGAGTAGCTAGGGGCCATTGCTGCACCCATAGCCACGCCATTTATTTGTTGATAAAATGTGCCACTGAATTCAAAAAAAATTATAAGATAAAATAATAGCTAATATTTCTATAATAATAGAAATTTCTTCATTTGTATAACATCGGGATTCTACAAGTTCCTTACTCACATAGTTATTCCAGTATTATACTTCCTTTCAATTCTTATAGTAATATTAAATTAATATCTAATGAATGAGAAAAATGTTAGCAGTATTTTGGATACTATGTTTCTACAAATATAGCCATGAGCTGTTCTTGCACTCTTTAAAGTTGTTATGGGTCTTAATTGTGAGCCATCAATATTTCTGTCTATTTGCAAAACATACAAAAAACAAGAAGGTCCAATTCAACACAGATATTAAATATTTTTTATAAAAGAAAAACATACAAAAAATGGATAAAACAACAAAAACACTTTATTCAACCAAAGTTTTGTTTAATAAAGTGTTTACATTGTTTGAACTTTTTTTTTGTTTGCTTTTTGTTTGTTTTTATATTCACACTATTAATACCACCAATTTGTTAACCTGAGGTACCCACAATCCCTATTTCAAAGGCAAACCAGGAGCAATGTCTTTCTAAGTAACTTGCACAAAAAATGCCCAGTAGACAAATGAGAGCTGAAAGAATCAAACCCTGCACCACAGGAAATACAGTTCACAGTGTTAACCCCCTACACCAGCTGTCAGATACATTAAACAAAATACTGACCTCAAGCTGTAATGACACAAGACAATTAACCCTAAAAATATAAACCCATTTTATCTTTTTTCTCATTTTATTAGTAGTAACGTATGGTATAAATCCTTACGATCGCACAAACAGATCAAATCCAACTGAGAGACAAACCAGGAAAAACAAAAAATGCGCCAAAACCACAAAACTCAAGAGCAACTTTGATAACAGTAAGAAATAAGCACTTTCATTCTACAAAGTTAGAACTTCATGAGACAATTCAATTATACAATACCCCACCTTAAATACATTAATTCAATCATGTGACCCTGAATAAAACCATTAATAAAAGCAATTACTAAATTATTTAAAGCCATGCAGCCTGCCTTTATACTACGAATCCAAGAAAGACACTAATCTCAATAAAACCAATACACCACTTCATAAACAAACATAAAAAAATACATATATATATATATATATATATATATATATATATATATATATATATATAGTTCCCCTACAGAAGGTCGAACGGCTGAAATCTCGAAATGCATATGGCCGAAGCCATATGCTCAAATTTCAAAAGCTTGACCTTCTGAAAGGGGAAAAAAAAAACAACGTAACATAAAACAATGTTTCTGCAGGGGGGCAATCCCCCTGCACCACCCACACCCCTGCTACTTATTTATACCAACTCCAAGATTACACTACAGCGCAGAAAGGGAAATCTGCTGTTCTGCGCTATATGCCAATCCCCATTCAGAAGGTCGAGCTTCTGAAATTTCGAGCCTCTGGTCTCGACCATATGCATTTCGATATTTCAGCCATTCATATATATATATATATATATATATATATATATATATATATATATATATATATATATATCATCAAGATGTAAGGTAACAGTTTTATATATGAAAGCAGAATATGAAATGTCAGGTTGAACTGTAAGGGAAATAACAGAATGTTATTGCTATTGTTACTCAAAAAGAAAAAAAGATGTAGTTTGAATAGTTCATAGGTCAGTACTAGGCTAACTACCCTTCCGAGCCATTTTAAGCCTAGCCAGTTATCCCCTGTGAGATTCAAACCCTGTACCTTGTGTTTGTAAACAACACCACCATTATTAGGCCACCCCCCACACCCCTACCCCTGTGGCCCATCATCCATGCATGGCACAAATGGATAGCTTTTTCAGGGTTAATTCTTTTATTAATAAACTAATAAATATGATAACTGTATGACTGATGGTCTACTCTCTATCATAATAAAGCTGCTGGAACATGCTTCACATCATGCTTCACTTCTATATATATGGCAATATATATATATATGTCAACAATTTCAGTCTGAGCCAGAGAATGTGTATATATTGGAAAACAAAATAATTTCCTCTTATATAATCATGAGAGTAAACACTTGAAGAGCAGAAGAATGACTTGTTAGTGCAGATTTGTTAGAAAAGTTTGTATACTCACTTCCTGAAGGTTGAGATTTACTCAGATACCGAAATCATAAAGCATATTTGCTGGAATGAATTTGATTATCTGCCCAATAACTGTGTTGTATTCTCCCTTATCCATGTGGCCCATCCATGGCACAAGGTGTTAACAATGGATAGCTTCTTTTCAGGGTTAATAAACTAATAAATTAACTGTATGACTGATGGATTCATCTCTATCAGTAGTAAGCACAGTACAACATAAACTGCTGGAACATGCTTCACATCAGCTACTACTTCTATATATATGGCATTGGTGCAAGTTGAGTCCAGAAGGCTGTACGTTCTATTCCAGAACTACATAGATGGATTGCTGACACTGATGTGCAGCATAACTGAGCTTCTGCATTTGTGAGTGTGTTGCCCTTTGGATGAGATGTTAAAACTGAGGCCTCATCTGTCTGAGTTGGTGGATATAAATATTCCATAGCACCTATTGACAGGAGTTTGAGAAGTTCCTTGATGACCTGACCAAATTTTCACTAGTTCGACAAATATTACCTTGGGTCTTCCCTGAAAAGAGGTTACTAGCCTAGTAGAACTAACTTGGTCAACAAGGGATGGATGAATGGATGGACGATGCCTCAATGTTGTTAATGGATTTGTCAAATGAATACCACCCTAGGAAGTACCGTATGACAAATTCAAAAGCACACTATAGTAATAATATCTTGAGTGGAACAGCAAAGTATATTGTGCTGTAAAAAAACTCAGAATTTGCTGAACAAAAGTTAATTTATTTAATGAGGTGATACTACTATGTAATGAGCAGTTATGCATTAGAATAATATTATATATTTATTTATTTACTTATTTCAGTTTGATTACCAGGGAAGTCCATTTTCAGTGGTGACCAGGGGGAAAAACCTCCAGTAACAATGACAAACATTAGCCTATACACTTACAAAGCAAAGAAGTCATACAGCTTTATGCAGCATTCTACAATAAAAACAATTTAAATTCTACATTCTACAATAATAATAAAATCTAACAACTGTGCAGTCTAAGAGTCATTAACAGTGAATTACAATTGAAATGTTATATTCCATAGTAATAGTAGTAAAAATCTAGCAACAGAACAGTCTAAGGGGCAACAACAATGAATTACAATTGAGGATGAGAAATTGTTGGAAGTAAACTATCAACAAAATCTGGAGATTAAGGAGGAGTAGGAGGGCAAATGATGTGAGTGCAGAGATGATGCACAGAGTTAGGTGGTGGGTTTTGATATAGGAGGGTCCTATGTTGGGAAGAAGTAAGGGCATTCCCACTTTGAAGATAGGTAGGAATGGGTGAAGGAATTAAAGTTAGAGTGGTTATGAGTATTTCCAAGGGAGGGAGGAAGAGAGTTCCATAGTTTTGCTAAGGAGCAGGATAGCAGAGAGTGTCCAGGTGGCCATAAAGGTTTGTAGATTTTGAGCAGATTATGATTTTCTGACCTAAGTCAGCGATTAGGAATATAGGGAATTAAGGAGGTGGAGAGAGAGGGACAGGAGGATGGGTTAAATATGAGCTTATGGACAGTGATGAGTTTAAGGAGGTTCAGATAGTTGGGAAGCTCGAGCCATTGCAGTGAGTGGAGGGAGATGCAGTGATGGGATGAGTTCCTAGAGTTGGTGGCGAATTTTCAGATTTTATTGTAGCAGGCTTCTAATTTAATTTGAAGGCTGAGATGAAGATTCAAGAACAGAGGAGCACCATACATTAGGGAGGGGAGAAGGTATGTGGAGGTTCGGGTCTTTCTGGTGGAGGGGGTGAGATAACCGTTACGCCTATATAGGAGTCCTAATTTTTGGTGTTTTTTGATGTTAGTTTGGATGTGAATATCAAATTTTAGATGTTCGCCAATGATGACACTGAGCAGTTTGGTGTGAGGAACAATTTCAGTGGGGGTGTTATTCTGACTTATGAACTTAAAGAAGTTTATATCAATAGGGGAGTGTTTAGATGGGGAAAAATCATTAATTTGGTTTTATTGGCAATAAGGACTAGGTGGTAATATATACTGGTAAGATTCAGAAACAGTTTCCTTACCACAGTATGTGATATTGTGCAAAGAGAGGTTACATGTCAGTGGTGGCAATTCAGCAACACAGTGGGCATGATTCCAGGAATTCAAGAAATTCCACAATTTCTGTAATTTTATTGTAATAATGTTACTCATTAGCATGACATTATACCGCTACTGGTATATTTTATTTACAAAATATAAAAATATACAAAAAATATATAAAATAGGCAAATAGAAGAATAATGACATGGTAATGAGCAATAGTATTAAAATGAGGAAAACACAAATGCAAATAGAGGTGGACAGTTTGGTGGGGGATTCAGAAATGTATATCTTTCATACTGAGATATGGTATCTCCACAGCCATTGCCACAGCTAAAATGTGACTCCTTATGAAATAGTCCATGAAAATATGAATATATTAGCTTCCACACTGGCAACTCTGTATATGCCTGTAGTCAGGGTGTTCCACATCACTGTCCTCAGTGGCACCATTTTATCCAGCTGCAATTAACATATCATGCCCCCATAATAAAGAAATTGTGAAACACTACTGTGAGGACAGAGTTACTGTGCAGGAACTGGTATAGATCTGCTGCCATCATATGCAGGTCCTATGGATGTATGGATTATCTATCCCTGGGGCCACCAAGTTATATGTGGCTTTGAGAATGACAGCTACTGAGAACTCAGCAATAATTCACCAGTTCCAAGCTGCTATGTTGAAGCACATGGCTGAGCATATTTGGTTTCTACATATCACAGAGGAGTGATCCAACACCATGCAGGCTTTTTATGATGTAGCCCATTTCCCTGGTGGCTATAGAATCGGTCACAGGTGTATCAAACATAACAGGCTCCACACTATAAACTGCCAGATTATCTGTAACAGACAGTGTATAATTCACACTGTTTCTGTGAGCCACCCAGGTAATGCCATTGACTCCCACATATGGTAAAATGTGACCCATAGCAGTGGTTTGTTTTTAGTGATTTTACTCAGGGACATCCTATTTGTGATGACTGGTATCCCCTGGTGTCATGGTTAATGGTACCTATTAAAATTTCGCAGGCCATGACAAAGAATGGATGCCACTGCCCTGCCACATACCAGGATCATTGTCAAACATGTTTTTGTCCTGTACAAGGCTTATTTCCACTGTCTAGATTTATCTGGGGAGCACTGCAGTTTGAATCTTCCTTGGAAAAAGATCCTTATCCATGTGAAGCAGAGTACCTCCCAAATACAAAAGAAATGAAACTTAGACAATAAGTTGGGAAACAGGAAATTCATTCCGGATTTGGCATGTATATCTCTAATGGACAAAGGCAGCCTATAAATGATAATTCTCCAAGGCCCCTCCTTGTAAATGATTCATCTCCTAAGTCCTTGCTTACACTTATAAAGGGCATCAGAACTTGTCAAACATTGGGATGCATGGCTAGGCTTATAAGGCCATAGTGGTTCCTATTCTAGTATACATCTAAGAACCTATGAACATGCAATATGCAGTAAAATCACTGCAGTTTGTGTAAGATTACACAATGTCATCATACACAAGCAATTACAGCAGGGCAGAGACAATCAGGAGGCAAAAGTCCCAAACTCAACAGTGGAGATGGTGCTGAATGAAGATACTGTGGAGGAGCTGATGGCAGATGAGGACTATGCCAGATGGAGGTGGGTGCAGCACTGTGTGACACTGGATAAAAATAGTATACAGTTCATAACTATGGACCAGATGAAAGCATTACACAGAACATTAAAAATGATGCATGCAAACCTACAACCAGGTCATGCTATACTGTGCAAAGACTAGTCACACTGTGCATTAGATATAGGGAGATATAGGCTATCCATATAACAGACTATTATCGGCAGGGTACAGTTGTCATCATATGGACAGGAGGGGAGGATCACAGTGGCAAGTGTCAACAATGGGAACTGTGTCCGTGTGCTCGCATACGAGCGTGCGCATGTGTGTGTGTGTGTGTGTGTGTGTGTGTGTGTGTGTGTGTGTGAGTGAAAGGGTGGGTGTGCATGCATGTGTGTGTATTTGTTTGCATTTGCTGGGACACAGCCCCAACAGATGTTGCAGGACACTGTTGGAATTTGTTGGACAGATCAAGGGCATCTACAGGAGATGTATGTATTGACTGTGAGCTTCTCTGGCCATGGGGACTTCTGTTTGGAAATCAGAGCCACAGTTGGAGTACTCTGTGATTCATGGTTTGGCTGAAATCAGCATGAACACCCTATCTGCATATTTTCTAAATAGCAATGTACTTTTCTCTTCACTCACAATGGAGGTGATGGCACTACAGGTTCTTGGTTGTGACCCTCCTATTCCAAAGTGTCCATAAGCACCTGAAGTTTAAGTAGACCAAGCAGGGGAACACATCATCTGTGATTTCTGGCTATATAAGGGCACATACTCCTGGTAAACTCTTTATTCCATATACCCCTTGTGTTGCACATGTGGCCCATGCACTACCTCAGCTCAACATGTAGACTTAGCAATATAACAATGCTTGTGTTGCCATATCTACCTTTGTCCTATATTATGGCCCTATACAAATATTATGCAGTCAACATAAAACTCTTTGCTCAACAGGTAGGCAGTACATATGGTGTGCTTAACCACTGGCACAGAGTCTACTGATGTTCTTACCTTGATCTGTGGAGCCTGTGTATACAAAATGGGTTAGTACTGTAGGTCACGATATCCTTCCCCAGGAAGATCTGTTTGTGTCTTCTTATCCATGTGTGGCATTTTGGTTCTGTGGGTTGGATTGAATAGGAACAGAAACTACATCTGTGGAATTGGGTGCAGATGTGGACATCACATTGCCTGTATCTAATACTGACACCATGTACCCTGACTATGCTGCTATTTGGCTGTCATCATCATCATCATCATCATCAGAGTCAGATACTTCCCCAACATCAAGCAGCCCTATACCTATGATGGAGGACCCTCATGAAACAAAAGCAAAACATGTAAACATCAAAAGTGATAACCCAAACTAAGTAAGACCTCTTAACCACTAGTAGGAGCCCTGTGAATAAACTACTGCTATGTAATATAATGATGTGGGAAAATAACAGATAACATACCCTGTGCTGGTGTCCTCTGAAATTAAAGACCAGGTATTCCTGAAAAACAAAGTCATTGCAGTTGTAAAATTTGTTAACGAACATATTGCATTACTATGGCAGATTGTTGCCCATGTTAAGACAAGCTTACCTGGGCACCATCAGTAGATATTTGTGGTGGCCTGCTAATCTTTGCATCTATGTGTATCACATCACTTTGGATTGAGGAATCGTCTAAATTCAAATGCAGAGATGTCAAGAACATTTCCATCTCCATTAATGGAAGTTCAGTTGACAGACCACCTCCCACTACTCTCTGACCACTCTACCCAGTGGTTTTCAAGAGATTTGGCTGCATTGATCATGTTAGAAGCCTCTCATATTTGGTCTGTCACGTAATGGCCATCAGAAACATTTAGAATAGCAGTCACATTTTACCAGGCATGGTCATAAAAGGACAAAAAAAACACACAACGGAGGCAGCAGCTGTGAGCATAATTCGTTCACTGGTGCTTCTGGTACTTCAGCAAATAGCCTTCAAAGAATAATTCAAGCCACCAGCATACTCCATTTTATTACAGAGCTGTTCCAATCACATACTTTGTTCTTTTTGGGCTGCTGCCTCCATTGTGTGTTTTTTGTGCTTTGTTCATTTTGGGCTGATGCCGCCATTATGTGTTTTTTGTGTGTTTTGTTCTTTTTGGAGTCTTTGGTGAATGGTCATAAAAGGGCTAGTTGGATATTTCACAGCTAATCATTTGCCAACACTGCAAAGAGAGGACCTGTAGCAAGCTGCTATTCTCTGCATGGAGGAACTTGCATTTCCTCTGTTTCTGATGTTGCACAATTATCTGAAATTGAAAGAAAATACATCTGTAAGAAATGGTATAGCCCTTACAAAGTATAGGAGATATGGATGCGACAACCATGTGGCACTGAAATAAGCAAGGGTGGCTACACACACATACTTCTGCGCACACATATGTACATGTTGTATACACTGGAAGGTATGCTATATGCATGGCCGTGGAGTCTAAGAAACATGCAGTTGGTGTCAGCAAGTATACTGTAGGATGACATGTGGTGCACACATGTCATTATGTATCTTTGCTGATTGTATCTATAATTACATAGGTCTCATACTCAAGCATATGTCCCCAAATTGTCTAGAGATATTCATTTTAGTGGGTAAAATTGTATGTCTTACTATCCCAAGCAACAAAGATTCAAAGGTTCTAACTGCTCTTGCAAGCCATTTTAAGCCTAGCCTTGAAACTCAAACCCTCCACCTTATGTTTGTAAGGCAAATACCTTAACCATTAGGCCACCTTCCCAACCAATAAACAGCTTCTACAAGGCTCAAACCCATGACTCGATACACTACAGTCATAGCAGTTAACCACTAAGCCATCATAGCAGTGCAAGCAGTCTGGACAAAGCCTGACAAAATGGGAGGACAAAGGCCCAAAAATCGGAACAGGTTGTAAATATTGCTCTTATAAATTTAAAAAGTTGCTAGAGTAATAGAGTTCATGTTAACATACATTTTCTGAAGGATTTGAAGTCTGAAACTCAAATGTATGTCATTATTTGGTGACTTCAGTCCTCAGATCATCCCAGTCAATTGACAGAAAAAAAAAAATTATGAGGAACAGAAAAAAATTATGAGGCAAAAATCTGGTCTTTCTGCGAAAATCTGGACAATTGAGAGGTATACTTCTCAACCTTTTAGTGCAAGAAATCTGGACAAAGCCTAACATAATTGGGAACAAAGGCCCAAAAACTGGGACAGATTTTAGATATTGCTCTTATAAACTTAGAAAGTTGCTAGAATAATAGAAGTTGTGTTGACATACATTTTCCAGAGGATATGAAGTAAGAAACAAGTGTGATACTCAAATGTATGTCATCATTTAATGACTTCAATCCTCAATGATCTGCCAGAAAACCACAATTTTTTATAAGGAACAAGCCAAAAATATGAGGCAAAAATCTGGACAGTTGAGAGATATGGTCAATGTTTAATGACATGTCAGTTATCTGGGGGATTGCAGATATGTACATTACAACAAAAGTTGCTAAACTACTGCCTTGTGCTCATATTTCTCAACTGCCCAGATTTTTGCAGCTTGTCCAGATTCTTGGCTCATATTTTTGGACTGTTCCTCATAAAATTTGTGGTTTTCTGGAAAATCACTGGGATAATGTGAGGACTGAAGTCATGAAATAATGGCATACATTTGAGTTTCAGACTTCAAATCCTTTAGAAAATTTATGTTAAATCAAATGCTGTTACTCTTGCAACTTTTGTAAGTTTATAAGAGCAATATTTGAAATACATCCCTTACCCCCCCTTTTGTCAGGCTTTGTCCAGAATTCTTGCACTAAGAGGTTGTGAGGTATGCTTGTGTTTACTGTTGGGGGTGGGGTGAATGTGCAGTGTATGCATTAGTAAGTGTGACACGTAACATATATTCCTGCCATTATATCAAGAGTTTTGTGCAAATTGATGTGCTTTTTCTGCAGTCTGGATTATGTGTTTGCTGGGGTGGTGGAGGGAGCAGACACATTTCAAGAAATCCAGTATGACTTTGTAATGCTATACAGTAGCCTTGCAGACCCACAAAATTTTCTGTTGTGTTCCTATGAAAGCTACTCTTAACAACCTGCATTTTCCTCACTAATCTAAGCTTGGCCTACAGCAATACATGGACAGTTATCAACACATGAAACAACCACAAATAAAGTGGAAGTTAGCCTGCAGCCTCATAGTAATTGCTCATTTACCCTGCCATGGCAGTGTACCCACATCCACAGTAATACTCCTCAGCAGAATGATACCACTGCTTTATAATGAAACAAGAAATAGACATTATAGCAGCAGTGTGCTAAAGATATGAGTCACCACTGAAATACAAGAATTACAACCGATAGCAATAATTTTCCTACGCAGTTACCTTTCAAAGACAGCTGCTATATTTCGAAATTCTTCTTAGCAGTTTTGTAAAGACCTTAATCCATTGACGCTTGCAATATTCTGCAGCCCAATAAGGCCCATGATAGACAATGAGAGCTTATATTATGCAGTTTTCAAGTTTCTGCTATGGCACTTTGGTTATGAGGCACAATCTAATGTGTGTCTGAATCACAATTTTTATTTCACTGTGGCAACTAGCGATGCCATACTAAAAGGCTTCATCACCTAGATGCTCTCACATAAGCACCTGAGCAGTGCAGTTATCATGTTTGGGTGGGACAGTGAGCTCTGCAAAGAAGCGTGGAAATATATTTTACTTTTGTAGCCTGTAGAGGAGCTAAGGAGCAAAACTAGTATCACAGATAGGCAATAAAGCTTACCTACAGTTTCTGTGTCAGTGTCCACACTGTCATACAATCATGTCACACCACCTGTTTCTGTGTTAAGCAACGATGGCTGCTCAACTGGTTATACTGAATAACCGACCAATGTTGTGCATTGTGCTTCAACAGCATCAATGTGAATTACAATAAGTGGGCTAGCATAAGTTCTAGAATGTAACCCGGTGAATGGCGTTGGCTTCAAGAGGTATTGATGCTGGCAGGGATGCCGGCTGGTAAAGCAAGGAAAGTAAACTCTTCCTCTACCTCTTGTGTAGGAACCAACATCTATGCCAAACCTGAGACTCCTATGAAGGTATAAAGTGGATGCCTGGCACAGTCTTGCCTTAGAAATGTTGGATGCCACTGGCATACCCTGCACTGATAAAAAATGCTGGCACCATTACCATAACCAGCGGAGGTGTTACAATGACCCTCTTAATGTGTGGAAAGAAGAGGTCTGTGCAAGGGTTCCAGAGATGTATTATAAGTTATTTAAATTTTCACACTGTCTTGTAGTTTGTCTTGTAAGCTATTCCGCTCATATTAGACATGTGAGTCTTTTATTTATTTATTTTTTTTGTAGTTGTTTGCAGTGATAGAAAAGATCATAGAGAACTCCCTCCTTTGCCAGTGGAGAATGGAGCAGCTCACCAGGTGAAGGGGGTGTGTATCATTTATTAACATTTCATGTAGCATCCATTAACATTAATTCCAGTTATGTGTGCATGCTGTCAGAGTGTGTACTTGTAGACATCTTATCATTTTGTTACAACATGAGATTTCCGGTATTACAGGTGAAGTAATTCTCATACTTGCCTTTGAAAGGCAGGTATAGTATAGTTTTTTATGGTTTTGGAAGGGACAAGGTTGTGGTTTGGGGGGAGATTGTGTTATGATCCCATACTGACTGGTGTCTATTGCAGCCCGGAAAGTAAAATCTTCTGCATAGGGCCACCAGAAGTGCCTGATTGGTGGACTCTTAAGAGGTCCACAATACGATTTGGAAGCCTGTCAGATCTTTGTCAATGTGATGTGTGATTGACATTGACATTATATTGCCCAAGCTCTAATCAATCATCTGCCACTGCTGGTTATACCTTACTCTATATAAATTCTTCTGTTGTTACAACCATGACATGTGATCTGAAGACCATCAAGCTAGTTGTCCGTACAGTGGCAAGGACTTCTGCTGCACAACAGTAACAAACAACTTTATGACACATGCCTGTACTCATTGTCAATGCACTGGTAAATGTGACACTGCACACGTGCCTGCACTCATTGTCAATGCACTGATAAGCATGACACTGCACACATGCCTGCACTCATTGTCAATGCACTGTAAGTGTGACACTGCACACTTGCCTGTACTGATTGTCAATGTACTGGTAAGTGTAACACTGCACACATGCCTGTGCTCAATGTCAATGCACTAATAAATATGATACTGCACACATGCCTGTACTCATTGTCAATGCACTAAGTGTGATACTGCACACATGCTTGCAAATGTTACCATAGCGCCTTAGTCTAATACAAAGTAGAGTATTTACTGCTTATTTACAGCTTATTTACTACATATATCCACTAGATCTTATGTTGCTTAAAGAATACTGTTTTCATTCTCTCTCACCCTCCTTCTCTATGGTATTATCATTATTTTTTTGCATTTTGTTTGATGCTTGTTATTTTATATCTATCCACTTATATTTCCATTTTCAGCAGCATTTGCCATGACTGTGCCAGTGATGCAGCCTAGGTCTCCAATCAGACATGGCCTTCTCCTGCCAACATTCCATCCAATTCCAGGATAACATCCTCATCTGATGTGGTGGAGAGACATGCTATAAAGATAGTTGTATGGTTTTAACGATATGCTGGAAGCATATATTTTGATCAGATCAAAAAACTAAAATTCGCTAGAGATCTGAATGACTTTAAGAAAAGTAATATTTTTTCTTGGCTTAAAGGGACAGTAAGAGATATGAATGAAGTGAGAACTAGTAGGTCCATATGAGTTACCTAATATTAGTGTATCCGACCTGCCCTCCATGAATTTGAATGAGGTTAGTAACAAACACCCTGGACAGCATTTTTCAGTTCAGAGTAGAATAAATTAAACGATTCTTCATCAGAAGTGTGAAGCAAATGCGGCAGCCTGCTCTAGTTAGGGAGAGGATTTTCAGTGACTACAAACTGTTGTGAAATGGAATCTACCAGAAAGAATAGAGGTGAAAAGAGGGGAACCTTTGCAAGGAAGAGGAAAAAGAAGAGGAGAAGATATGAGAATAAGATACAATGGTCCACAGGCATACAGCAATTCTATGACCAACAGGAGAGCATTGAATGTCTTTACATTCACTGCTGTAGTATTCATAATTTATGGGATTCCCTGCAGTAGAGCCCATAGTCCGGACAGTCTACCAAAGTCTACTGTTGCTTTAAGGTACGCTGAACATCACCTACACACTCTTTGCATAGCATAGGGTATAAAGGAGAAGTTCAGGCATACCATCCTCAGAACTTCTTTGCCGCCAGTCCAAACACTGTTTTTAACTGTCGGTCAGTTTGCCTCCATCCATTTTTTGCCTTTTTGTTCTGTTTGTTGGAACTCTTGTAATTACTCCTGTTTGCTGAAGTCCTCACCATTGCTTATAAGTACCCAGTTGGGGGGTTTGTTCTTTTCTTGATTCTTTTTTTTTTTTTGTGCTGTTTGAGGGTTTAATGTCATCCAGGAAGGGTAAATGCCAGAGTGGGAGACAGATTCCCCATAAAGACCGCCATGATGAGTGCCTTTTTTACTTAGGAGCTTCTCACAACCATATGTCTTTTTCAGTTTGTCAGGCATTTGTCCCAAAGACCCTTCATAGGAGGCTTTCTTCCATTTCATTATATCTTGAGAAACACTGTCTTAAGCTTCATACTAAAGATACTATGGATGGAACTTCCTGCCCCAAGGGCCAGCCGTCAGGGAAGAAGAAGGTGAAAATGGTAAGACTGGAATCTTTCACTGTCCAGCTTCTGCTGGGTGGTGGTTCTACCAAGGTTATTACAAACCTGGAGACTTGCCTGGTTGTGATGTCTGATTGCTCTGCCACGTCCAGGTTGGAGGCCAGAGAGGATCTGGTAGGCAGCACATCCGACGAGTCTTTGCAGGTATCCATTTTAGGCATTCTGGGGGAACCACAGTTGATTGTTTCTGAATGGTCTTGGAGTTTCCACAGTTTTTTCTTAGGGAAGAAGTTTCCACAATGATTGTGGAATGCCATCCTGAGTCAGGGCCTTCTCAGTTTTCTAGGATGGACATCCCCTTATAAAAGAAACAGAAAACTAAACATGTTTCTTCTGCTCCTAGGGATCCACAAAAGTGAGTGGCAGGCCTTTACTCAGGAGTTATTTAATGCTTTACTGTCATTAAAGCCTCCTCAAGGGGTTTTGGTTTCTGCTCCTCCTTGGTCCTCTTCTTCACCTAAAAGGCCCAGGGAACTGAATTCATCTGAGGAAGATTTGGATTCTGATGAAGAATCCCTTACTTATTCTACCGAGATTTCTTCACCTTTAGACTACGGGTCTGATGAGATGGAATCTAATAGTCAAGATACTCCTTCTGAGGAAATTTCCTTAGGGGACACAATCTCTAGGATTACAGAATTTTTAAGTGGGATTGTGCTCGATTTCTGATATCCATAAGAGGCACTATGAGTTACTACAGATGGAATCTCCTAAACCTGCAGCTATTCCTCCATTCTTGGCTGCTTTACTAGACATTGTTTTCCAATGCCTGTAAAGTGCCTGATTCTCTGCCCTCTACTCCCAAGAAGTCTGATAGGTTTTATAGGGTGCCTAAGGATTGTTCCTTTTTGTTCAGATGTCCTGCTGCTGACCCCTCTGTGGTATCTGTAGCCTCTGATAAGCCATCTCAATTGCTTCTTTCGTCAAAGTTACTGCCTTCTGACAAGGACAGCAGAACCATGGACAGGTTGGGTAAGAAGGTTTATACTTCTGCTACCCTAGCTTTTAGGGCTATTAATTATCAGAGGCATATATCTAGGTATGTGTTGGTGCTTCTTAGTTTTGTCAACTCTTTTCTGATCTTCCAGACTGAGAGTAAATCTTCTGCTCTTTCCTTGCTAGGAACTTCCTTTCAAGTAGTTTGTCATTCTATCAAATGTAGTTATGATGCAGCAGATGCCTCTTCTAGGGCTGCTGCTTTTGGTTTAGTACTGAGGAGGTATTCTTGGCTTAGGCTTCAACCTTTACCCGATGATATTAAGGCTAAGTTAATGAATGAGCCTTTGGATAATAAACTTTTGTTTGGGCAAGCTGCTGCTGGTTTATTTAAGTCTCTTCAGGACAAGGGAATGCCTTACATTAGCTTAAATATGTGTTTGTTTCTCCTGTGCCTAAACTTCAGAGAAACTTCCTTTCTAAGCCAGTCTTTGTTCGTAGGCAATCTCACCCTTTTGCTAAAGGTATAAAGGGTGGTAAACCAGCTCCTCCTGCTAAAGCCACTCAGACTGCAGGGATTATAAAGCCTTTCTTTCCTGACAAACCAGGTGCTGTCTGACTATCCACCTGTTCCCAGCCACATTCTTCTTTCTCTTCACCTTTCTCCATCTCTTCAGGTTTGGCCTTGAATCATTCAGGATTCTTGGGTTCTGTCAAACATTCATCAGGGGTACTTCAGGGTGTGGATTTCCTGTCCTCCTTTTGTGGGAATTCCTCAGCTCCTCATGAACAACTTCCTTTTTTCCCAGAGGTTCTTTGAGATCTCTTGTCTCAGGTTACTATTCAAGATGTACCTGTGTCCCAAAGGGGGAAGGGGATTTATTCAAGAATGTTTCTAGTGCCCAGAAAAGAAGGTACTTGGAGACCCATTCTAGACCTCTCTCATCTAAACACTTTTCTGAAGGTGCCTTCCTTTTGGATGTTGTCCCTTCAGACCCTTTTCATCTCTTGCTCCCTCAGGTCTTTCTGGTGGCTCTGAGTCTCAAGGATGCTTATCTCCTTATTCAGATTCATTCTCTTTTCAGGAGGTTTTTGAATTTCTCTGTTCCTTCCTGGCATTTTCAGTTCTGTGCTTTTCCCATTGGCCTTTCTACTGCCCCACGGGTGTTCACCAAATGCCTCTCTCCTGTGATTGCTTTTTGCAGGCTTCCATTGATCCAAATATTTCCTTACTCAGATGACCAGCTGATTCAGGCATCCTCTCCAGAGGTCCTTTTGGAAAATCTTGATTTTACCATTTCTCTTCTTCAAAGCCTGGGGTTCATGATAAACTTCAAAACATCTTCCCTGACTCCTTCTCAGGATCATGTCTTTCTGGATTGCAGGATTCAGACAGTGCCAATGCTAGCAACCCTGCCTCCTCCAAAGGCCTTAAATCTCATTTCTTACTTTCAAAACTTTCTTCCCCTGGCCTCCATTACAGCCAGGGAGTTTCTGAAAGTTCTGGGGTTCATGGCTTCCACCATTCTGATGCTCCCTCTGGCCAAACTCCCCATGAGTAAGTTCCAGTGGTTTCTGAAGTTGGTGTGGCTTCAACATGTGCATCCTCTAGACTTTTCAGTTCCTCTTCTCCCTTGTCTCAAGAAGGAGCTTCTGTGGTGGATTCAGCAGTTGTCTCTGAATCCAGGGCTCCCTTTTCATCCTCTTTTTCCCTCTCAGGCTCTGTTCATAGACACCAGATGTGAAATGGGAAGCAACGTTTGGCTCCCTGAAGGTTCAGGGAGTGTGGTTGCCTCATCAGCAGAAGGAGCACATCAACATCAAAGAGATGAGACCTCTTATGCTGGCTCTTCTGGCCTTTCATCCTCTTTTCTGTCTGGAGCCACTAAGGTATTCACGGACAATACCACAGTTATGTGGTACATCAACAAATGGGGGGGAAAGATCTTACCTTCTTTGCCAGCTGGCACTTCTGGTAAAGGATCTGGCTGTCAAGTATCAATTTACTCTTCAGGCAGTTTATATTCCTTCAAATCAGAATATTGTGGCAGATACTTTGAGCAGGTCATTCAATCAATCCCATGAATGGATGTTTCTGGACATTGTTCACCAGTTTAGTACTACTCAAGTAAATATCTTTGCTTCTGCTCTGAACAGACAACTTCCTCTGTTTTGTGCCAGAGTCTCAGCTCCTCTGGTGTGGAAGGTAGATGCCCTCTCGTTTTCTTGGAAGTGGATGTTTCTTTATCCATTCCCTCCCCTTCCTCTCATTCCAGGAATCCTATTCAAGATTCAACAGGATGCTCCCAAAATCTTGTTGGTGACTCCATTTTGGTTTCAACAGCACTGGTTCCCTCTACTTCTGCATCTATCCAAGGGCAGTCATCACAAGTTACCTCACACGGTGGATCTACTCACACAAGACAAGACATCCCCACCTGTCCACGCTTCAACTGACACTGTGGGTGATAGGGTTTTGATTCCTTATAGACACCTTTTTTTCCTGAGGAAGTGCTGCAAGTCCTGCAGGAGGCCATGAAACCTACTACTAGGAAATCCTACTTATCTAAATGGAAGAGATTTTCTATTTGGTGTCTCTCTTGTAACCTGGACCCTCTTACTGTGGATGCTCCTTTGGTTCGCTCATATTAGTGTGAGTTGCTCAATGCTGGTTTGGCCTACTCTTCTATTAAGGCCCACTTATCAGCACTTTCTGCTTGTCTAACTTTTAACTCCTCTGTTAGCTTCCTGATTTGAGGCTAAGCAATTTCTTAAAGGAGTCCTTAATATTAGACATCCCAGGAAGCCTGTTCTCCTCCCTGGGATCTTAATTTCATTCTGAAGAAATTGACCCAGGCAACTTTTGAGCATGCTGTTTTGGCTTCCTTGCAACATTGTTCTTGGAAGAACAGTTCTTTTGTTAGCTCTTACTTCTGCCAGATGGCTGTCTGAGTTGCAAGCCCTTATGGCTTGTCCACATTTTTTGATATTCCATGAGGACAGGGTGTCCTTCCTTACTAATTCTTCTTTTATGGACAAGGTGGTAAATGGGTTGTCACTTAATCAGTCTACTAATTTGCCTACTTTTTTCCCTCTCTGCAGTCTGACAATGAGAGGTTACTACATACTTTAGATGTGCATAGACAGCTCAGATTTTATTTGGCTAAGACAAAGGCTATCAGAAAATCTGACCAGTTGTTTGTTGCCTTTCAAACTAGGTGTTTAGGATTGGCTGTTTCCAAGTAAACTATTTCTTCTTGGATTTCAAAGACTATTTTTTTTTGTTACAGTTTTCATGGTGAGAGCCTCCTTCTTCTGTAAAGTCTCATTCAATGAGAGCTGTGGCTTCTTTTGGTGCTTTTTCCAAGGGCTTAGATACTAATTCTATTCTTGAAGCACCTACCCGAACTTCTGTGCATGCCTTTACCAAACATTAGAAGTTAGATGGTATCTTCAGAACTAAAGCCGGTTTTGCTAATGCCATTCTTCATGGCTTCTTAGAGGGGTCTACTGCTGCTTCCTCCTCCCATGTTTCTTCTTGAGCTTTGGCACTCTCCCATAAGTTATGAATACTACAGCAGTAAATGTAAGGACATAGTACAGTTGTGTAAAATCTTATAACGATAGATGTCTTGCCTTCACTGCTGCAGTATTCACTCCCTCCCTCCATCCCCCTAGTCTTTTTTCCTTCCTGGATGTGTAGGTTCTCTTTGATTTTCTTTGGACTGCTGTTCCTACTGGGTCAATCACTTCTGAGGAGGGTACGCTTGAACATCACCTTTATGTCCTATGCTACACAAGGAGTGTGTAGGTGATGTTCAGCATACCTTAAAGCAATGGTAGACTTTGGTAGACTGGCCAGATGATGGGCTTCATGGCAGGGAATCCCATAAGTTATGAATACTGCAGCGGTAAAGGCAAGGACATCTACCGTTATGGTAAGATTTTACACAGCTGTACTTTCTATAGTTGTGAATGTTACTTGGACAATACAACAGATTTTTTAAATTTTAAGCTAATGTATTCTAGGATTGAGATATGCTTTTTTAAATATCAAGATTTATAAGCAAGGAGAAGAAATATCACATAGTATTTATAAGAAGAAGGGGCAGGCTAATAGTTACAGTATACACCCAAGCCACATATTTAAAGGTATTGTCAAAAGTCAATTTAACATTTATTAGATTGACTGCAGATTTTGAGATATACTATGAACAGGTGGCTGAAATGAAAAAGGGAGTTTCAAGCTAGACATTATGAGGATTGTCTTTTGAATGAAATACCTGAATATGTTAATAAGGAAGGACAAGGGTAGGCCAGACCCTATTTTTCACATTGCTGCCAGAAGAGGTCACTTAATATTCCTAGAAATTAGATGAACAGTATATAATACATTACTTGTTATAATTCTAAGTAAGAGAAAATATGAGTTTATTTGTTTTGCAACATGCAGTACTAAGCATATAGTGTATCAGGCTACTTGCATTGCTTGTCAGAGTTTTTATATAGGTATGTATAATAGGAAATTTAAGGAGAGAATCTCTGAGCATCTATTCGGTATAAGGTGGGGTGTTATTACAAATTATCTAGCAAAGCATGTTAAGGAAAAAGGTATGCAACATACTTTTAAATTTAGAGTTATACAGAAAATAGTGCCCAGGAGTGGGGGGGCAGGTGATATTATAAATGATACGGAAATAGCTGAATGTAGGTGCATCTTAAGATTACAAGCTGACAAGGAACCGAGTTTAAATACTGCAGTCAGCCTGAAACTCATATTGAAGTCTTGGCAAATAAAGTTATGGATTAAGTTAGTAAATGTCAATATTTAATAAATATTTAATGAATGTTTAATAAATATGTAGTAATGTATTTATAACTATAGAGTTTAACTATACATGTATATATTTTATGTATTTCTAGGTTTTATCGCATCATTGAGATTTAATGTATTTGAATGAGTAAGGTAGTTTGAGTAAAAAGAGTGCTGTATCCTTAAGAATGGAAAAGTGATGAATATTTATGATGTCTGATTGGTCTCTTGTGTCATGATGATTATAAAATTATTAAGTATACTTGATGTGCATGAGCATTGAGGAAGGGAAGTATCCTGAAAGCTTTGCCTGTTATTAAATTTTGCTTGTTATTAACCTCTGTTCAACGTTTGAGATCCAGTTTTCTTGTTTTGTTATTTGAAGTGCTGTTATCATCGACCTCATTAACACAGTTTCCTGCCTTATCTTGAGAGTGGTGGGGGGGCAACCAGGATGCATCTCCTGTGGTCTTGGGTGGTCACTCACAGGAGGGGAGCCCTATCGTTCCTTCCAGATTTATTGCCAGGGGTGTGTAATTTGTCACATGGTTGGATTTGGAGGGAGTGGTTCTAGGGTTAGTGGACCATCAGCTGGCTGGGGGGGGGGGGTCCTTGTATAGTTTAATGAATTACATCACTGCCTGGATGTGCTTTTGCCATCTCAAACAGTGCTCAGTTGGAAGGGCAGTTAGTGTTCCTAAGAAGTATAACTAATGAGGGTTATACCCACCTTATCTTCCATCCTGGTGTACATAGACTTGGGTAAAGGATGCAGCCACTGCAGACATAAAATATCAGCCGGTATAATCTTCATTACTAACATTCAGTTTCTGAATGCTAATAAAGAATTTCCCGAAGTGCCAAAGTGCTTTAGGGTTCTTTGTGTGCTAATAATGCATATTTTGGTGTTGAAGTGCTCAGTGCTCTCTGTTAACTGTAGAAAGCTTATTGTTCCACAGATTAAAGAAGAAAAAGGACCTTTTGTTCCATGGACAAGAGGATCTAATTTTGGGTCTTTAACTTAAAATTGAGGAGGAAGGGCAGATTGGGGATTAGACCTGGTACCGGAAGGGCCAGCTACATCTACAGTTTTACCCTTCATTGTATGAGACCTCCCTTCTCTGTTTGTTGTTGAGTCTTAGCTGTTATCAGTAACCCTCCCTTTAACTGTACCATAATTTTACTGTCACCCACCACCACATATCGGCACTACCCCTTTCAATCTGTGCATGTATTTTAGTTGTGTCTGCCCAATCTTCCAAATCTCTCTCTATCCGCCCTTTGCCTTATCCTTAAATATTTCCTCATCATTCCTTCTTAAACAAAAGAAGTCTGTCCCACAAAAAATAAATCCCCTCCGATTGCTATTTTTATCTCTGTATTTTCCATGCATATGTTCCTCTACTTGCTGTTCCCTATTCCTATTTTCCTCTATACCTATTTCCACCCCATTTAAAGTAAAACTATATAACTGTTGATGCAGGCCTTTTGCTGAAGCTTGCAGGCTTTCTCAAAGAGTCACTTTATAATACATTAGTACACACTTAGATGCATACCTACTGCTTGTTGCTATTTCTCTTTGCATAATTCCTGGTTCCAGTTATGGGAATTTCTCTCTCCACTGAGCATGTCAATTCTGTGGGGAGGTATTCTAATTAATAGTAGCCTGGCTCATAAAATTCTAGCTAGTTAACTGATAAATGTCTCTGTCTCACATCACTCTACTACAAGGTATACCTTGATGGCCTTAACATGATTGTGAAAAGCATGTTTCTGAATTCCAGCCATTATGACTCAATGCAAAACAAACAAAAAAAAATACTTAGCTGTCCTTAATGCTATTATGCATATTTAGCAGGTGAAGAAAGTGTCATCACTTTATATCCATTATTGCCTACTTTTGTGTCTTTCATAGGATCATAAGAAGTTACTTGGCCATTGGCCCTGAGGCCCTTAAAAGCCTAGCCAAGAATTTAGCCCATGTTCCAAGAAGTCAGCACCTTATGACACTGTCCAGTAGGGACAAAGGTGGAATGCCAGGGCTGGATTTCCTGTTCCCCATCCAGTTATCCAGGTTGCACTTAAAAAGGTTTAATGAGGTACTCTGCTTTACGTGGAGAGGGAGCCTATTCCACAAAAGGGGGAGTCTCTGGGACACAAGTCTGTCCTGCCAATGAGTCCTATTGATGTCACAGGCCAGGTTGAGGTTGCGCGTGTGGGTTACTCAAGTGAAGCTTGACTTGCAGATATGCAGCAGTCCCATCAGGGTGGGGTTTGAGATTGCTTTGTCTGCCAGAAATAGGTCACCTCTGAGGAGTCTGCAGAAAACTGAGTAGTGGAAAAGGGCTCTTAGCCTATCTGGGTAGGGAAGATGTTTAGGCCCTGGATTCTCTGAGTGAGGAACCTCTGTGTTATCTCCAGCTGCTGCATGTGCTTTATGAGGTACATGCCAAAAGGGACATTCTACTCAATAGTGGGTCTTATAAGGTAAGAATACAGGGATGTTATGACCACTTTGTCCCTGGATGAGATACCCTTACTAATGAGGTGGACCATGTAGAAAGCTTTTTGTACAATGGAGGTGATATGGTGGTCAAAAGTCAGATTGGCTATCAACCTGGGTGCCCAGGTCCCTCACGACTGATTGCATGCTTAGTACCTTATTATCAATGTGATAATTTGTGGGGATGTCACTCTCCCCAAAAGGGATGATGATGCATTTTTTGGCATTCAGTTCAAGGCCATGTTTCTGGCACCAGTCATTTGTTTGGGTGAGACCCTCTTGAAGGATGTCCACACCACTAGGGGAATTGATGACAGCACCCAGCTTGCAGTCTTCTGCAAACTTGGTCAGCCATAGCCCACTAGATTTGACCTGCACCGCCGAGAAGTATATCCCAAACATCTTAGAGTTGTGCATTTTGGGAACTGGGGCTACCACTGAAATTAGCTTTCCAAATAAAGTATATTGCAGAGCCACATTTTCAGTTAAATAGCTAAAAGGAGAAAGTACTTAAGCATAAAGGCAATAAGAAATTATGAAATTTTAATCCATTTTATAGTTTATTTATGGACAATGTGCTCAAAAATATACAACAAATTACATCAAGATAAAAGCTTGTCATAAATTTTAAATGGTTCAAACATTACTTTCCAGCAGCTCTAGAAGTCTGTTACATGAATGCTTTGATAATATCACAGTTATTATTCTACAAATGAGTTGTAAACACATGTAAAATTTCCAGTTAACATTAGTTACAATCAACACACTGACACAGTGCTATGACTATTTTTGCAATGTGGATATATACTTATGTATACTGTAGTTTATGTACAGTGCTTTGCTGCCTCACGATGTATCTTTTGGTATTCCTTTCTGATCTAATTAGAATAATATAGCATTTGGGTAAAAAAATACAAACCAGCAACCCAATGCTAGATGAGAGAATTGCAAAAATTTCAGCAGCAGCCATATATTTTCCTTTTGTGCTGATATATGCTGGAATAAATGTTAGCCAAACACTTAGAAAAACAATCATGCTAAATGTGATAAATTTGGTCTCGTTGAAGCTATCTGGCAGGTTTCTAGCAAGAAAAGCTATTAAGAGGCTTACAGCTGATAATATACCTAAATATCCCAGCATACAATAGAACATTAATACTGAACCCTCATTACACTGAATCACTGTTTTCTCTGGAAGCTTTTTGTCAGTCTCTAAGAAAGGTGGAGAAACTGATATCCACACAATGCAGATAATAAACTGAAATAGGAAACAACAAAATATTATAAAAAATGATATCTTTGAGCCAAACAAGTTCTTCAGTCGGCTTCCTGGTTTTGTTGCATTAAAAGCAATCACTACAGTAACAGTCTTAGCAAGAACAGCAGAAACACAGATGGAAAAAAATATGCCAAAAGCTGGTTGTCTGAACATGCAAGTTTCATTGTTTGGGGGACCGATAAATATTAAAGCAGTCAATAAACATAACAGGTTACTTATAAGGAGAAAGTAGCTGACTTCCTGGTTATTTGCTTTGACAACTGGTGTGTCATGATGTTTGATAAATATACAAAGGACCCCCACAGGCATGAGGGAAAATACAACAGCAATCACAGCTAGTGCTGTACCCAGGGGGTCTTCATACGAGAGGAATTCAACGTATTTTGCAATGCAGAAATCTTTCTCTGTATTTGACCAGAAATTTTCTGGGCATTTTGTACAAATTCCTGTAATGACAGAAAATTAGTAGTAAAAAGTACATATCTGGCATGTGATGCAATAAGCACTTTCGCTTTTTATACTCCCCTTTAAATTGATAGATATTTATGAAATTCTGTGGGGATTTAATCAACAATTTTACATTTTGAAATGAAAATCATTAACATTAACACATTAAAGCATTGTGGATGACATACACATTCGGATTCCAAAAAAAACAAAGCAGTTTTATACTCTGACATATACAAACACACTTGCATCACTTTATTTGCTGGCATCAACTGTGTGATAAACTCTCTAGCCCTCTATCACCACCATGTGGGTATTCATGTGTACAGAACAAATATTAAGTGTAAAGTTGGCAAAAATAAAATACATTAAAACTTATTTGCAAAAAATAAAAAAGTATGAATTACCTTTGTCTATAACATATTGTATTCTGGTTATACATACAACACCACTGTAAACCAAGACATTTTACACACTGGTGCATAAGAACAAAAATAGATAAAGGTGTGAAGCCTCTCACATCCTGTTGCCTCCTGTAGTCACTGCCAAGCACATCACAGATACACACGCACACACACACAGAAAAAAATACCTGCTAATAAACCTGTTCAACATATTTTCCCTTACCATCTGAATCATTTATTCTGATTCAGGTGGTTTGTTAGTCTGATTCTGTTTTGCTGTTTGAAAAGTTGGTTTAAACTTTTTTGCTGTCATTTTTAATGTTTCATCACTTGATTATATACTGCGTTAAAAAGTCTCCTTATAATAGATGCTTAGTCAAGTAGAACCTGAAAGTACCAAGTTCAACCTGAAACGGAAATTAATTGATGGATTACTGTAGCATAGGGCATTCTAGTCATAGACAAAAAAATCATGTGACAGCATAAACCAATAGGGATAATTATAAAAGCTTATATACCAGACAGGCAGTCACTTGCTTTTTTCAGTAACCTGTGTGGTCCTGTTTTCTATTCTTTCACCTTTTTTATGTATCTACAGGTGACAGAAGTGAAATTCCCAGAACACCACTTGCCTACAGCACAAAATATCTAAGAACACAAAGAAGATCATTGTTTTTAGCTGGAAATCACCGACAGAGTGATTTTTAAGTGTGTACCAGTACTGATTCTCTTCTTTTGTGAAAATGTTCACTTTTTCAATTGATACAGCTGTACAGCTAGAAATATACATTTTGCAAAGTAGGGGGTTTCTTGTCTCTTATACTGGGGGGCAGTTTCAGGGAGTCTAGCATTTACCTTTTTTGCCCTTCTTTGTTTCAGGCAATAGTTTTTGAAATTTCTGATGCTCATTGTTTTGCCTTTTTGCTTTTCATAGTAGAATTTTTTTTATCTCTGTATTTGATAACATCTGTACAGAATAAGGTTTGAACAACAACCAGAGGGTAACATTTGTGCAGAAATGTAACATACAGTGCAATCATTTTTTTATTTTTTTATTTATTATTTGTTGACTGGGAAAGTCTGACTAGGTTCCACAGATCCTGTTTTCAGCGGAGGCCCGGGAGAAATGCTCCAGAAGCATGCCTTTAGAATGTGGGAGGAAACTGGAGTACCTGGAGGAAACCCACGCGAATGCAGGGAGAACATGCAAACTCCGCACAGAAGGCACCCCAGCCGAGAATCGAACCAGAGAACCTCTTGCTGTGAGGCAACAGCATTAACTGCTGCACCACTGTGCCGCCCATAAATGTACCATTGTATTTACAGTAAAACAGCTAAGTTTGGGAGTAAACTACAACACTATTTTATTTTATTTTATTTTATCTTTTGTTAATTAGATTACTCCCATTAGGCTAGACGCCTCTTTTAAGGGGAGACCCACGCTGGTGTTTATTCTAATAGGGAAAATTTGACCAGACCATCAGGATATTCCCCTACTGTTTCTTTGCTGGAGGGACATTTTTTTCCCTTGTAATTCCGGCTTCCATTCTGGCCACAGTGAAGCTCAGAGAAGCTGGAAGTAAATGCAGTGTAGTCCCAGGATTCAAGGTGTGGCAGTTTCGGCTTTGAGAAGGCAGTCAAGCCTTCTATGGATGTATTGTGTTCTTCTCTGGATAATAAAAAGGCAGTAAAGCCTTCCCTTGCAGATTCTAGACATGGGGAGCTTCATGAGGAGAAGCATTGTATGAGCAGTGGTGAACGGAAGACAGTCAAATCTTCTCAAGGTATTTCAGATGCAGCTGAAGACAATGTGTCTAGAGAAAAAGCAGATGATCCTTTTCTTGATTTGGAGGACGTATTTCAGCAGCAGTTATTTTTGCAGGAAGGGAGGTTTGCTGAAGGATTTATTGAAGGACATGGTTAATATAAGTGAGCCAGAGAATGAGAGAGACACGCTTTGGGTGAAATTATGAAGAGAATACAGATGGAAGAAGCACTGGAGGGTTTGAGTTCCTCAAAAATGAAATCCTACTCTGAAATGGTGAAGGGAAAGTAAGGAAAGAAAAAAGAAGACATGACTATAGTAGTGACAAAAACTATGAAAAATTATACTTTAAGAATTTCCTGTAAAGCTAATGAAGAAATGGACAGGTATAAAATGTGGGATGATGTGATTATGCCTTTATGTACAAAGGCATCAGCGATAAGAGCCTTTATTCATATCAATAAAGAAACTTTTTATGACATTATTTTTGAGACTGGATATATAATGGACAGCTTTCTGGAAGAATATGAGGGGAAAAAAAAAGACTGCACTAATGGAATAACTGTTTTAAGGCATTTGTACAGAGGCAAGAATTGTTCTTCGTTCAGCTTTTGCCGGTTAGGGGTCGCCACATGGCAGTAGATTTTTACAGTGCCGAGTACAGAGGCAAAAATAAAAATACAAATTTAGTTTAGAACTGAAGTAGAAAAAGAGACTTTAAAAGAACATTTATAGCAAATATGTAAATAGATATTTCTAATGTTTATGATAATATAGATTTATGGACAGGGATTTGGGGCAATAATAAATGTGAAGCATATTCCAAACATTATTAATGTCAAAAGTGATAGAGGGGTTGTAAAAATTTGGGGTCAACCAAAAACTTTTTTTTTTTTTTTTTGTGGAATGTTGGATCACTTAATAAGTAATTGTAGGAAGGTGATACATATGTGGGGAAATGGGATACAGTGCAAAAATGTATGTTAAAATGTTATAAAAGTAAGTGCAAAAATGTATGTTAAAATGTTATAAAAGTAACAAAACTGGTCCTTTATGGATGGATTGTCAGGAAAATGTTGGTGTTAAAAAGGAAGTGGTTATGCAGTTACAAGTAAAAGAGTAAGACCAAGTAAGTGTAGAGCAAGACTTTGAGGGTGAGATTAAAGACAACTGTGAAGAAATTAATAAAGAAAAAGAAATAGAGGAAGGCTCAGAAATAAGTGATAATGAAGATGTGCAGTGAAATGTAGTAAAAGAAAAACATTTCCATCAGAAAAATGTTAAGGGAAAGAAAAAGAAAATTTATAGGAAGTAATATGAAAGAAATAAATCAAGGTAAAGGATGAAAAGGATAAAGTTTTGATTTAGCAAAAACAAATAAGAGAGAAAGGGATAATTGTAGATTAGTTGTGGTTAATGTAAATAGTATGAAAAGTATGGTTAAGAGATTAGCTATTCTGGAATGGTGTAAGACATTTGATGCAGATCTAATTATTTTAGAAGATATACATTTTCTTAATAATGATGATAGATTACAAACAGTAATATTATGGGGAAATAAAGTGGTGTGGAATTTAGTTAGAGACATGTTCAGGAATATGTGTTATGTATGAAGATTCTATACAGTAGACTTCCTCTTATCCAGTCTCGCTGGGACCGGACCTTAGGTTGTTTAAACAAATGGCTGGGTAATCCAAAAAAAGCATACAAAATAATATTTATAGGTTATAAATCAACTATAATAACAGGATTTGTGTTAGTATGCATTTTTCTAATGAATATCAAGTCTAAAACTCAAATGTCTGTCATTATTTAGCCCAGATGAGGTGGAAGTGTCCTTCTTCTCTGTTGTCTTTTGCTAGGGCTACTGCAGAAATCTGATGGCCGGTTAAAGAGAAGCCAGGCAAGAGGGACTCTACTGTAACAGTTTTAGATGTAACATTAATTATATCAGGTAGACTTATAATTATAGATATAAGATGGAAACAGCAAGTATATAGAATCATAGCTTTATATGCTTATGTCACAGAAAAGGAAAGAGTAACTGTTAAAAAAATTTGGAGTATGTAACAGTAAATATGGATATTATTATTGTAAGTGATTTTCACTGTGATTTAAAGAGAGCAAAGAAGAAGATTTGCTGTGATGTAAATAAAATGATAGAAGTAAATAAAAGTAGAGAAGTAATCAAGCACAGTAAATTTAATGTATGGGAATCTAATAGATTGACATATAGTGGAGAGGATGACAAAACAGAAATAGATTATATATTGATGTCGTCTGGAATAGAAACATCAGAAGTTGTGACAGACATATTTTTTTCAGGACATGTTACCATATAAATTGGAATTAAAAATAAATGTGAAGATTTATAAAGATAGGAAAAGGCATAAAAATGTTCTGAAAAGGAATGGGAAGGAAAAGAGAAATAACAGTTTTAAAGGTTTGGGAAGATCATATACGTATGAGGGAATTTTACAAAAATTGGTCAGAATGGCGGATAGTATTTCAAGAGAAATACAAGAAGTGTTATAGAGATTATCAAGTGCAGAATAGCAGGAAGGTACAGAAAGTGTATGGCAAGTTAAATAACAAAGCATTTAATAATACTGAAAGGAATGATAGAGAATATTTTAGTAAAGAAAAAGATATGCATAGCATAAATCAGAAAAACATTAAATTCTTGTTATATAAACACAACTATTTTTACAAGGAAGAACAGAAGAGGTAGCTCCTTATTTGAGTAAGATAATTATAGAAGGCAATACTATAATGAGATAAATAAAAGTTGCATCAGGAATAACCCTGACTAGTCAAGAAAAGATAATGGATGTTTTCATGAAATATGTTAAATAAATGTTTAAAGGGGGAGTGACAAAGACAAGGAAACAATGCAATGTGAAAACATTTACAGAATAAGATAATGAAAAATTGGAAAAAAAGAAATTCTTGTTGAGACAGAAAAATATTAACAACAGTTAATATAGAATCATCAAGGGGACCTGATGGAATAGAATACCAAATGTATAAAGATATGTTAATATGGAAAACAATGTTTTCTGGAAGTAATGAATGAATGGTTAAACAAAGGTTTCAAATATTAAAATTTATGTAGTTGTATTTTAAAGTTTATATGCAAGAAAGTGATCAAAAAGAGGTAGAAAACTGGAGTTCTTTAGTTTTAAATAATACAGATTTATGAAAATTATACAGAAAAGAGTAGAGAAAAAGAAAAAAAATTACCCTGGGGATTCCACCTCTGTGCCTCTTGGAAAGGGGCAATAGGTGCTGATTTTAGTATCTGCGTGAACCAAATACCCTTGGAAACATGGGTTGAGCATGGCTAGGCTTGTAAGGGCTGTGGGGCTGTTAGCCTAGTAACCTCCTATGATCCTATGATTCATAATACAGAACAGAAGACAATATATAGTATAAAAGGGAGGGGAGGTCAAGGTTTGTTATTGTTAGCCAGAGAATTAGTAGACAATTGTATTTTCAGGAATGAATCAATCAAAATTCCAGCAATATGGAAAATATCATTTTATACCTCTCCATAAAGGAAGAAGTTCCACATAATTATCTAACTTTAGACCTATAGCCATTCTTTCACCACTAGCTAAAATCATGGAAAGATGCATACACAAACAAATTATGCACTTTCTTATTCAAAAAGGAAAGCTCGCCATCTCTCAGCATGGCTTTAGGCTATTCCACAGTATCACCACGACTCTTCTATCTTTCTCTAATGTCATCAGTCTTCATCATAACAACAACAAACTATCTTTAGCACTCTTCCTAGATCTCTCAAAAGCTTTCGATATGGTCAACCATCAGCTACTGCTCAATACCCTACCAACCATCGCTTTAGAGCAACATGCAATACAATGGTTTCACTCCTACCTAAATGGTAGACAGTAGGCTGTGTTATGGCAGAACAAGCTGTCATCCCAACTTCCTCTAACCCTAGGCATCCCACAGGGTCCATACTAGGTCCCCTTCTTTTCTCTATCTTTATCAATGATCTGCACGCCACCATCCCAGGAGCCACCTGCATCCAATATGCAGATGACTCAACACTAATATGCTCCACCACCTCACCTACACAACTTCTAACCTTCACCCAGACCACTTTCAGCACAGTAGAAACATGGCTAGCTAATTGCCACCTGCTTCTAAATCCTAACAAAACCAAGCTACTACAACATCAAATCTAGAAATGACACCATTATCTCCCCTGATTACCATACAAAGCTTCTAGGCGTAATGATAGACAACAACCTTAAATTTGATAAACATGTCAATCACACTATTAAGTCCATCAACAAAAAACTTTGCTCCCTGTACAGAGCCAAACCTTTCCTCACCCCCCTAGCTAGGGTAGCTATTGCAAGATTACACCTCCTCTCTACCCTTATGTTTGCCTCCCCTGTACTCACCAACCTATCCAAAACCAATCTCAACAAATTATCAGGATGTTACAATCATATAGCCAGATTCGCTACTGGTATGGCTTTTAGGACCCACCATTGCCAGAATCTCAAAGCAATGCAGTGGCTAGAGTATCCTACCCTTCTACAGTTCAACCAGCTTATAGTAGCGCATAAAATACTCCATCAACCTGATAACACCCCTGCCCTGAAAGATATTCTCAACCTTCATAGTGCCCCCAGGCCATTACACTCAGCTGATAAACTAATGATACTGACCCAAAAATCCAACAACTCTGCAGGCGATGCTATATTTGCCAACTCAACCAGTAAAATCTGGAATCTACTCCCCACTACCATTACCAAGGAAACCTCACTACCCCTATTTAAAAGAGAACTCAAAAATACTTCAAATCTCATTGGCTGTGCTCTTGTACTAAACCTGACTAACAACTTCACTAATACATGTCTTGCTACCCAACCTGCTGTTTAGCCAAGTATCTATGCCTCATAGCATTTGAATGTTTAAGCATTGTGAATTATGAGATCTGATTGTTCACATTTTCTGATACGTCTTTGCCAATCAGATGTAAGTCTGCACATTGTGTATATTGATATCTGCCTGCATTCTTTGTCTATATTTTTCTAAACATGTCTGCCTGAGTTTATTACTCAGTGATGTATATACTGTCTCTTTTTTGGTATGTGGAGCTTTTCTCCCCTGGCCTCCGCTGAAAATGGACATATATCCAGTTGGACTATCCCGGTAAAAAAATGTAAAATAAATAAAATAATCACTGGAGATCTGTTTTAAGCTTTTCATTCTATGCAACCTAAATATTTTGGGTGATTTTTTGACCATATAATATTAGTTCAAAAATAAGAAAAATATGCATCACTGGTTATGAATATCACAGAATAAACATTTTGGTAAATGGATGGTTAAGTCAAGAAATATGCAGTAAGAGTAGTATAAGATAAGTTTGTCCTTTAAACAATTTGATTTTTGTTTTAGTAATTAATACAGTTGTGGTATGTAAAAATCAAGAGATGCAGAAAGAGACATATGTAACAAATTATTATATTAGTAAACCTATTTTATCAGCTTAAGCAGATGATATTATACTTGTAACAAAAGATGTTGACGGCATGAACTTACTGCTGAATTATTTCTATTAGAAGATTGCATTTGAATAAAAATAAAAGCAAGGGTTTAGGGCACATTTGAAAATTGTGAGATGCTGACTTTAATATGGAAAAACAACAGTTCTGGAAATATGCTTTGGGAAATGGGATGTAAGAGATATCCAATGGAAGGCTATCCTGGGATTGAATAAATTCCATGTAGGCTCTGCACAAAGCCTACACGGAGTTTACCTTTGTGCACAGTAGTGCGAGGCAAGCGACAGCAATGCATATTAATGCTGCACTGTGCCTAAGCAAGGTTTTGTGGCTGGCAACAGTGTTGCAGGCCAGAAAGCCATGTAAGTGAATGCGGATAGTAATTCTGTTTAAAGAAGAGCACCTACAGTCCATGGATTTGCACGGAATGCCACAGTGATCAGCAGGGCTTCACAGATAGCTGTCAATCTGTTAGTGCAACACATCGGCACAAAGGCCAACATAATGTCGGGACAATTAATGAGAAATAGGAACATATTTGATATAGATGTCACATAGAAATGAGGTAGAATAAAACTCAAGCATACCTCTCAATCTCTTAGAGCAAGAAATATAGACAAGACCATAAATAATGGGGGAAAAAGGGCCCAAAATAGGGACAGATTCTAATATTGCTCTTCCAAACTTAGAAAGGTGATAGAATTATAGGTTGTACAGTAGCATGAATTTTCTGAAGAGCAAATGTCTGTCAGTTTCTGACTTCAATCCACAATGGCTTGCCGATGAATTGTCAGAAAACCAAAAGGTTATGAGGAAAAGATCAAAACTATGAGACAAAACTGGGCATTCTGTACAAATGAGGATAGCTGAGAGGTATGAACTCAAATGTATGCAATATTGACTCACATCAGTACTGACATCATCTCAGTGATATGGCAGAAAGCCACACATTTGATAAGGGAGACATCTGGACATCCTGGGAATATCTGGACAATTGAGAGGTATGAATGCAAAGAATATGTTCCAAACACAGTACAGGACAATGTATCAGCAGTGCAGAGTATTGTGATATCTCATTCCTGGCATTCTGTATTGAAACTGTGTAAATGATCTGTAACGGGCATGGACTGGCATGTAAAATGAACACTCAAGGGAAGTGTGTGTATTGAATAGGTACATACAGATGAATTGTAGGAATGACCACAGGGAAAGAGGACAGGTGAAACAAACAAATGTACACCAGAGGAGGGCATGTCAATGGAAGATGGTTGTAACAGCAACACCAATCATATAGCTATATGGTACACTATGGACTGTACAGTGAAAATGTGTATTATGTGACTGTTACACAAAGTGACATAACAGTTTGGAGGATGTCTGTGTGAGATAAGCATCCTTACATAGATAATTCAGAGGACATCTATCAGGGATCTGACATACAGTTGGGGTAGGGGTGCATATTGTGAAGCTGTGCAAACTAATATGCCTGAATATGAGTGTATTCTCAGCAGAGGTCTCCAGCAAGGTGGGCACAGGTAAATGCTCAAGGAAAACATTACAAGAACCAACCACAATCATGGACAATATCAAAATAATGCCACCAGTAATCCCATGCCTCTGACATAACATATGTGATTTCGGGTGATAAGAGATTAGTCTGCACACACAGACTTGAACAACTATTATGATACATCCGCAGTCTATGAGGGTAACCACGCACACTGTCCTGACACTGTAACATCTGCTGGAGATGTTAGGAGGGACACTGCTATACCTGTATGCAACAGTATGGGCAATACAGGGTAGTTGACTTGTGTGCATGGTGTACGTATATGGCACAGTCCACACTGTTACAAATGATATACATGCCATTAATATTGACAAAGACCTATGCATGTAGTGTGTGCATCAGCAGAACAGGTAGCACACATGCATCTGGTGTAACAACTTGATTGGTGTTCCACGCCATCAGACAGTCATGTATATTTCACAGAAAGAATGTCTAAGTATGGCCAATAAGCTGTGTGACAACTCACTGTGACAAAGGTGGTAAATGTCAGTTACACATCACTGGAATATGTATAGGGATTTATCTGATGAAGTCTAATTCAGATGAAAGCACTTATCCTTGAAATTTTATTAGTATTTAGTAATAAAATACATCGGTCAGAGTGACTTCGGAGTTGCTTTTCTGTCTTAATATAGTTTACATTTTTTAGTGAAGTCTATGGTTGTTTTTTAGTTATTTTGGAAGTATTTCCATCACATAACTAACAGACAGGAAAGGGCCTAGCAGACAGCCCGGATATATGGACCTGATTACTGGACCTGAGATATAGGTTACGTCACACATTTCAACATAGTGAGATGCCACACATGTAAAACAAATGTATCAGCAAAACGTGAACAAGCAGCTTAGGATAAAATTTAATTCCAATCTCATGGTGAGCAAATGAAACAGTTCCACAATACACTCAAGTGCTTTCACCCGGGCTCTCCCAGGCTTTGTCAAGATAACTAACACAAATTTCCTATGTCTTTTATACAATCCTTTAAATCTAATAATTGAATTAGCACATCAATTATACAATTAATGAATCATATGGTAAAACCCTATTGAGTTTATTAAACCTAATTTTTACCTTGCAACTATGAGTGATACAAGCCTTAAACTACTTCACTCTTATTATCCAAAAGTTACAATATTTAAAATACTAAAAAATGTACTGTTCAAAAGACAAAATGTTTGTGCAATATAAGGTTTTTGTATAGTCGGTTGTTTTATGTTAAAATTACACTTAAAACCAAAATAAAGCACCTTATTTCTATTTTTACAGTTGCAGCTATTGTAAACAAGAAATATGTGCCTACTTATTTGAACCCTAAGTTGTTAAACAATGGGAATAAAAACTAATGATACAAGCGAACTGCATAATGTAACCTGTGAATACACCAAAGGACCTAACCAACTAAAGCTTAGCTCTCCTTAGTTTGAGTACACTTCTTATACTGATGGTTTCATTTAACCCAGGTAATCTAGAGGCATTCAATCTTAGTTGCCATAGCAGCTCCCTGTACTCTAGGGACGTTTCCCAATCGCCTCCCCTGGGGTTATGTGTGACTTGTTCTAACACTAAAAACTTTAGAGTCATTTGCTTGCAAATTAAAGAATGTTTATAAAAGGCATTTGTTGCTTTCTTTTTACTTATTTCATATAAATGTTCGTAGACTCTTTTCCTTAGCGTCCTTTCGGTTTTGCCAACATAAAAACCATAGCAATGTTGGCAAAAACCTAAGTAGACCACCCCTTTGGTGTTACAATTAAAGTGGCCTAGTGAAATAATGTTGGCCCTCCTAGATTTCAAATATAGACTCTTATTATTCACCATTAAAGAACATTGCCTACATGAATTACATCCATAAGTCCCAAACTTTAATTGGGTATTGCAAGCCTTTTTTAGTTGGTTCCTTTCAAATAGGTCCTTGAGGTTCAAGTTTCTCCTTCTCACAAAATGTGTTTTTTCCGGAATAATTTTATTAATCTCGTCATTCATAGGCAAGATGGGCCAATATTTACGAATAATGTTCTCTATTTCTGAACTATTCAAATTAGAGGTATAAAGGAAGGAATTTTCTTTTTCCACATAACTTTTATGTTTATTGTTTAAGTTATTTACTGAACCTTCCCCTAATAATGGAAAATATTGGTCCACCCTTTTAGACGAAATCTCTTTAGCTAATGTGTCAAATAAATGTGATGGGTAATCTTTTTCCAAAAACAATGTTCTAAGGAATTGTACTTCATTTTGAAACAAATTTTCTTCACTACACATACGGGAAGCTCTAATAAGTTGACTCTTTATAATCCCCTTTTTTTGGAACAACGGATGATCACTTCCAAAGTGGAGAAACATGTTGGAATAACTGTCCTTCCTAAATACACTAGATTGAAACCGATTTGTTTCAAAATTTCTTTCTAAGTTAACATCCAAATAGTGTAAATAGTTAGGACTTATTGAGTGAGTAAATCTCAAAAAATCAGTGGTGGAACCAATATGTTTCATAAATTTTTCAAAATCATTCAAATCACCTCTCCACAAGATACAGATATCATCAAGGTATCTCTGGTAATGTATGATGTGTTTAACCCATTCAGAAGCAAAAATATAATTCGACTCCCAATAATGAAGAACTGTGTTTTGGAGTCCCCATAGCTACTCCTCTTTTTTGTTTAAAAAGTTCTCCATTAAAGGAAATAAAATTGTTGCTGAGGATTACATCCATAAATTCAACCAACAAGCCTGTAATATTAGCACTAAGACCTGCAGAGCGGGTAATTACCTTTTTGAACCATTTTAAGCCAGTAGCATGTGGGATGCTAGGGAACAGATCTACTATGTCAATGGTGATCATATACTTTGTATCTGTAAAGTATTCCCGTTTCATGTTTCTTAGAAATTCCCACAAATCTTTACAGAGATATTGAGATGATGCCACCAAATTTTTTATCATAATATCTATAAATTTCCCTAATGGTTCAGTTATTCCCTTTGCTCCTGCCACTATAGGTCTGAATCGCAACGGGCTCAACCCTTTATGAACCTTTGGGATACCAAATATTACTGGTGTTAAAGGTTTCGGCACCAAAAGGTAATTATACAGTTGTTCATTGAGTGCACCTTGCATAAGGTGGTCCTCTAGCATGAACTTAATTTTTGCATAGGCTATATTGCATTCGTTAAGTGAAACTTCGCTATATTGTTTTGTATCATGCAATAAGGTGTGGAGGGTTGCTTCATAGTCGTGTCTATACATAAGCATCACACCCCCACCCTTATCCATTTTCATTACCCTGATGTCCTCTGTTCTCAGCAAGTTAATTAGTCCAAATGCTTCATTGGAAAGGATTTTAGGGTGTGTTGTACCCATATTACCTTTTATATTCCTGATTTCAGTCTCTACTAACTCCTCAAAAATTTTTAATGCTGGATAGAGAGGAGGATTAAAAGTGCTGGTCCTATGAAATAAGTTGGGTGTGTAGTTACTACCTCTAAAATAAATGTTTAAATTAAGTTGTCTCATAAATATGAATGATTTTTTGAGATTTACTCACTCAATAAGTCCTAACTATTTACACTATTTGGATGTTAACTTAGAAAGAAATTTTGAAACAAATCAGTTTCAATCTAGTGTATTTAGAAAGGACAGTTATTCCAACATGTTTCTCCACTTTGGAAGTGATCATCCGTTGTTCCAAAAAAAGGGGATTATAAAGAGTCAACTTATTAGAGCTTCCCGTATGTGTAGTGAAGAAAATTTGTTTCAAAATGAAGTACAATTCCTTAGAACATTGTTTTTGGAAAAAGATTACCCATCACATTTATTTGACACATTAGCTACAGAGATTTCGTCTAAAAGGGTGGACCAATATTTTCCATTATTAGGGGAAGGTTCAGTAAATAACTTAAACAATAAACATAAAAGTTATGTGGAAAAAGAAAACTCCTTCCTTTATACCTCTAATTTGAATAGTTCAGAAATAGAGAACATTATTCGTAAATATTGGCCCATCTTGTCTATGAATGACGAGATTAATAAAATTATTCCGGAAAAAACACATTTTGTGAGAAGGAGAAACTTGAACCTCAAGGACCTATTTGAAAGGAACCAACTAAAAAAGGCTTGCAATACCCAATTAAAGTTTGGGACTTATGGATGTAATTCATGTAGGCAATGTTCTTTAATGGTGAATAATAAGGGTCTATATTTGAAATCTAGGAGGGCCAACATTATTTCACCAGGCCACTTTAATTGTAACACCAAAGGGGTGGTCTACTTAGGTTTTTGCCAACATTGCTATGGTTTTTATGTTGGCAAAACCGAAAGGATGCTAAGGAAAAGAGTCTACGAACATTTATATGAAATAAGTAAAAAGAAAGCAACAAATGCCTTTTATAAACATTCTTTAATTTGCAAGCAAATGACTCCAAAGTTTTTAGTGTTAGAACAAGTCACACATAACCCCAGGGGAGGCGATTGGGAAACGTCCCTAGAGTACAGGGAGCTGCTATGGCAACTAAGATTGAATGCCTCTAGATTACCTGGGTTAAATGAAACCATCAGTATAAGAAGTGTACTCAAACTAAGGAGAGCTAAGCTTTAGTTGGTTAGGTCCTTTGGTGTATTCACAGGTTACATTATGCAGTTCGCTTGTATCATTAGTTTTTATTCCCATTGTTTAACAACTTAGGGTTCAAATAAGTAGGCACATATTTCTTGTTTACAATAGCTGCAACTGTAAAAATAGAAATAAGGTGCTTTATTTTGGTTTTAAGTGTAATTTTAACATAAAACAACCGACTATACAAAAACCTTATATTGCACAAACATTTTGTCTTTTGAACAGTACATTTTTTAGTATTTTAAATATTGTAACTTTTGGATAATAAGAGTGAAGTAGTTTAAAGCTTGTATCACTCATAGTTGCAAGGTAAATTTTAGGTTTAATAAACTCAATAGGGTTTTACCATATGATTCATTAATTGTATAATTGATGTGCTAATTCAATTATTAGATTTAAAGGATTGTATAAAAGACATAGGAAATTTGTGTTAGTTATCTTGACAACGCCTGGGAGAGCCCGGGTGAAAGCGCTTGAGTGTATTGTGGAATTGTTTTGTTTGCTCACCACGAGATTGGAATTAAATTTTATCCTAAGCTGCTTGTTCACTTTTTGCTAATACATTTGTTTTACCTGGTCGGTAAAGTTTTGTATTTTCTTCGTTGGTCTTAGATGCCACATATGTGATACATTAGTCTACCCATTTGGTGATATAGCTGCTTATGGCCACATATGATTGTGTTGATTGAATACCTCAGTGTGGATTTGTATCAAAAGCTTTGACCTGGTCAAGTTCCACAAGATGACACTGTTATCATCATGCATACCCTTGATGACCTCTTTGAGGAAATCTATTAGATGTAATGGACCTGATGTAGCAGTAATAACTCACACAGGTCTGTTGCACACAGACGGAATATTACTAGTGTACACACAGACGGAATATTACTAGTGTAAGTGTAGAGGTCCAAGTTGACATGTTGGTCTACCTCAGAGTAGAATAGAGTCAGGATGTCTCTATACATACATGCATGCATCAGGTGCTGTTCCCCCAACACAGATGGATGCATGCTGATGTACACCCTTGTTTGCGAACATGGCCCATGTGCAGGATTTGTTGAAGTATATATTCAACTGTATCAGGAATGTGTATGTGCTGAGTCATGCCATAAGTGATCTGTGATGTTGTCACAGACCATTGATTCCATGTGATAGGCCTGAATGAAGGTAAGACAATGCACACTACTACCTATCATGATCTGGCCTAGGGTATTGACACAATCTCCCATACAGGTATCATTGAGAAACCCTCCCAGCTAGGGATTAACCTTTACGTTAGTAGATGGGTAACCAATTGACTCACTGATAGAACACATACTGTGAAAGTTGGTGAATCAACCTGTATCAGTAGAGATGTCACCATTGGCAAACCCTAGACATCCCTGCTTGGCCCTTTATTGTTTGGACTCTATTTCTAAACAGTTCAGGCTAAAGTATATGGCCTTTCACATACCAAGTTTGCTGATTCTTGCATATTGGGTGCAATCATTGAGTCCACCAATGATGATAACATACTACAGGAGGAGCTAACACAGACAAATGAATGGTGACAATGGCACACAATCTACATATAAATGCGGAAATGTGTCTTTTTTATGTTGGCCATCTCATTGACAACAGTTCTGCTATGCTGAAACCCAGTGATGCAAGCACTGGGAACACATGTAGATAGCAATCTGAACTTTGACCACCAAGTGGTATTGAAATCCCATGTTGCCCACATCATTAATCACGCTATCATATTCAGATCTTAGGATTGTATGACAGCACTGTAGTCAAACTTCTTCAGAATACTAACATAGTATAATACAATTATACAACTCCATTATCTTAACACTTACATTTAAGTTTACTACCTCCTAACAGATGCTTAGTATACTACAGACTGCAGCGAGTAATCCTTGAAATGTGCATATACTGTATGTGTTCCAATTATAGGATCATAGGATAATAGGAAATGACTAAGTTATTGGCCCTAAGGCCCTTATAAGCCTAGCTAAGAATTTAGCCCATGTTTAGACAAGTCCTCACCCAATGCCCCTGTCCAGCAGGGACACAGGTGGAATCCCAGGGGTGTATTTTCTGTTTTCCATCCATTTATCCAGGTTGCAGTTAAAGAGGGGTACTAAGGTAGTCTGCTTGACATGGAAAGGGAGTCTATTCCACAGATGGGGGAGTCTCTGGGACACAACTCTGTCCTGCCAACAAGTCCTATTGATGTCACAGACCAGGTTGAGTTTACAGCAGAGCACTTGTGCCATTGATATAGAGGTTTACATTTAATATAAATATTAATAAAGAAATAACAGCATTGATTAGTTGTGAATTGTGGTATTTTAACCCACAACGTCTGACTACAGTCTAATATTGGACTCTTACAACTGGCTTGTGCTACAGACTAAGGCATGCATACTTGCTTTTACAGTTGGAATATGCATGCTCAGTTTGATACAACTCTATAAAATACCGAAAAGCTATCATTAACTTTTAATGCTACAATAACACTTCTCTTCTGCTGCATACATACCACTTCCTTCCCTCAATCTCACCAGTCTAGCCTAATGGGATCGGACATTACACTCCTGAGCACTGGCCGCTAAGGAAAAAAAACAAAACAGAAGACCGTAATGCATACCAGTCTTGCCTATATTCAGTTTTCTAAGTCTTACAAGTACCCTCTTGAGTTGATACTTACACAGATGTTTGATGTCCTCAGTCCTAAATTCCTCAGTCCAGCGGTTGAGAGTATCCCTCTTCCTCCTCTATAGGTCATTAAAATGATGCCTACATTGCTCTCCAGTGTGCAGGATATGAGGGCACTGGATATACCCTGAGCTAAACTATCCAACACCTCAGACTTGTACTGGGAGCCAACTAGTCCCTTGCAGAAGCCTTTGGCTGTAGTGCTTCACTAGGAGTCCAATGAATATCCTGGAATCTTAAACATCCCATCTCTGTGCCCTAAACCTGGCACTTTCCCCACTAACTCCTGCCATGTCTATCTACCAGTGAATCTAGAGCAATGGAGGCTGCTGCTTTACCACCAATTCCAGTTATTGCATTTACTGGAGTGTGCGGTGGCGGTGCTGCGGTAGCATTGTCGCCTCTCAGTAAGACGTTGTGCTGTTCGATTTTCAGCTAGAGCGTCTTCTGCGTGGAGACATGCATGAATGGGTGTACCTTCATTGAAGGTTGTGCATCAGGGCTGGAAACTCGGCGTGTAAAAATCTACTGCCAATCATTAGCAGACAGGAGTTCCGCTGTGGTGACCCCTAACCAGGTAAAGCCGAAAGACACACACTGGAGTGTGCACAACCTTGCAAAGCATTTGTGTACTGGTGCACAGACAGCAGCAGCAGTGCCAAGCAGTAAGGAATGAAAAAAATGATTTTTACACTGTGGGATTCAAACCTAGGCATAAGGGATAAAACAATTACTTTTACAGCATTGATTTCCATACATAAATGCAGGTGACAGTATGAGCTGTTACACATGTATGTGTGTGCCTTGACAAGGTTATTGGATATAGAGGCAGTTTTGTATGTATCTTAAGCAAATGTGAAGGCCATGTAAGTCCAAATAGCAGAATTATACTTACAGAAATATAGTATACAGTATACCCTCAGTCATAATAAATCTGATAATACATACATAAATAAATAAATAAAAAATACAATAATAGTGTGTCATCCCCATACATATAATTAATGGGTTCCTATTAGATTGTCAAAACTCCGTTTACACAAATACAAAATCATCGACACGTATTGCGTGAAATACATAATCATCGAACGTGCAAAACCGCGAAATTCGAAATGTTGAAGTGTTTTGGTTGGCCCATCTGCGGTATAACTCTGTAAGATAAGTGTGCAATAGTTACGCACCTTAGGGTTAGAGTGCGGGTTAAGGTAAGTGCATAGATAGGTAATGTGTGTAAGATTTAGTGTAGTGTTAGAAGTAGGGTTTTGTTAAATGTATTTATGTGTATTATTTATTTTGTTTGGGTATATCTCTGTAGGGGAAGTGTGCGGTAGTTACAGACCTCAGGGTTAGGGAGAGGTTAAGGATAGTGCATAGATAGTTGTGTATGTGGGGTTTAGTGTAGGGTTAGAAGTTGAGTTTTGGTGCTTTACTTTAGGGTTAGGAGTAGGGTTTGTTTAGTGTATGTATGTGGTTTATTTATTTTGTTTGGGTAGGTAGCATGTAATGGGTGGTGAGGTTGGCCAACTATGAACGTTCGATATTTTAAATTTCGTGGTTTAGTGCATTTGGTATTTTCACGGTTCGAGTAATACGTGTCACTGTTTTGCTATTTGATGTAATGGATTTTTGTTGATTTAATATAGACCCATAATTAATACCAGCTCCACTCTCTAAAGTGTTATATCTGAGAGTGAATATAATAGGAAGTGGGACAACAGTAAAAGTGTATGGAATATCCTATATTAGCACCTAGGACCATGTGTATGGCAGTCATACACTTATACCTGTTGCCACAAGACAGTTGAAATGACATTTGTTCATGTTTCTGTTCATTGCTATAAACTGAAATGTCACAACAGTAAAAAAAAAGTTACACACCCTGTGCTAGAACCCATGATAATCTGTACTCCAGCCCTATCCTTACACCTGCTGCAACAGGACTATTTACATGACATTACCTAATTTACTAATCATTCTTAAAGTCTCTGCATTAACCGACATGCAACTTTGTTTAGCAGGTTTGCACAGTGCCCAACAGAATTAATTGAAGGCATTCAGCTTCTATTTTTGGCTTTCTGGATCATGTCTGCTGCCTGGGTGGTCCACTTGTCCAGTTTGTGCAGTGCCATGCTTCGCACAAATGAGATAAGCACAGAAAAATCTGCCATTCATTTCTTCCATTCCTGTAATTGCACTATGAACCACATTGTGCAAATACTGCCCCCCCCAAAAAAATAGGCAATGACAGAAAAGGAAAAAAGAAAAAAGGGGGGGCAAGTAGTTGAAATGAGGAAAATCAATGCATGACATACACACAAGAAAATGATGGCTCACTTGAGATATGTCTACAAAGATCTGGATTTGAACTCTCACTCCAATGCAGCTTCAGAACGCAGGATGTGTGCCTTATCCCTCTTTGCCACACAAACAGCTTTTCAGCGAAGAACCAAATTCATTCTGCACACAGCCAACTGCAACAGCATCTACAGTGATATCAAACTATACAACCGTTATTTGTACATTTATTATTTTTGGATGTAGTGCACTTAGTGATCACACAACCTGTTATGATTATTGCCTTTCTGTGTTTGTTTGTTATTCTTCAGTTATCTGATCAGTAATCTGAGACATGCAGTGTGTAAGCCATCCTACATCATTGGCCTTTAAATGGGCAAGGATATTAACTGGAAATAATATCATATGCAGTTGCCAAAAATGAAGGGTAAGTTGGATATTAATGAACATAATCTGTGAACTGTGTGCTGCTTATTTATATTTCCAACCTTACATCTAATACTTTGTTGATCTAACCTGACACACCCAGTGCTGTTGTGCCTTCATTTTTCCAAGCAGTAATCATTCACAGTTATAATCCATTAAAAACAAGCACTGAGGGAGGGCCTGCACTATTTTTACATCTCCTACATGGATCCACCTTTTTGGGATTCAGCAGTTCTAATGAGTTCACACCTCTTTTGCATCTTCACTGTTCTAACAGCCCTGAATTTACACCATATAAAAAGGCAACCATGTAGCTAGGCAAACTGATGGTGAAGAGAAATTGTGTCAGCTACATACTGCATATGCTGAAATGTATTTAAGAAAAATATGAAGCAAAAGCTTTCAAACCATTTCACAGGTATACATGATTGCCAATAAGTGAAAATGTAATGCTTTATCATTTCAAAGATGGTTTGTTGGCAAAATGTGTCATTTGCCTGTTCTTTTTTTTTTTCAGGGGGGAGCAAGGCTGAGTTACTTTCTGGCACAAGCAAGTATATGCTGCTATTGTTACTCTCCTTGTTTTGCATCCAGCCTGTTCATATTTCACATCTGTAGACTGTTTTATGTTTCTCTAGTGGGTAATACTGAGTGGCTACCTTTTCTGTTTTATCTGGGAACAGTTATTTTGCAGTTATGTGATACTTATGTGTATTATCCTTCTGTGGTCTTTTAGGACACCTAGGAGTAGGCCACCCATTCTGCATGTCAATCCTCGGAAACCTCCCATCACCAATGCTGAGAATAAGATCATAGTGGATGCCTTCATGCATCATGGTGCATTCATTCTTGAAAGGGGATGGGGAGATATGGCATTCAGAATTCAAATTTGGTGCCAGACTGTGGATGATGTGAATGCCATGGGTGGCCATGGCAGAACATATGAGCAAGTGCACCACAACGCCACTGATATGATTACATCTACATGGAGGACAGTAGTTGCAGTGGGCCATAACCAGATGGTTACTGGGGGAGGGCCTGCTATGGAGCCACCACTAACACCAAATGAACAGTTCCTTGCAAATATTAGGGATCCAGACAGCTACCAGGAAGTGCACAGTACAGCATGTCCTGGATGTAGGTGCAACAGCTACAAGGACAGCCAGCACATCCCAGAAGGAGCTTCCAGGTAGACTTTGGTATCTCAACAGTTGAATACTGTTGTATAGTAAAACAATTAAAATTAATATGTTACTTCTATGCGACATAAATTCTTTTTTGTGAGGGGATTGAAGTTTGCTACAGTTATTAGCATAGGCTGGAGTTGTCAGCCATGTTCTGGTTGAAAGTATAGTTAATGGATGTATAAAGGACTAAAAATATTACCTCCTGTATCACTGTTAATTGTGATGATGATGTTCTTACCATTTGCTTAACATATTCCAGAATCATCTGGATTGCAGAGGAGACTCTCATCTGCAGATGGTAAGCCAAACATTTTATGTCAATACTGCTGAGCAATTTAAACAAATATTTTAGTTTGTGCTGTTGATGTCAGGCCTGCTGTGTGTATTGCTATACTGTCTGTAATAGTGGCACCACTGTTAGTTTGTTAGCATCTATTGGACTGGAGTAGTGTAGGTATTAATTATTCCCTGTGGTTGTTGGTTTTTATCACAGGTGATCATGACAGTGGAAGTACGGGACCTCTACCTCCTGATGTCAGTGTATCATCAGACTCTGATGATGATGGTGGCCAAACTGAGGCATAGTCAGGGGGTGCAGAGGTTGAATCTGACACTGAGGTTGACATACAGCCATCCCCTGCAATTACAAGTGACACAGCCAGTAGGCCTACACCTACCCATTCCAGTCACTCCACAGATATTGGACAGGTGGAGGGTGAAGCCATTGATCAGGGAAGTATGTTTACCACAGCTTCAGTGCCTGTTGACTCTGGCCTTAACCAAAGTGTGGGCAAGGTGCCACACAGGAGGGTTGGTAGGGGTGCTCAGAGTTGGCCTATTGTCCCTCCTCCACCTGGTACAGGTGTCTTTCCCGTGCCACTGAAAGTATGTTTAGGACCATTGTGGAGGCACAGACACATTTTCATAGGTGCTGCAGAAAAATACTCAGGGTTTTAAATGTAGCACAGGCTGACACGCACAACTGCCTCCACTGTGTTGCCGTTTCAATGGATAGGATGAATGACACATTGGAACGAGTGGTGTCTGTGATTGAACAAGGAGTGTCTGTCATGGAATGAACATTGTCTATGATGGAACATCTGCTGGGAGGAGAAAGACATCCTTGTGGGTGTAGGTCAGCCACATCATCTGCTATTAGCCATCGTGGCTGTGCCCGATCATGCTCCAATTGTGGCAAAACTTCCACTGCTCCATCAGTGAGTGTGCTGTCAACATCCAGATGTGGCAAGCCATGGGGTCATGGTCCTGGGTGCCCCCATGAAGAGAGCTCATTCAGCAGACATCAGTCAAGTTCTGGAAGCAGCAGTGCATCTGATCATGGGCATGAGCATGCCAGTGCAACTCCTGGTAAAGCCAGTTGTCATAGTCAGGGATGGCAACGATGAACTGTCACCTCTACCATGCACATCTCACACCTGTCTAACAAACCAAGACATAGAGCCAGCACAGAGCTAGGCTGTGTTCATGCAGACACTCACACATCAATTTCATTTTGGGGACCCCTACAGAACACACACAACAGTTACATAGTTCAACTGTGTAGCTTAAAACTCATTTTGTCTCACTGTCCATTTGTTGGTTCATCCAAATATCTGCCTCCTTTTCTTTCTTGCTCACACACACTCACTGACCTTTTGTGTCAGCCTAGGCCTCCTGCCCCCCCCCCCCACACACACACACACTAAGAATACCCTGTGCAAATAATGATAACTGTGCCATATTCCTGTTTTCTATCTTTTGGATTCAGGAATACATAAGGTTCATAGGTAGGTTCATAGGTAGGTACTAGGCTATCAACCCTAGGGCCCATACAAACCTAGCCAAAAAATGTACCCTGGCTTTCACCACCCAAGAAAATTATTTTTCCTGTGCCCCTGTCAAGCAGAGCCACAGAAGTGATCCCGGTGGTGAATTTCCCATTTCCCACCCAATCATCAAGATTTTTCTTGAAGAGTGCTAATGAGGAGCTCTGTTTGACATAGCTAGGTAGTCTGTTCCAGAGTATGGGAAGTCTCTGGGACAGGAATCTATCCCTCCAGCATGTTCTGTTTATTGTGGTGACAAGGTTAAGGTCCCTAGAGCATGTAGCTCGGAGGGATTGGGATTTCTTTAAGTAGAGCATGTCCAACAGCTCTGGGTTTGACATAGCTTTGTATGTTAGGCAGAGATTGCCCCTGAGTAGGCGATATGCGATGGAGTAAAGCTGTAGCTTTTTGAGACGGTCTGCATAGGGCATCTGTTTGAGGTCAGTAATCCTCTTTGTGAGGTATTTCTGTGGTCTTTCCAGTTGTTGTAGATGTCTTGTGAGGTACATACCAAAAGGGCGTTGTACTCTATAATGGGTCTAATGAGTGATGAGTAGAGGGAACAATGACCTCTTTTTCTGGATGAGAATCCTTTTGTGATGAGATGAGCCATGTAGAAGGATTTCCTGACCACTGTGGCGATGTGATTATCAAAGGAGAGACTACTGTCCACCTGTGTCCCAAGGTCTCTTATCACATTTTCAGCATTAAGTAGACTACCAGCTATGTGGTAGTTCATGGGTACAGAGTTTTTACCAAAGGGATGTCAATACACTTTTGGCATTGAGCTTCAGGCCATGGCTTTGACACCAGGTATCTGTCTCAGTGAGGCCCTTTTGTAGTTTGTCCACATCATTAGGAGTTTTGATTATGGCTCCTAGTTTGCAGTCATCTGCAAACTTTGTTAGCCAAAGACCTTTTGTGTTGGCCTGCACTTCAAAGAAGTAGATACCAAACTGGAGAGGACCCAGGACTGAACCCTGTGGTACTCCACTTGTCACTGGTCTGATGTAGATTAGCCCGGTCAACAAATGTAAAATAAAAAATAAAATGTCGGATTTGGAATCCGCTACTTTCACAGTGTGAGTTCTGTCCATGAGCCATTTGGCAACCCATCTTGTGACATAGAGATTTATACCGCGTTTAGTGAGCTTATCTATAATTCCAGAGTGGGGGATGGTGCCGAAAGCCTTGGCGAGATCTAGATAAGCTGTGTGAACCATTTTACCCTCATCTATGGCTTTGGTGACTGCTTCAAAGAAGTCAATCAGGTTTAGGAGACATGATCTGCCTTTTACAAATCCAAACTGAGTAGGGTCCAGAGTTTGGAGATTTCCAGTGTCTTTGTTTATGAGTTCCATGATGATATGTTCCATGGCCTTGCAGACCAGGCTCGTCAGGCTAATGGGGCAGTAGTTCCTGGGGACCATCGTGGCTCCCCTTTGTGGAGTGGGATAACTGTCGGGGTGCGCCATTCAGTGGGTACAAAGCCTGAGGTGAGGCTATGATTGAACATGGTGCTTAGGTAGGGTGCCAGTTCATTCTGTAGTTCATGCAGAGCGCAGCCTGGGATATTGTCAGGTCCCATGGATGCTGTGTTCTTGGCCTTGGAGAGTGTGTTTTTTACCTCTGCAGCCATGATTATAGGAACTTTGCATTCTTCCGGTATATAAATGGGCCCTCTAGGGGGTAAGAGGGGGGTAAAGTTAGCACTGAACCTATCTGCTAGGATGTTGGCAATATCAGTTGGTTCTGTATATTTAGTGCCATTATGCTGTAACTCAGAGCAGATCTGAGTGTTCCCATTTAGATTCTTGACATAGTTATAGAATGCTTTGTAGTTATCTTTAGAGTCAGTGGCAATTTTGTTTTCGTAACTAGCTTTTGAGGATTTTATGAGGGATCTCAGCTTCTTACTGAGGTTGACCAGGGAGTTCCTCCAGTCATAGGATTTTACTCTTTTTTGCAACAGTTTCTTTCTTCTGTTGTAGAGTTTGTTTATGGCAGAGGACCACCAGATTGGCTTCCTTTTTTTGGAGGATAACATCTTGGTTCTATTAGGGATAGCATGATCCATGCACTCGTGTAAGTGCTTATAAAGTGCATTTGTGTAGGATTCGACAGTCATACCTCTATTGTCCGTCTGCATGGGTGTCATGAAGTTTGCCACTTCTGTCTTAAGAAGTGTGAAGTTGGCTTTTGAGAAGTTTTTTATGATGGTTTCCCTAATTGGGGCTGGGGGTGGGATGTGGATGTCTAGGCTGATTAGATTGTGGTCAGATCTGACCAACGAGGAATTGACCTCTGGTGTGGAACACCGGTTTCCCATGTTGGTAATGACCAGGTCTAGGATATTGCTGCCCCTGGTGGGGGTGTGAATAAGTTGATCCAAGGCGTTGGAATTTATGAATTCTAGAAAACATTGAGCAAAAGAGTTGGTACATAAGTAGTTTTCCCAGTTAATGGTGTGGTAGTTGAAATCACCCATTATTAGGGTGTTGGGTTGTACCCTAATACTTTCCAGTGCATCAAGAAATGAGGAGTGTGAATCCTGGGGCATGGTGGGGGGTCTGTAGCAAGCTACAATTTGGATTGCGGTCTTGCCCAGAGTTAGTTGCACTTGGATAATCTCGGATGCATTATGCTGTGCAACAAGCCTGGAGGTGTGGATATCCTTAATGAATATGGACACGCCTCCACCTTTAGTGCTTCTTTCTGGGTTAGGTGGCCGAAAGGTGTGGTATGAATTGAAGCCTGGTAATGCAGGGGTGCTCTCTGGAGCTTTGAACCAGGTCTCTGTCACTGCACAGATGTCAATGTTCTCCATTTTAAGGAGTGCCTCGAGTGAGTGCATTTTGAGGTTTAGACTTCTAGCATTGAGTAGCATTATCCTCAGATTTTGCTTGCTTGTACCTGTTACGGTGGTGAATTTGTCATTTGAACCTTGCCTAAAAAAGGCACTATAGGTGTGGCAAGAATCTTAGCCAGTATCTGGAATCCTAAGGGCAACAGGTGCAGGCCATCTCTGGCAAAGCATCGTGGACTGTCGATCATGTCGTCCCAGGCAGACAAATACTGGATCCCCTTAGAATGACACCAGAAGCTTAGCCAATTGTTGAAGTCAATCATTTTGTCCTTGTACTGTGGTATCATTCTGGGTGATGGCAGGATGCTACTCAGGGTTAGGGTCATACCTGCCTGGGATACAAGATCGGAGAGCTCCTCCATGTCTCCCTTCATGTAGTCCAGGGAGGTTTGTCTCAGGTCATTCACACCAACATGGACAATGACAGTGTCATATTTGTACTTATTGTGGAGTGACCTGAGTGCATGCATTGTGTGGCGGATCCTGGCACCTGACAGGCAGCTGACAGTAACTTTCTCCTTGTTTAGTCTAGTGAGTGGAACATCAGTGTGCCTGACTATAGAGTCACCTATGACTAGAGTGTTGGGTACGTTGTTATGCCTTATGGGCTGTGGTTGAGTGGCACACTGAGTTTGTGGGCTATGTGTCATTTGGGTTGTGTTGGGGGTGGAGTTTGCTTGCATTTATGCTTTGGATGTCCCTGATGCTTGGGCAGGTTTTTATTGAGAGCCTCCGCAAATGTAAGTGTGTGTTTTGTGTTTCTATGTGTGTGATTTGGTGGTGTAGGTTTTGAGGGACTATGTGATGAGTGTGGTGTGGTGCAAGTGTTTACCCTCTCCTCTTGACTGTCTAGTCCAGTCTTGGGTGAAGAGAGCTTTGCTTCCAGTTTGGCTATATAAGTGCATCTCTCACAGGTTGTAGTGTTGGGTGGTAGGAGGAGAGGGTTGTCTGTGTACATGAGGCAATTGCTGCATTGCCCCAAGATGCCCAGATTCATCAGGTAGACAGGAGAAATCACTGGGAGCTGACCCTTAGACATGCCTGGATAAGTGCTTATTTATTAAGTACTAAAAACTGCTTTCCACTAGACAAGTGAGGAAAGTTGAGTGCTGTAATAATTTGCAGCTTATGTAGTGCTTACAATGAGTTCTGAACAAGTGCTGAGTTCAAAGAAACAGATTTGAGTGCTGAAACTAGAAAACTGGCTAGGCATAAGAAAAAAAAAACTAAGCTAGAAGGCTTCCCTCCAAAGAAGGGCTTGAGGGCTCAGAAGCCTACAGTCTATACCACTTAACAGGAAAGGCAGGAAACAAGCTTAAATTTTTTTTCTTCTGTTTCCCAGATGCTCTCTTTGTACACAGTAGGGGTGCCTGAAATCAGAATATGATCTCACTGCACTGAGTTGAGTGAGCAAATGAGATGGGCCCACAAGGAGTATCCAAACACAAATTTACAAGAGGGGCGGGCAGTTTCAAGGCCACTAAGATTAACACCAAAACAAAGACAGAAAGGGTGAGCAAGACTAACTGAAGAGTAGAGTCAAAACTTCCAGTTCAGTTAATATTCTTGCAACAGAGTTAATTTAAATACTGTATTCTTTGAAAAAAGTGCAGATAAAGGTACTAAGTTTTGTTTCTGGGAGGGTGGGCGGGACTAACTGAAGAGCAGAGTCAAAACTTCCAGTTCAGTTAATATTCTTGCAACACAGTTAAATCAATTTAAATACTGTATTCTTTGAAAAAAGTGCAGATAAAGGTACTAAGTTTTGTTTCTGATGCTCAGGGTGCAAAGATAACTTAGTCCTTAGTATGTCTGCATTTGTGGTGTTGAACTGGTAATTTTACCCTTGACTTATATTGGCCGTGGAAAGTTAGACAGCTAATAGCATCAACATTTCCCAACTTTATTTTGAATGATCTTGTGAGGACTGTGAAGTCAGGAACTGTGAGGTGTATCATTACTTTCTAACTTCTCTCTTTAATGATTTTCCAGTGCAAATGTATAGTGCTAAACTGAGGACATGCAGTGAACATCAGTACTTTTGTGAGGTATGACTGTGTGAATCTTTGATACCTGAGTCCTACTACTTAATAATGGACACATATAAGTCACATGTTAAAATCATTTTTGTAAAAATCTCCCACCTTTTACTTGCTTAAATTTACCAATTATTGAAATACAAGGATATGCCACTCATTCAAATTATTATACACTACACTCCACATTCAATACCCACCTTGTAAATGCAGCAGTTGATATGGTTTTAGGTCAGGGCTGACTCTGTCTGATGCAAGCAGTAGAAAAAAAACTGAAACAAATGAACACGCCCTCACTGCACCACTTCTATTATAACAATCCAAATGGTATCGATATCCACCTTCAATGGACCAAGCAAAACATGAAAGTTTTTAAAACTTTCATGTTTTGCTTGGTCCATTGAAGGTGGATATCGATACCATTTGGATTGTTTTAATAGAAGTGGTGCAGTGAGGGCATGTTCATTTGTTTCAGTTTTTTTCTCCTAGTTTGTTTTTTGTGTTTGGATTTGATGCAAGCAGTACACAGCCAATACATGGGGAGGTAAAGGCTGCGTGAATTGCCGGGCATCAATGTTACTATATGTACGTGCATAGGAGGAAGGTTTAAGTTCCCTAGGTGGTAAGTGATTGTGCTATATGTTGCCTCTTAGCCAAGGCAAGGGCATACTGAGCATGCTGGTGTCTGCCTACACCCACAACAACTGGTGGTTCCCCCTCTGACTCCTTATCTGCTTGTGGCTGTGGTAATCTTGGCATTGGTGGTGGGATGTGTGCCCCTTCCCCTTACTGATCCTGCTGAAGCTGTTTTCTGGGGATGATTTTGTGCAGCATGGCACATACTGCGAATATTTCTGTACATGTCTGCAGATTGTACTACAGGGCTCTTCCAGATGTATCTAGGCACTGGAAGTGTGACTTCAGCAACCCAAACACACACTCTATGATATTGCTGGCTTGAGTGTGTACCTCTTTATGGCATTCTTCCATGGGTGTGTGTACATTTCTGATGGGAGTCATCAGCCACGGTTCCAGTGCATAGCCTGCATCCCCCAGTAAATGACCCTGTGGGATATTCCCCCAGCAAATATCTGGTACAGTTGGGAGGTGTGCCAGATATGTGAGTCATGGTAACTGCCAGAGTTGCCAGCCCACTCGTTCAGAATGATTCCCTTAGCATTACACACACATTGGCAATTGATAGAGTGGTAGCCTTTTCTGTTTATGTAGAGGCTACCCTATTCCCTAGGTGATGCCTTACTTTCTATATGTGTGCAATCTATGGCACCCAGTACTTCAGTGTAGTGTGCTACCGGGTAGATCTCTTGCATATTTCTGGCCGTTTCATCAGGACTATGGGGAAAATATATGTGTTCACTGGCATGTTGGAGCATAGTATTCAGGAATTGATGAAGGATCCTGGAAGCTGATGCCTGTGACACCCCCAGCATGTCCCCCTGTTAGTCTTTAAAAGGTACCTGTAGCTAAGATTCTAAGTGCTACACAACATACCTTTGCCTCCACTTGGATGGGTTTCCCTTGGTTGGCCCTGGCTCTGTGTTGAGAATGGCAGAAGTCACAGAGTTCCTGTTGTGTGTCCCTATCCACCCTGTAGTGCTCTATATTTTACACATCATGTAGGTTGTAAAAAGTTAACTGGGGCCTGAAAACACTTCTCCTTCTTGGCCTAGGCCTATTGGCAGCAGCAGCAGCATTGGCTTCAGCCTGCAGCATATTCAAATGAATTAAAGAAGCAGCAGCCCCCTAACATTCTTTCCATGTAAAAAAATAAAACAAATACACTGCTGCAGCCGGATGCACTAAATTCTTCCAATTTATTATAAAACAAGTTCCACAAGTTCAGACTGAGCACTTTCTTCCCTTTAAAATAGGGATGTCATCAGAATCTAACACGCCCTCTAACATTTTCCCTTAAATAGTAAAATACTTGCTGACATCACTCAATTAACTTCATAAAGGACCCATTCCTTATTTAAAATACAATATGTCACATTTAAAAGCTAAGCTACAAAAACTCCACATTCTTTAATAAAACTTTTTTTAAAAACACGTGATATACATAGTAAATATAATAATTTATAATAAAATGTGATGTGTATGAAAAACCCTGTAACTTATAAATATTAAAAAGTAGACTATCTCATTAAAGCTGCTTTCTTGTGCAACAAGGGCTTGATGGAAATCTTATCATTATTTGTAAAGTGAAAAGTTTTTTGTATGAATTATTAATGAATGCTAGTATAAACCCAGATGATTATAACTGTTTGTATACAGTTAATCCAGTTATTCCATTTATTTATGGACTTCCCAAACTACATAAAAGTATAATAAGACCTCCCATGAGACTTACTGTCTCAGGAAAACAATGGATAACAATAGCTATATCAAAATATGTAGATAGGAAGTTGGTTCCTTTGTTAAAATTTAGTAAACGCTATATTAGAGATACTCAAGACTTTTTGATAGCTTTGACTCAATGGAGTAGTACAAATACACTTGAGAATGTTATGTTAGTAATGATGGATATTAAGTCCTTATTTACTGTCATTCCTAACAATCAAGGAATCGAGTTAGTAAGAGACTATATCTGTGAGCATGGTACATTTGATGCTAGTAAGATAGAATTGCTATGTTCAATAACAGATTGTGTTTTGGAAAACAATATTTTTAGTTTTAATGAGGTGTATTATCATCAAAGGCAAGGGCTAGCAATGGCTACACCCATTACTAATACATATGCTAACCTTGCATAGCTAGATGGGAGGAGCATCATATTTACAATGAAATTACTGACTTTAGGCATAAAAATATTACCTTTTATAAGCGATTTGTGGATGATACTTTTCTTCTGTGGAAAGGATCATTAAGTGAGCTACATCATTTTGTAGTATATCTACATTCAACAACTGATTTTTTGAGGTTTGATGTGAATACCTCAATGGACACAATCAATTTTTTTGATGTAAATATTTCTAAAGAAAATGATTTAATAAATATGGCTATATTCAAGAAGCTGATACAAGCAGCGAAGTATGTTCACTATCAAAGTATGCATCCACATCATGTGTGTGAGGGTGTTATTAAGAGTGAAATTATGCGAGCCAGTAGGCTGAGTACAAAAGAGGACATATTTGTTAATCAAATGGAAATTATGGCATCTGAGTTTCAAAGTAAAGGTTATGATGCTGTTAGCTGATAGGTCCAAAAATACAGTAAGAGCTTTAAGAAATGACATAGCAAAACCGTACTTTAATAATACACAAACTTGGAAGAATGCTGAAACTACTACCACTGGTAGAAGCTATAAAAAGGAAATGAGAAATAATATTAATTATATTACAACATATAATATTTATTTTATATAGCTCATAGTAAGCTAACTGCCCTTGTGAACCATTTTAAGCTTAGTCTATTGCCTCTTGTGGGACTCAAACCCTGCACCTTGCGTTTGCAAAGCAAACACCTTAGCCATCAAGTCACCCTCCCAACAGTAGACATGCGGACTTGATAAAATATATAGTTAGAAGAAATTGGGTAATATTGGCTTCTGATCAAGAAATTTGTAAAATCATAGGAGAGAAGCCAAGTTTCACATATAAAAGAGAAAAGAACTTGAAACAACATATATGTTTCAAAGAAATGAAGAGTAAAAGAGAACCTGTAAAATATTGTGGAAAAAACTGGGACAGTTCCATGCTACAACTGTGTACACTGTGTTGATATTTGTACAGAATTGTCCTTTAGGCACCCAGTTAGTGGAGAGGATTTTTGGTTCAAGGTGAAGGGAATGTATGTTTTTGAAAATGTGATTAACTTTGCTCATTGTATAGTATGTACGAGTTTCTACATTGGTAAAACCAATAAGAAACTTAAGGATAGAATAAGTGCACGTATGTCAGCTATAAAAAGGAGAGTATTGACCAATGCTCTAAGAAAACATATAGAAGGTAAGGATATTGAACATAAGTTCAAATTCAGAATACCACAAGTGGTACCTCTAAATAAAAATGGTGGTGATACGATAAATAAGACAGAACTATCTGAATATAGACGGATCGACTATTTCAGAGCAGATCACCCCCCAGTTTGGAATAGTAATGTGAGTATTAAACCTGTTTTGAAAGATAGACATAATAAGGTTTGAATTATGTATGTATTTATTATATGGTTATATAAGTTTTATATGACTGTAATTATTTTTAAAGTTTTTATAGGAAGTGTATTTTGTATGGGAAGTATATTTTTGTATGAAAGAGATATGTATTTTAACTGAATGCATGTTTTATATGTGGGCACTTTAAAAAACTTTTATAAATCTTACATGTAATGATTGATGAAATTCAATTGGTTACTATTAGTTATTTAAATCTAGACAGATTGCGTTTTTCAGATACTGATGAAAATTTTTACCCGAAAGCTTTGCTGTCTATTAAAAGCAATTGTGGTGAGTTTTCAGCTTTTTTTTTTTTGTCTTTTATGTTGTTCACTTTGCTTTGGAAGTCCTTTAACTTCAGAAGAATTTTTTTGAGTTTTATTTTTTTTATTTACCAATGGAGGTTCACTTAAAATCATTAGTTTGAAATAACATCCAAAAAATAAATGGAAATGGCATAAAAATGAAGATTTGTAAAAGTGACATGGGGTGGGACACCCAGCTTTGGGTGCTAGTGTTTTTTTTACTGTTTAAGAGTCAAAATCATCCACTTCCTTGGATCCATATCTACCTTATCCAATATCTAAAACATATATTTTCAGATGCCATTAGATATATGGCAATCTATAAACAATGCTTTATATTTTTTAGCTCTGATCCTAATAGTATACGGTTAAAGAGCATGAACATGAAATGTGTATTTCAGCCTAGACCTGTTAAGTAACATGTTTTTCCACTGATCGTATTTCCTCTAGTTATTATTTTTAGTTTCCCACTTATTGTATGTCTAGCATTTTGTTTCCTCTATTCTAGCTAGTAGGAATGACTCCTGTTTACCTCCCAACTGGTTTATCAGTTGAAATCAATAGATAGTTGCTCCAGAGAACAGAATTTAAAAGCATTTTCAGCAAAAACAGTAAGCACAGAAGCTTCTCTAGAAAGATGAAATGCAGCAAAGCTACTTTTTAAATTTTATTTTTCACAAATGGACAAACTCTGCCAAACATAGTATCTTGAAACCATAAAATTGTACAGTATGAATCTTAAATACAATTTGCAAAAATAACCAAAAAGTGACATTTCCAAACGGAATTACACAATGGAAGCAGCTGTTTGACAGTATGGTCTCTTTATATCTCTGCCTTAGAAATTTCACATCAAAATTCATTATAATTACACAGTAGCAACCTTGCACAATGGTCAGTTAAACTAGAAGGACAATACAAATATTATTATTTGATATAAACATAACATTTAAACTGATAAAACAGAGGCCAGTTTTATTATTGCAATATGCCACTTGGGTGTGTGTGTGTGTGTGTGTGTGTGTGTGTGTGTGTGTGTGTGTGTGTGTGTGTGTGTGTGTGTGTGTATGTTTGTAGGGGAGGGGTGTAAATACGAAACCCAACATTTCTTGAGTTGCTCAGACAAAACAAATACTGTTGCAATACCGTATCCAACAGTAATACAAATGCCCACAGAATATACATCATCCTTATAGGAATTATATAGAGTTGCACACTACATCTAAAATTTAACTGTACATGTCCTGGCTAAAAATACTAGAAGTAGTGACAATACTCAAACAAGTACAGTGGGACCAGAGTGAACAAAGACAGGAAAGAGGCAGAACATGGCACAACTACCTCCATTAGGAAATGGGAACAATAGAATTACAAGGCCAAACTAGCATGCTAAATAAGGGCATCATGAGGAAAAAGGAAGAAAAGTTAATATGGAAAATTACAGGAAAAATGGGAGTTCAAGGATGGATGTGAGTGCAAGCAGGATAAAGACATCATTTTTTTATATATTCACTTAAGGTTATCATATGAGTTTGGGACCAGAAGGTGTGAATGGCCCATATGCAAATTTGTACATGATAATGAATAAAGATAGAATGAAAAACTAAGAAAGACACATATTGGAAATGAGGAAGGAAAACAGGAGGATACTGCACAATTTATTGGAATGTGGATGGACAAGAAGCATATAAAATCTGCTAGGAAGAAGTAGATACAAATGAAATGAAATATTGAGGAAAGACTTGGAAAATAAGTGAGAATTATGCCAATTCAGACTAGACTCAGGACAGTGAGGGTTAAAGTAAGGGTCAGACTTCAGATAATATTCATTGAATGAGGAGAGAAGTGTTTTACACCAAGGAACTGAGAGAGAAAAGGAATACAAGACTTAGGGGAAATGATATAACCACACTTTAAAGGATCAAAAGTTATAGAAAGCCAAGAGCAAGAATAGAAGGAGGTAGGATAAAGGTATATATCAAGTATGAAAATAACAATAAGACTGTCTAATTCTCTGACACCATTGACAGAAAACAATGGGGTTTATCCAAGTATCTTGGTGCATGGCAGAGGACTCATGGGCAGATGCCATGTTAGGGCATGAAATAAGGAAATTGAAAAGTGCTTGATCTGCAAGAAAATGGGGGAGTTAACTGGGGAAGAATTTTGAAACATAATTTTGCTGAATGTTGTATTTCATGGAACCATTTTGTACTTTTCAATTTTAGATGTTTGTTCTACAACAAAATAATTATAAATCCCTCTAACAACCCCAAGGAAAAAGATCATAAGTTAAGGAAATGTTTGGATTGATAGGAATATAATGTGAGATAACAATAAAGGTACCTCATCTGGACTGCAATGACATGTTACATTCTGTAGAACCTTGATTATAGAACTTAAGATATTAAAACAAAAAGAAAATTATGAAACAATTGAAAGGTTAAGACAGCAATTCCCATTGCAGTAAGTTTGATATGAATGAGATTAAACAATTTTTCAAATTGTTTCATTAAAGTGCTTTAATCCAAACGTCTGTTACAATAAAATACTTTAAAACACAAGGACTATGTATAAAATTTAACTATTTAAAAGAAAATATGCTAAAATAAAATATAATAGCTGTAAGAAACTGCTAAAATGATAGCTCAGATAAATAGGTTTTCAGCTTCTTTTTATAGTTGGTCTGTATAATAGATGTTTTAATCACTTGGGGAAAAGGTTCCAAAGTGATGAATCATAGTGGAAACAGATGCATGTTACAAAAGATTTTAAATGAAATCTTTGAAACTCCAGGGGGAGTGAAAACTCAGTGAGTGTCAGTTCTCTGAATTCCATACATACAAAGCAGTTTTGCTGAAAATACTGATTCAGTGAACCACATTGCCTCTGTTACAGTTGGTATAAATAAGCTAAGGGGAAGTTGGGAGTACCTCCAACATGGAAGGCGCAGCAGGGCTACCCTCCTCAAAAGTGCTTTATTTTTGGTTGTCTAAAAACTGTATTTGCCATATCATAATTTTGGAATTTGGCTCTTTGCTCTTCAAGGAATCCCATCAAAGAACCTTAAGAAAAGGGACCACAAAGATCTGCATGTTTTATGGTGCCACGAGTTCTTTTAGGTAAATGAAGCCCATGTCTTGTAGGGCCAAAGCACTAACATAAGAACTTTAAATATTATTTGTGACTTTATAGGTTTCTAGTACAGACTCAGACTGACTCCTCTAATGTGTTGCTAATAATATCTACCAGGCAGCTGCAGAGCTATGGAGCTGTGCACAATCAAATTTTGAATGAGGAATCCTTGGTTGAAGGAGCTGCAGTAACTGAAATGAGATGAGTCCAGGGAAACATAAAAATCAGAAAACTGCTTTTACCTGGCCCTTGGCATTAATCTGTTTTCAGTAATAAAACCAAGATTTTGCAAATAATCATCAACTATTAAAGTATCACAGCGATATGTGATAGTAGGATTCAAAACTGGGAAGTCTGACTGCTTCAAAGTATTCTGAGTAACCAGGATCTAGATTGTGGAGGTGTAGAGTCTCAGATGAAATTAAATCAATTTTTTTTTGGCTACATTCAAAGTCCTTATGAAGTGAGTTCTTAGCAAACTACACATCCTGAAGATGAATGGATAATACTGATTGTAATTATCATCATTATAAATGTAGTGCCAGCCTCTCGTATAATTATTTATTATGTATTTATTGACATTTGTTGACTGAGAAAATCCACTGGGTCAGAAACCCATTTTCAGTGGAGGCCCTGAGAGAAAAGCTCAACAATTAATACAGAGAAAAAAAGTCAAACTTAACAAAATTGATAAATGCAGTATAAAGTTTTTCAAGAGTTATACAACACATATAAAGATTTGGTAATTGAGTACATATGCAATCACGCACTGCGGAGCCAAATGTTCCGGATTATGCAAAACGCTCTGCATTTAACGATGAATAAAGCCACTGTTCCACATTGAACAGCTTTGGCTCCACAACACGGATTTTGGTTGATTTGTATACCACAGTTACTGCCAATCAGCATTGCAGTATACAAACTAATGCGAGGGTTCCTCTTGTAGGTGAAACATCCGCGTATCCTTGAATGACGCATTCAAATCCTGCCCCTCCTCCTGTCAAGAAGCTGAAACAGGTTAAGAGTATCTGTAAAAATGTAGTCAGATGTGGTTTGAACCCTTTCAGCTTGAGGTCAAGTTTCTTACCGTAACGTAGTATTCGTCAAACTGAGTCGCTCAAAGGCACACATTTTTTCCTATGGATTCATGGTATTCTATTATATTTCCTTTTCCCTTTTCTCTGCCAGGAAATGCAAATGTGTCGTGATTTGTAGCTGTACTATATGAATTTGTGTTGTATTTATGCAGTGCATTTTCTGCAAACTAAATATCTGTAATACAACATTGCCCTAAGACATAAATGAAATAATGACATCAGACAGTTTGAGAATGAGAGTTGCACAGGAAATTACACTAATTTATTGATTAATGAAAAATCTGCAGTTACAGCTGAACTTTCAACATCAAAGATCTTTAGACAGTATAGATGCACAGCATTAGTGCAGTTCATTTATCTCTTTTGCACTGCCAGATTTCAAAATAATTTTATTAATTCCCTCTTGCAAGACTAGGCAAAAATAACGTAAATAGCTATTTCCATACTGTGCCTGAGGTTATTGTATTAAACATATCTTCTCATGCCCAGAGATCCAAGCTCTGTTAAGGCAGCCTTCATTTGTAGCATAAGCAGGTTTAATTTGGGCCAATGGTAGATTAAGCTAATGGTACTGGCAGATGTCACCAATCACTGTGCTTTGTCACAGCCATCTCTGCCACTGATGTCGGAGTAGACTAGAAATTGTCAATGCATGTATGCACAGGGTTCTGCAAGCATTAATTAAATGAACTTACAATGCACTTTAGTATTTCCATCTTTGTATAAAAGGTATGCATCTCAAATGTACAGATTTTTGCAGAATGGCTAGATTTTTGGCTCTTTTTTGTTCTGTTTCTTATAAAAATAGTGTTTTTATTGAATTTTACAGATGTTCTACCATGCCCCATGTCACTGGCATGTTTTGCGCAGTGCGAAAATAGGGTGTTCCACATTTTGACCATTTGTCACACATTGTTAGGGTCTTTGCTCCACTTTGGTCTCTTAAGAAGTTGAGACCTATGATCACAAGTATATACTGTACAGTACGTGAGTACATTATTAAATCTAGGCATTGCATAATACAAGGCAGTACTTACAGAGCCAATAATTATAATCACAGAATGCAGATAGTAGAAAATGCACAACTGTAAGAGACAGGAATATTCAGAAAGGAAGTATTCATTTGATCTGTGATGTAGATTAGGATTGAAATGACCTCAGCAATGATTTCAGATATATTGAAAAAACAAGGGACCGAGAATCAATCCATGAGCGATACTTGATGTGACAGAATAACTGGACAAAGAAAGTACAGAAGAAAGTATCCATGTATCATGTCCAGGCAGACAGCTGGCAAAGCACCTTAGGACAGTGTCTTAGGTCTGACAGTAGGCCTGAAGGTGGTACAATATGATTCTGTTGTGTGAAAAATAAGATCTTGTGTTCCACTGTCTCAAATGATGAAGACAGACCAGGAAGGACCTGGATAGAATGATGTCACTGATTTGTAGCTATGATGAGGTCATCTTTGACACTAGTAAGGACAGTTTAAGTCTAAACATTATATCTTTGGCAAAAAACAGGCCAGAACGGATCATAAACTCAATGATCCTGCAAAATCAGATCACATTATAAATAATCTATTTTCTGAATAAACTTAGAAAAATGAAAGTTAGAGACTAGGAGATTATCCACTCTGAGTGTTGATTTATTTGAGTTGATTTAAAGACAAAAAGGAATATTATCTCCACCTTCAACAAACGAGTCAACACACCCCTCAAAAATTCTGGTTAGGTATTAACAAACTTCTTAAACCAGGACATTCTACTACTCCTACCCCTTCAGGCTTTAACCTCAACAATTCCTCCCAGATCCCAGATGCCTTTAACAAGTATTTTACAGAAGCCATTCAAACCCTAGCGAATTCATTACCCACATCTACTACTACCTGCCCTAATACCTCTAATGCTTCATCTGATACCTTTCACATTCAACCTGTTGCTACATCTCTTATTTATAAGCTTCTCAAAAAACTTAAACCTTGCACCCCATCCATGACCAACTCCCATCAGAATACCTACAAATTGCTGCAGAAGCTATAGACTATCCCATATCCATACTTATTAATAGAACTATCTCTGAAGGAAAAATTCCCTCCATATGGAAAATATCTCATATAATTCCTCTACACAAAGGGGGCTCCTCTACTGAGTTCTCAAACTTTCGTCCTATTGCCTTACTCTCCCCATTAGTGAAGATTATGGAAAGATGTATACACAAACAACTTCTTAACTACCTTCTGCAAAACAAACTTCTAGCCAATTGTCAACATGGTTTTAGACCTTCTCACAGCACTACAACTGCCCTCCTTTCCTTCTCTGATGCTATAAATAATAATAGGAACAATAATCTTTTCTCATCAACACTATTCCTAGACCTGTCAAAAGCCTTTGATATGGTTAACCATAATATACTCCTTGACAAACTAAATCTCTATTCTCTTGGTTTACAAGCACTTCTATGGTTTAGGAGTTATCTCCAAAACAGGCAACAAGCAGTGCTATGGGACAACAACCTTTCTTCCTTACTCCCAGTAAACATTGGGGTTCCACAAGGCTCAATCTTAGGTCCCCTTCTTTTTTCATTATTTATCAATGACCTGCACTTGAACATACCCCAAGCCATCTGCATTCAATATGCTGATGATTCATCTTTAATCTGTGCTGCTAATAATGTTTCCTCCCTCCAGTCCCTCACCCAAACAGTCTTCCATAATGTAGAAAAATGGTTTATGGAACACTCCCTCATTCTTAATGCCAAAAAAACAAAACTTCTTCTCTTTACTCCTATGCACAAATCTCCAACTCCTTTCTTCACTATCTCCTCTAATAATGCTACCTGTATTAACCCAGATATGACCACTCGCCTATTAGGTGTAACTATTGATAACCATCTTAATTTTGATGACCATATTAACAACACCATTAAATCAGTTAACAAAAAAATAGGTACTCTCTACAGAATTAAACCCTTTCTTACCCCTGCAGCCAGAAAAACCATGGCCCAGACCCACCTGATCTCCACCCTTTTCTATGCCTCTGCTATATATACTAACTTATCTAAAACCAACCTTACCAAACTCTCTACCTGTTACAATAGTATAACTAGATTCATTACTGCTAACCCCTTCAGAACTCATCACTGTCACAACCTCAAGCAACTAGATTGGTTAGAACTAAATAACCACATACTCTATCAACAACTACTTATTATTCATAAGTCCCTTCACTACCCTGATGCTACCCCTAGCCTTACAAAACTAATTTCACCATATAAAAACCTAGCCACACTACACTCTGCTAATAAACTCCTAGTGGCCTTGACTAAATCATATAATAAAGCTGGGGACTCATTATTTTCTAACTCTGTCGGGAAATTCTGAAATCAACTCCCTCATGAAATAACTAACCTAGACTCTACATCCCTTTTCAAAAGACATATCAAAGAACATTTTAAATCCCAGTGGTTATGTCCTTGTGCTAACCCCGACTGAAATTACTTCATTATTTCCTAACTTCCCCCCTCTCCCCTTACTGGTCCTCTAAATAATAGTTTTAATTGTTGACTGTTATATCTTTGATATTGACTCTACCCTAGCATTTTTTTTCTCCTCCATGTTTTCCCACCTTGTGTTCTGCTTATCTGTCTCTTATTAATCTAACTTTAGAATATTGCATACCTTGTAATTTTACTGATATCTGCCTTTTTTTTCTGTTAACATGCTTTTTGCCAGTTTTAGTTTTTGTTAAATTCTTACATAAGTCTACTCTGGTACTTTTTGTATTATGCTTATCATTGTTTATTTTTTGTAAATGATTGTTTACTTCGTGTAATTGGAGCTTTTCTCCCCGGGCCTCTACTGAAAACGGATATATGTCCAGTTAGACTAGCCCGGTCAACAAATGTAAAATAAAAATAAAATAAATAAAATAAATTATTTAGGATATTGATCAGCAAGGCCCCCTTCAAAGCAGCTGGAAGGACAACACTATCCAAGACAGGGGGTGGGGGTTGGTATAATGGTTAACGTGTTTACCTCACAGACACAAGGTACAGCCTTTGGTTATTACCTTTGGAAGGGAAATTGTGTAGGTCTTAAACTTTTCCACAAATGCAGCTAGCCTAATGCTTACATATGAACCTATGAAATGGATGAATTGTTAAATATTAGACTGATGTACATCAAGGCAAGTAATGGCAAACCTAGCTGGACATGGGTCTAAACTACAGATCTCATACCCCAAATGATGGTGATGGGATCACTATAGTCTAGCATATAAACGTAACTACAGGATTAAGACAGAATCCCAGTCTGGATTAAATAATCTTCCTTTGAGCTTTTTGTATAGTATGATACAGATGTCAATTAAAATCATAACTTGTAGTTTATACTTTTCATTAGGAAAGCACCATAAGAATGGTAAGGCAGCCAGACAGGCTTATTCAACACATCCAGCACTCAGATGAATGTAGCCAGTTGATTCAATACATACGAGAACTTTGCATGCAAGAACTCTGCCTTCTTTCTGAGAGATCTCAGCTTGGTAAACCTCATAGCATGCATCAAGCTTCAGTTTGTCTTCAAGGATAATAGATCAGCTCCATTTATGCTCAGTTCTCTGCCCATCCTCTTCATGTCCTGAAGCTCTGTGTCAAACCAAGTCTCCTATGGAATGAGGTTGTAAAGGAATACCTGAGATGGGGTAAGTAAATACAAGAAAGGCATTATTTCCCTGTTGTAACTGCAAGCAATACAGCTGGTCCTGCAGCAGTGGGAAACAAAAGAAACAGATGGAAAGTATGATCATATTGGTATACTGGTCAATTGTTACAGCAACTAAATTCTTGTATTTCAACAGTTCAGTTCAAAATAAGCAGAGGCTGTAAATGTGGTTATGTGGTAGCAAATTAATAAGGCAGGGATCAGATCACAATACGGGTTCTATCACCACATCAGAAGCAGAGGAAGCAAGCAGAAACACTAATTCAAGGTTATAACTTAATTGATGGATATCAGGAGAAATTTTCTGAACAAAATCAAAGCCCCTCACAACACAGAGGAATTCACTAGCAAGCTATGCAAGCTCAGCACCAGCCCAGATGTTGATGTCACCTGGGCAAGTCTTTCTGTTGAGTCATATCCTAGCCAAATAAGTCTGTGAACTTTTGAAGCAATGTCATAATAATAGTGTGTGGATGATAGACAAACAAGCAGTCAGAGCTTTCTGCTATACCTGTTGCAGAAGCAAAAGAGATAGTATCTTCAGTTTTAGGATCACAGGAAGGTATGATCAATACCAGGCAAGCATTCACAATGAACATAAAATGCTCAGCTACATATGCCTTTAAGTAGACACACATAAAAGTCAGTGCTTCCCTTTTCAAGCACTTAATAGTACTTACCTCCCAAATCAAGCAGGGCTGTACGTAAGAATTCTGATGGAAATTGTTGCCTAACTATGAGCCATGATAATGAAGGCTTTAGGCACATCAGGGTACAAAACACATGACATGTCCTGCGTTAAAGTGGTGAGATGACATTTTGCAGCCTGAGATGGTGATTCCAGTCTTGGTAAGCTTGTTGTGAATGAGGTTTGCAGTTGCAATACTGAAACCTTGGTGCATAACACCTGCCATGCTTGCATAGCTGCAGTGGTGTGCAACATGTGACATTATCTATGTATTAAAAGGCAGGATCTTGTCATAGTATGGTATAAATACATATTGTGAGGACAGTAATGAATGAGTCATGTACTTTATTCAAAACTCCTCAAACCAGGAGTGTGATGAATTTTGATATGTGCCAAATAACTTTCTTTGCCATCTCCAAAAATTGACAGATATTTGTAATAGCCCTATACATGTCCTGATCAAAAGAATTCCAAATTGTGGACCAGAGTATTATATTTGTTCATATTCAAGGAAAACAATCATAGTTTATTTTATTTATTTATTTATTTTATTTTACATCTGCTTACTGGAAAGGAGTGACTGAGCAGGTACCCACTTTCAGCGGAGGCCCAGGGAGAAAAGCCCCATATTAAAAGAGATTTTACAAAATAGAATAGTGGCACAGACTTTTACAAATAGAACACTTAGAAACACTTACATATAGCACTGAATTTTTTTCTCATGGATTATACAATGTTAAAACAAGTAAAAATAATAATATAAATGTCTAAGGAAATCTTGAACCCGAAAGGTAATAATTAATCTGCTAGTAGTTCAATGTGAGGTAGAATAAAGTAGTTCACAGTATGAGTCTTTTCTGATGAATGAGGTACATATGTTACAAGGGTAGGATATGGGTTTTTTGAGTTATTAAAGGCAGAATTATTATAGCAGTTTTGTTAGTTTATTCATTAGTAGGTGTGGTAGTAGTAGGAGTTAAGTGGTGAAAAGAGATTATGGAAGGGCAGAGTTTAGCTGGTATTGTTAGAGGTCATCCTGGAGTGCTACATGAACATAGCCATGTATTAGATAAATGGGTTTTCAGTAGTTGTTTGAAATTAACAGAATTTGTTGTAGATCTAATAGTGAGTGGAAGTGTGTTCCAAATTTTTGCTATTTGACTTGAATAAAGAGAGTCTCCTGCTGAATTTGTTGCCTTGGTGACTTTTAATAATTAATACTTTATTGGTAGAGCATAATATTTGGTTGTTGGAGTAAGGTACTATTAGGTTCTGAATAGCTGGTACTTTTTCAGGCTGGTGGAGTATTTTGTGGGCCATTACAAGTTGGTTAAAATTTAGTAGTTGGGGTAGTTCTAGCCAAGAGAGTTTATATAGAACGAGGCAGTGGTGTGATGTGTGTGCTGAGTCAGTCACAAATTTTGCTATCTTTTGATAGCATATTTCAGGTTTTACGTCTGTTTTTTTGAGACTGGTAAATATGGGTGAGACATAAAGGAGTGTGGAAAGGAGGTGGGTTCTAGCAATAGCTATTCTAGTATTGTTGGTTAGGAATTTTTAGTTTCTGTATAAAGTTCCAACCTTTTTATGTATCTTTTTGATTGTTTGTGATATGTGTTGATCAAATCTCAAATTACTGGAGTTTTGTGTGGGATTCTGGTAGGATTACTCTGTTGTCAATGGAAGTGATAGAGAAGCTAGGAGGGGGATCTGGACATCTAGTAGGTAGGAAGATCATAAGCTTGGTTTTCCTGGGGTTTACAATGAGTTGTAGATTTGTGAGATATGATTCCATAACAGTGATGGATTTTTGTGTGATGTCTTGGAGTTGTTGTATATTAGGGGCAGCACATATTAGTGCTGAGTCGTCAGCATATTGGATCAGTGAGGCTTGTGATGCGGCAGAACTAAGGTTATTGGTGAAAACACTGAAAAGAAGAGGGCCAAGTATGGACCCTTGTGGGACTCCTAATGTGACTGGTAGTAGTGGGGAGAGGTCTTGTAACCATTTTACTGCTTGCTGGTGACCTGTCAGATAGCTTTGAAACCAGGTGATACCTGTGGGGCTGAGGTTTAGGTTATTGAGAACAGTTAGTAGTTTGGGATGGGATACTGTGTTGAAGGCCTTTAACATATCCAAGAAGACTGGTGACACATTTTACCTTCATTTCTATAATGATTAATGGTGTTCATGAAACTAAAAAGGGCAGTTGTGGTACTATGGTTGGGTCTAAACCCGTGTTGAGATTTGCCTAGGAGGCTGTTGTCTGAAAGATACTGGAGGAGTTGTGAGTGGATACATCTTTCTAGTATTTTGGACAGTGGGGCTAGGATAGCTATAGGTCTATATAATTTGAGAGTTGGTTGAGTTGTCACCTTTATGTAGGGGGGATTATGTGTGATATTTTCCACAGCAGTGGGACATATTGTTCTGAGATGGATCTGTTTATGAGGATAGATATGGGGTAGGTGATGGCTTAAGCTGATATTTTGAAAAATTCAGCTGGTAAGTTGTCAGCCGTTATCTTCGTAGGTTTTAATGATCTGAGTAGTTTTAGGATGGTCTTACTGGAAGTGGATTAAAAGGAGAAGGTATTGCTACTATTTTTAGTTAGTGAGGGGGTAGCTGTTAAATTGAGGCAGGAGTTTTTGACAAGTGATAGGATACTTCTGGTTAAGTATTTATTAAATTGTTCTGCAATGGTGTTGAGGTTGTTTGGTGTGGTGTGGGGTTGTGGCATGGCCAGGATAAAATATTTTATTGATTGCTGGCCAGAACATTTGTGGGTGTTTTTTGATGTTTCTGTTGTATTTTAGTATTTAGTATAATAGCTTTTTGTCTTGCATAATTTGGCTTTTGGCTTTGTTTCTAAGTTTTTGGTATTCTACTTGGTTTGAGTTTTATTGGTATACCATAGGTCCCAGGCTTTACTCCTAAGCTTGAGGAGAGATTTGTTTCTTTAGTTAGCCAATAGGTGTATTTTCCCTTGATATAAATTGTCCTGGGTGGAGCTAAATTGCTGAGAATTCTGAGGAAGGCATCATTGATTTCTACAGCTACAGATGAGAATCAAGGGGCAGGATTTTAAGGGGAGACAAATTATATTGCTAAAATGTGGATATTAATATTTGGGGGTAATTGTTTTTCTTTTTATCTGTTTGTTGATATGTTGCATATCTGATTGGGTTTGTGCATTGCCTGAGTAGGTAGGTGGGTATGTGATTACTGAGACTGTCAGGGAGACAGCCGGAATGTTGGAAATGGGAGGGATTGTTTGTTAGTATCCAGTCTAGGATAGCTTGTCTGTTTGATTTTTTATCTATTCTAGTGGGGGGTTGAATAATTTGTGAGAAACCATACAGGTTAATATGGTTACTGGGAAAGTTGGAAATGCATGAGAGCCAATCTGTTAAAGTCATCCAAAATGATGGTTTCATTAAGAATGTTTTTGGAAGTCTATTGAAGGAGGAATTCAAGGGTGACTATGTTGTTTCCTGGGGGAATATAAGTAGCTATGGTAGTTATATGTTTGTTTGGATTAATTTGAAATTTGGTCCAGAGTATTTCAGCATTGCTAAATATTGGTGGAGTTTGACTAAGAAGTTGTAGTTGAAGATTGTTTTTGAACATAACTGCTACTCCTCCACCCACTTTTCTTATTCAATCTGTTCTAAGAATATTGTTATCTATAAGAGACATCTCATTGTTTTTGGTGTGGGGCTTAACCCATGTTTCTGTTAGGATGATGATGTCTGTGGAGTAAAGACAGAGGGTAGCATGTAGTTCCTGAACCTTATTTAGAATACTTTGTAGGTTAATATTTAGAATTAGTATTTCTGATCCTTTGCAAGATAAATTAAATATATTCTGTGGCTGAGGGGAGGGAGTGTTACCAGTATAGGGAAGTGTGTTGGGTCTGTGATTTGGATGTATATCACCACTTATCACATGTTTTGATGCTATGCTAATGAGGATGTTTAGAAATTTAGTTTAGTTTTAAGTTTAGGTATGTAAAGGTAATATTGGTTTTCTCATGCTGCGTGAGTATATAGTGGGTGAGTAGCGTAATGCATGTAGTATTATAAATGGTTGGGGATATAACTATGCTGAAATGTGTCTTGTGCTGTAAGAATGGGGATGTATTTTTGAGCTAGGGTTGAGGTAAGGGTGTGTGGGTATGGTAAGTAGTAAGATATGCAGCTAGTGAGAATGTAATAAGAACGGTTGTGTGAAAAAGAAGCATTTTGGATTGAAGAGTAGTGTTTAATAGTAAATTGGTATAATAATTTATGTGAAGAAAAGGTCAGTGTTAGTATACAGGGAAGGGACAGAGGAGAGAGATGTTTAAGGGATATGTGATTAGGATAAATTGGTTGGTAGGGATTTGGGATTGCTGGGTTGGGGTAACTAAAGGTATTTGCAGTATGTTAATGAGCTCTAGTATCTAATAGGTTGATTATTGTGAGTGGGAAGGATTTGGTGAAAATGAATGTAATTGATGTTGGGGTGTGTGGGAATGGGGGTAGGGTAGTTTATCTAGTTGTTTAATACACTTTAAACTGGACATCAGGAACAAGCAATAACATTTTGAAATGTGGGTGGGAATCTCATGAGCGATAAGAGGGTAGGATCCAAGGCATATGAAATGAGTACTGGTGCTTTGATTTTCATTGAAAGAAAGATGCACATCCATGCTTTTCAGAGAAGGGTAGTCATCTAGTTTGAAGTTCTATATGGAATACTCATGCTAACAATTGAAGAGGACTTTGTAACAACAACCGATGACAAACCAGGGAAGGGGTTAGGTGTGACAGCCTTTATCCAGAGAAGCAACACTACACACATTTATGTTAAATCTTTATGATATATTAAATAGTATATATTGATAAACAAACTGTGGGGGTTATTTGATCGTTTTTGATAGGCTGGCAAGCATTATATGAGAGTTACAATGATGCATTCCTTTGAAACAGTAAATGTAAACTTATAGATATGTTTTCTTAGGCAACATCTGAGGAATATCAGAGAGGTTATAGTTTTTGTATGCAGATGTTATTTCTCAATGAATGCTTGAAAGAAAGAAACTCAATCACTCATTAAGCAAGTTGTCACTAGATAATCTAAGGGTGCATCAGCCCAGAATCAAAGTGTACAAAGAGGGTGATACTGAAGATTGACAGGGGGACCATCTACATTGGCTCATGATGTCTCAAATGTGCTCCTTACAGCTTTAGAAACAAGAGCCTCTAAATCCATTTAAAGAATATACTGGAAAAAAAGCATCTTTCATTGTAAACGGTGCAGAGATGTTCTATGATGTTTCTCACACATATTGAAATTATTATGTTTGCCCTGATTGCCGCAGATGGTTCTTACTATTAATTAGTTCATACACTGTTATTGTGGTTTTTAGTAGTCATTGTATTTTACCCTCCTGCAAAAAATAATTGCTCTTTTATCAATAAACATGCTACTCAACCACTTTAAATGTCCTTTGTATATGTTTTAGACATGCCTATGTGTGTATGCCTCCTGTATATAAAATAGCTGATTCCCCTATTTGCCATTTTCAATGTATGAATCTAAACTACTTTGGACATTATTTATATATATATACCTATTATTGTATTATTTTTAAACTTGAAAGTTTCTTCAGTGATAAGCATGAAAATTATCCACTGTAATCATTTACCCCTATAAACATAAGGAAATAAAATAGACTAAATTTCATTTGAGAGTAAACTGTAATACTTTATACAGTCTTTCTAGCATGAATTGGATCATTTATCCTGATTATTTTATGTCTGTGCCTCTGACCTGTACTTTGATTGATCAGTACTTATTTGACTACATACTTGATTAAGGTGTATATTACTTCATCAAAGATACCCATCATCGAATGGCATTTTGTCGTAAATGCCATTCATCGAATGCCCTTCAGCCCTCCACACCCCGCTAATTATATATACCAGCTCTGAGATCACACTACAGTGGTGAAAGGGAAAATTTCCTGATCCCCACCGTAATGCAATCTCAATAACAATGGTTCAACAAACAGCATGGTCGATAAAATGCCATCCAAAACACCATTCGATGATGTGAATTTTTGATGAAGTAATAGGGACCCAATTAATTATCAAACAAATAAGTGAATTCATAGGAAAATAAACAAACAAATGAATAAGGCATGAAACATGGATTCTTAATTTATCAGGTATCCCACACTCTATGATGTGGTTCTTAAAAATGTCTTTGATGACCAATGTTGATGATAACACCTTTCAGTCACATTTGTTTATTTATTTTATTTATTTATTTGAAGTTTGTTAACCGGGAACATCCATTAGGCCAGGATGAGTAGATATGTACCAAAACATCAACAAGAAGTTTAACAAGAAATTAATACAGTAATAATATTTACATGCAACAGATAATACAAGAGAAAAAATAGGAGTTAATACTGTATGTTCTAGTTACAAATAATCGATGGTCAAACAAGAAGTAGTACAAACAGTTACATCAATATAAGATTCCTAAATAGAAAATGTACATATTTCCCTCCCTGCCACCCAACCCCCCATATGTGTCAGGCAGAAAGCATAATTAAGGTGCAGTATGCCAGTGTGTGTAGGAGGAGGAGTGGAGGGGGGGGGTTTAGGATGAATGGAAGCAGGAGCATTCCCAGGTAGCGGAGAGATAAGAGTGTAGCAATGCCTTAAAAGAGATGAGATTTTGCATAGTATGGATGTGGGGAGGAAGTGAGCTCCATTTGCGTGCAAGGGAGAAAGATAGAAGAAGTTGACCAGGGCTACGTGATGGTTTGTGTACAGCAAGGTGGTTTTGATTGTTGGATCTAAGGGTTTGGGTAGGAAGATGCATAGTGAGGACAAAGCAGAGGGAGGGGTAATGGGAAGGGTTGAAAATGAGTTTCTGAGCAGTGGAAAGTTGAATATAGGATAGGTAGTGAGGGAGTTCTAGCCAGTTCAGGGAGTGAAGGGAATAGCAGTGGTGGGAAAAGAATTTAGAGCTAGTAGCAAATTTGGGAATTTTATTGTAGCAGGATGCTAGTTTAGTTTTGAGGGTTGCTTGCATGTTGGTAAGTAGAGGAGCCCTGTACATGAGAGAGGGGAGGAGGTAATTGGTAGAGAGGGTAAGCTTAGTTGAAGATGTGAGGTAGCGATTGTGCCGGTAAAGCATTCCTAGTTTTTGATGGGTTTTCTTAATGTTGGCTTGGAGGTGAAGGTCACATTTTAACTGTTCGTCTATAAGGACGCCTAGAAGATTAGTATGGGAGACTATTTTGATGGGAGTATTATTTAGGCTAACTATGGAGAAGGTGTTTGTGTCTATTTTGTTGTTTTTAGAAGGGTTAAAGATCATTATTTTAGTTTTGGATGCATTAAGGGCTAAGTGATTATTTTGCATCCAAATCTCTGTACTGTCAAATGTGGCTTGTGGTATTTGTACAAGTTTAGGAAGGGATTCTGCAGAGTAAATGATGGTTCAGTCATCTGCATATTGGACGAGTTTGTCAGAGGGGATGCATTTATGAAAGTTGTTTATGAAGATATTGAATAGAAGTGGATCTAGGATAGATCCTTGGGGATGCCAGTCTGAGTGTTAAGGTAGGGTGAGGTGGCATTATTCCATTTGGCGGCTTGCTGTCTATCAGAGAGATAATTGGAAAGCCAATTCAGAGAGGAGGGAGATTGAGCTGGTTGAGCTTAAAAAGAAGACGTGTGTGGGATATTGTATCAAAGGCCTTAGAAAGGTCTAAGAGAAGAGCAGATACAATATTACCAGAGTCACGGGGGTGGTTGATGTTTTCAAGAAAGGATAGTAGGGCTGTGGAGATACTATGGCCAGGTCGAAATCCATGTTGTGTAGTGGTAAGTAAGTGGTTATCTAGGAGGTAGGGTAGAAGTTGAAGGTGAATACATTTTTCAAGGATTTTTGAGATTGGGGAGAGGATGGCGATGGAACGGAAGTTAGGGATTTCAGTGTTGTTGCATCCTTTGTGCAAGAGAATGATAAAGGCTTTTTTCTAGAGAAGGGGTACATAGGATTCTTGGATAGAATGGTTTATTAGTATACGAATAGGGAGTGCAATGCCATCTGCAGATAGTTTAAGGAAGTTAGGTGGAAGGCTGTCAGGCATTTGAACAGGGTTTTAGTTTTAGGATGAGGTCTTAATAGTGGATACTGTGATGGGTTTGAAGGAAAAGAGAGAGGGGTGGGAAGTAAGTGTGGTAGGGAAAGGGGGATATAGGAAATAGGAGTTGATGGACTTATGGAATTGTGGGGGAAAGATGTGGTGAGCTTAACAACAGAGTCAATGAAGAAGGTGTTGAATTTGGTGACAATGATGATGTCAGGAGAGTAGGGGTCAGGGCAGGGATTAGCTTTTTGGCCAGGACTGAGGAGGTTAGTGATACTGTTCCAGAACTTTTTTGGGATTGGCTTTGTGGTTGGTTTGAAGTTTAGAGTAGTAGGATTTGCGGTTTGAGGCAGTTGTTCTTTTTTTACTTTATTGCAAAGTTGTTTGAATTCTGTGAGGGTGTTAGGTCTTTTAAGTTTTTGGTAGAGTTTCCATGCTTTGTCATGTGCATGCATGAGGGCTAATGTCTCTTTTTAAAGCCATGGAGCAGTAATGGATTTTCCTCTTTTAGTTCTGGGAGGGACAAAGAAGTTTAGAAGGTTGTTAAAAGTAATACTACGGATGGGGAGTGCAGGATCCAGTGAGAAGCAATGTGCATGGTACCTGTGAGAAACCATTCTTATAGCATCTAGTCATTTGCTTTAGCTACGAGTCCAGCTAGAGCATACATTTTAATGAATCTGGTTTTTAACTGCTGCCGGTTAGAGTAGCTGTGATATTTAACACATTTTTTTTTAAAATAAAGAAAAAGAAATGAATTCAGTAACATAAAACAATTACCAGATCCATTAGAAACCTCTCCATCAGAACAAGGGATACAATCAAAACAACATATTGGCTGTCCTTGTTGCACAACTTTCCTGTATCCAGGATGGCAGGCTTCAGAGCACACAGACTTAGGTACCTGAAATAAAATATTTATGAGCAATGAAATCTATGTCACTATATTCTAAAGTATCAAGGTACTTCTGAGTAAACTGAATTCATGTTTTGAAAACAAATGTTGATAGCTACTGTACAAGTAATGATTCTTGTCAAACAGTATAGTAGACATAATTTCAGACTGCATCTCATCACACTATATTGGAAATGAATTAAACAGGGCCCCATAATACAATAGAAGAGTTCTGGAACATTTTCAAACAATGAGCCTTAGGTTAAATTCCAATAAATAAAAAAAAAATTGCATGTGAGACAAGGTAATGTCCTAATTTTTTTTAACTCAGTTCCCCTGACCTCATGCCTCAGATGGTTCCTTTCTGGCTCCCCACTTGCTTATTCATGGATCCCCCAATTGCTCCTTCCTGGTATCCAGGTAATAAGATTTTGGTGGGTGGGCACCCTGACTTCTCAAGGAGTCAACCTCAGTGGTAACTCTCTACTAGGGAAAGGGAGTGCGGGATCTGGTGAGAAGCAATGTGCATGGTACCTGGGAGAAACCATCCTTATAGAAGCAAGTCATTTGCTTTAGCTACGGCTCCAGCTAGTGCAATGATGTCAAGGCATCATTGCTTCCACAGCATTAGCCAAGAGATAATCTGGGAGGATCCAGGCCTTTATCAGACTTAATACGGGCACTGGGGTTTCCTCACACTTCCCTTCATCCTCTGTTTGTCTTATCTCCCCAGCCAATCCTACCAACAGTCCCTTCCTAAACTCATTTCACCAGTAACACAAACAGATGTCCTGCCTGCTCACCAGTGGGCTGACAGGTGCTGTCCTAATGTTGCCATCCTTCTGCATCTGGGTGAAATTCTGAAAGAAAACTCTGTACACATTCTATGCAAATTAAGATGTCTGCAAGCATTTGAGATCCCTTTTCCCATAATGCATGATTCTACATCCCTTTCACAAGAGGATGATGTGATATGTTAAAGGCTATTGCATGTATACACTTCTAAATTTCATGTGAAATAAGACTGGCTCCAACATGTCTAGCTATCCCTTCCATACTCTGACCATCAAGCAAGTGTGTGTGTGTGTGTGTGTGTGTGTGTGTGTGTGTGTGTGTGTGTGTGTGTGTGTGTGTGTCACTAGATATATGTGGCATTTCTGAGACAATTGCATGGAATACCAAATACCATATTTACAAGAAGGATACAAGCAAGCATTCCTTTGTTCCATTACCTGTGGTGAATATGAGTGCAAAATAGAAATGAGGTAATGATGTATGCATTTTTTCTAAATGCCGTGCCTGCGTTAAATTACAATTAATGCTCTCCGTCTACAGAATGTTGTGTTGTTTATGCTCCACATCTGTCAAAACCTGATTCATTCTACTTGTCTTGGCGGAAAAACTTTGATAGGATTGGCATTAGAGAATGTGCAGTGTCCAGGTAATATAGATGCCGAAGCTGTGTGCATACTCCCTGTGCTATAGAATTTCAAATCTGACCATCTAGAAGCACCACTTTAAATATATTTCTGCATGGTCCAGTTCATCTTTATGTATTCGAGACTTGACTGCTTGCTTTGCAGTTTTTGGAAGCTCTTTGTACAATGTATTGTTTCATCATCATTTGGACTTGTTTTCCATAGTTGTAACAATGTGTGACTTAAATACATTCACAGGTTCCTAGGTTCTTATTAAGTTTACAGCCAAAGACCATCAAGAAGATCACCCATATCATCCTGTGCTGGTGGGAGGGTAGCAATGTCCCCCATTAATTAGACTTTCTCCACATCTTGGCTTCATAAGTTCATAGGTACTTACTAAGCTACTGATCTGTGAGGATCTCAGCAAGCTTAGCCATACATTCCCATGGTAGTTTTTAGCCCTTATATTTTGCATATGAATAACTCAGAGAAGATGGAGCAAGGATATTTTCAGACTTTTATGTTTCCCTTTCCATGAGGGCAAGGATGAATTTGCAGTTACCCATCCATTCATCCAAATTACATTTGAACAGAGCAAGAGAAGTACTTTGCTTTATGTAGAGAGGAAGACAATTCCATAGAAACGGTATTCTGTTACATGCATACCAGTCCCTCCAACATGTTCTATTTATTATGCAAACCAGATTGAGATCCCTTGAGTGGATATTTATGTTACCACTGGACTTACAAATGTGTAATAGGTCTGACAGAATAAGGTCTGTTGAAGCTGTATACATGAGGCACAGGTCACCTCTCAGTAACCTGTATGATACTGAGAAGAGGGACAAGGCTATGAGATATTTTTGGTGAGAAAGTCTTGTGGTTGTTCCACTTGTGACAAATGTTTAGACAGGTACACAATAAATGGGACATTATTCTCAATGATTGGCCTAATGAGTGCCAGGTACAATGGAACCATTGCATCCCTGCATCTGGATGTAATAACCTTAGATATAAGTTGTGCAAAGACAAAGAAATTCCTCACACCAGTGGATACATGGTGATCAAAGGGCATTTCATTGTAAATATAGGTGCCTGCATCCCTAACTACAAGATGAGTTTTCAGGGCTGTGTTGCTAATTTGATACAAGGTGAGTTAAACTTGCCAAAGGATATGTTTATACACTTCTTCGCAGTTAGTTTAAGCCCCCATAGTTGTTAGTACCACGTCCAATATATTAGAACCTCTAGTGAGAATATCCACTATCTGGTCAGGGGCATTTGAGTTTACAAAGTCCAGAAACTCTGTGCCTGAAAAGTTGAGGCCATAGAGGATTTCTGGTCTACAGAAGAATACTTAAAGTCTCCCATGAGTAAGGTGTTTGGTTGAATGGTGAATAACTCCATTAGGTCTAAATATGAGCTATGGACTGCTAGGATATGGTATTGGCCTTTGTCTCTAGTAATTTGCACATGGAGAAACTCCAGTGCATCATCCTGTTTAACCAACCTAGAAGTATGTTTGCTGTTGATGTATCCAGATTCCTCCATCTTTAGTTCCTGCCTGTATAGTTCATGGTCTAAATGTGTGGAAGGCACTGAAACCTTGCATTGCCAGAGTACTTTCTGTGACTGCAAACAAAGTCTCAGAAACTGCACAGATGTCCACATTCTCCAGGGTGAAGACAACTTGAAGGAAGTGGAGCTTCTTGTTTAAGTCCCTGGGATTTAGCGGTAATACCTTAAGGTATCCTTTGTTATGTTAGGTTTGTGAATTTAGCATTGTCTAAAAAAGGCTGTATGGGGGAGGATGACGTTTTAGCAAATGCTCTGAAGCCTAGAGGAGAGAGATGCAAACTATCACAATGTAGTTTGTTGACCATGTCCTCCCATGCTGTCAAATACGGTGTCATCTTAGAATGATACCAGAAACTAAACCAATTATCATCTTTGGAGAAGGTAGAGTGCTGCTCAATACTAAGCACATACCAGCCTGAGATGTATAGGCTGAGAGATCTATAATCTCTCTATTCATTTAGTCTAGGAAGCTACATCTGTGGTCACTCACACCTATATAAACTATGACTGAATAATACTGGTACTTGTGGTGGAATGACGTGATTGTGTGTATAACTTGGCGGAACATGGCTTCAGATAGGCAGCTAGCTGTTATATTCTCTTTGCCCTGCCTGGTGAGCAGGGCATCAGTGTGTTGACTAGAGTCCTGGTTCATAGGATCATAGGAGGTTACTACGCTAATGGCCCCAGGGCCTTTACAAGCTTAGCCAAGTTCAAACCGTGTTCCTAAGGGTGTCTGGTTCAAGTAGGCACTAAAATCTGCACCAGGGTAAATTTCCAGTTACCCATCCAACTGTCCAAATTATGCTTAAATAGGGCCAACAAGGGGCTTTGTTGAACATGAATAAACAAATAAAAGTGTGGCAACCTCTGTGAGACAAATCTGTCTCTCCAGCAAATTTTGTTGATATCACACACCAGATTAAGGTCCTTTGAGTGAGTGTCCCATGTGCCATTTGACTTGTGAATGTGCAGCATTTCCATTAAAGCTGGGTTAGAAATTGCTCTGTATGCAAGGCACAGATCACCTCTGAATTTTCTTTGTAAAGAACCTTTGTGGCCTCAATCGAGGCAGTCCACAAAATGGAGAACATCGATATCTGTGCAGTGACTGAGACCTGGCTCAAGGCTCCTGACAGCACCCCAGCACTACCAGGCTATAATTTATACCACACTTTTCGGCCACAAAACCTGGATCAAAACACAAAGGGCAGAGGTGGTCCATATTTATCAAGGACATCCACACCTCCAGGCTAGTTGCAAAACACGATGCCTCTGAAATCATCCAATTGCAACTCAGGGCAAAAATACATTCCAAATTGTACATTGTTATAGATCCCCCACCATGACCCAGGACCCTCACTCCTCATTCCTGGAGACATTGGAAAAAATGAGGGTCCAACCAAACACCATAATAATGGGTGATTTCAACTAACCTAACATAAACTGGGAAAACTACTCTTGTAATAACCCCTTGCTTAATGATTCCTGGAATTTATTAACTCTAATTCCCTGAATCAACTAGTCAGCACCCCCACCAGGAGCAACAGTATTCTGGACCAGGTCATCACCAACATGGGTGATTGGTGCTCAACATCCGAGATCAATTCCTCGCTTGTTAGACCAGACCATAAACTAATCACCCTAGACATCCACATCCCGACCCCATCCCCATACAAGGAAACCATTGTAAAAAACTTTTCCAAAGCAAACTTCACGCTACTCAAAACTGAGGTGACTAACTTCATGACACTCCTGCAGATAGTCAAAACTGCTGAATACTACACAAATGCACTCTACAAGCACCTGCATGCATACATGGATTGTGCTATCCCCAACAAAACCAAGACCCTATCCTCCAAAAAAGGAAGCCGATCTGGTGGTTCCCTGCCATTAACAAACTCTACAACAGAAGTTGCAAAAGAGAGTAAAAACCCAGGTATGGAGGAACTCACTGACGAGCCTCAGTAAGAAACTAAGAGTCCTCATAAAATCTTCCAAAGCTAATTTTGAAAGAAAAATTGCCAGATTCAAAAGACAACCACAAGGCATTCGTTAGTTATGTCAATAACCTGCATGGCAACACCCAGATCTGCACCGTGCTACAACAGAATGGCACAAAATATACAGAGCCAACTGACATCACCTCCAAAGGGCCTATAACTATACCAGATGGTTGTAAAGCCCTGGTAATCACAAACACCCAGGTAAAAACAGCACTCTCTAAAGCCAAAAACACAGCGTCCATGGGACCGGACAACATCCCAGGCTGCGTCTTTCACGAACTCCAAAATGAACTAGCCCCCCCACCTAGAATCCATGTTCAATCAAAGCCTCACTACAGTCTATGTGCCCACTGAATGGCACACAGCAACTCTTATCCCACTCCACAAAGTAGGAACCACCACAGAACCCAGGAAATATAGACCTATTAGCCTGACAAGCCTGGTCTGCAAGGCCATGGTACGTGTCATCATGGAACTCATAAAAAAGACATTGGTAACCTCCAAACTCTGGATGATACCCAATTCTGATTTGTAAAAGGTAGGTCATGTCTCCTAAACCTGGTAGACTTCTTTGAAACAGTTACTAAGGCCATAGACAAGGGCAAGGTAGTCCACACAGCCTACCTGGATCTCGCTAAAGCCTTCGACACTATCCCTCACTCAGGAATCATAGATAACCTCATCAACCTTAACATAAATCCCTAGGTCAAGAGATGGGTGGCCAACTGGCTCATGGACAGAACCCCCACATTAAGAGTTGCAGACTCTAGAGCCTACTCCAAACCAGTGTAAGTGGTGTACCCCAGAGTTCAGTCTTGGGACCCCTTGTGTTTGGTATATACTTCTCTGAAGTACAAGCAAACACCAAGGGTCTATGGATAACAATGTTTGCAGACGACTGCAAACTGGGTGCCATTATCGATTCCCCTGCTGACATAGCCATCCCGCTAAAGGTCCTCACCGAGACAGACACCTGGTGTCAACATTATGGCCTCAAGCTAAATACCAAAAAGTGCATTGTTATCCCCTTTGGCAAAAACACGGTACCCATGAATTACCAAATAGGGGGAAGTTCACTTAACACAGAAAGTGTGATAAGAAACCTTGGGACCCAAGTGGACAATGACCTCTCCTTTGATAACCACATTGCCACAGTGGTCAGAAAATCTTTCTACATGGCCCACCTAATCACAAAAGGGTTTGCATCTTGGAATAAAGAAGTCATCGTTCCCCTCTACTCATCACTTATCAGACCCCTCATTGAATACAATGCATCATTTGGGATGTACCTCACACAACACTCACAACAACTTGAGAGGCCCCAAAAGTACCTCACCAAGAGGATTGCTGGCCTCAAACAATTGACCTATGCCGACTGGCTCAAGAAACTCAAACTCTACTCGGTCACATACTGCTTACTCCAAGGAGACCTCTGTCTGACATACAAAGCTATGTCAAACCTGGAATTATTGGACATGCTCTACGTGAAGAAATCCCAATCTCCCCGAGCCACACAATCTAGGGAACTAAACCTCACTACAACAATAAATAGGACATGCTGGTGGATAGATTCTTGTCCCAGAGACTTCCCATGCTATAGAACAAAATTACCATCCACATCAAGCAGAGCTCATCACTAGCAGTATTCAAGAAAAACCTTGATAAGTGGATGGGTGATAGGAAGTTCACCCCTGGGATTATCTCTGGGGCACTGCTCGATAGAGGAGCAGGAATTTAAATTACATGGGTGGCAGAAGCCAATACACTCTTGGCTAGGCTTGCCTTGGCCCTCGGGCCAATAGCCTAGTACCTACCTATGAACCTATGAACTGCTGCAGGTGTTTGGAAAGGAACATGCCAAAGGGAGTTTTGTACTCTATTATTGGCCTGATGATGGAAGAGTACAGGGGGTTATAAGCTATTTTTTTTCTGGAGGCAATACCCTTACTTATCACCCTTACTTACCCCATTTATCAGATGAGCAATATAAAATTCCCTTCTTACCACTGTGGAGACATAGTGATTGAAGTTAAGGTCGCTGTCAGCTTGTCTGCCCAGATCTCTTACCACTGACATTGTGCTTAGGGTATTGCTATTGATGTGGTAGTTTGCAGGAATATCACCCTTGCCAAAGGGAGTGATAATGCATTTTTATGCATTAAGTTTAAAACCATGACTTTGGCACAAGTCATTAGTCTGCGTAAGACCTTCTTGCAGGATATTGACATAACTTGGGGTTTCAATGATCAGGTTGGGAGGGTGGCCTAATGGTTAAGGTGTTTGCCTTGCAAACACAAGCTGCAGGGTTTGAGTCTCACAAGGAATAGTTGGCTAGGCTTAAAATGGCTCGCAAGGGCAGTTAGCTTAGTACTAATCTACGAACCTATGAACCCAGTTTACAGTCATCAGCAAACTTTGTCAGCCATAGTCCATTAGTTTTAACCTGTACTTCAGAGGAGCAGATTCCAAACAGTAATGGTCCCAGAACCATTCCCTGTGGAACACCACTGATTATGGGTCTGCTGATGGAGGTGGATTTCCCTATCGTGACTGTATGAGTTCTATCAGTGAGACAGTTTGGAACCCACCTGACAATATATGGGTTGATACTCAGCTGTGTGAGTTTATCAATGATGTCTGAGTGGAAGAGTGTGTCAAAGACCTTGGCTAAGTCTAGGTAGGCCGTATGCACATATTTGCTCTCATCAAGGGCTTTGTGACTGTCTTGAAGAAGTCCACCAAGTTTAACAGGCATGACCTCCCCTTGACAAAGCCAAACTGGGTTGGGTCGAGTGTTTGGAGATTTCATATATCTTTGTTAATAAGGTCCATGATGACTCATTCCATGGCCTTGTAGATAAGCCTGGGCAGACTAATGGGTCTACAGTTCCTGGTGTCCATGGATGCAGCCCCTTTGTGCAAAGGGATGATGGCAGCTGTTTTCCATTCTGCTGGGACAATGCCAGTGCTTAGGCTGTGATTGAAAAGCTTGCCTAATGGTGATGCTAATTCCTCTTTTAACCCATGTTGAGCACAGCCCTGGATGTTGTCTGGTCTCATAGAGACTATGTTTTTGCCTTGGAGTGGACATTTAAGACCTGCTCCTCGGAGATACTAGGTGAGGGACAGGTGTTAGGGATGCTTTGGGATATATGTGGCATGGACAGGGGAGTTAAGTTTTTACTGAACCTGTCAGCCAGCAGGTTTGCTATATCCACAAGTTCTATATATGTAGTACCATTAACTATGAGTTCAGTGCAGATCTGGGCATTACCTTTGAGGTTATGGATGCAATTAAAGAACACCTTGTAGTTATCCTTAGTTAGGGAAGCTAATTTGATTTGTAGTTATCTGTGGAGGACTTCACTAGGAGTCTTATTTGCTTGTTTAAGTTGAGGAGGGCATATTTCCAGTTTTGAGATCTTTCCTTCCTACTCTTAGACAGCAATTTATTTCTCCTATTGTATAGGCTATTAATGGCAGTTGTCCTCCAGGCAGGTTTGTTTTTCCTTGAAGATCTTTCTCTGGTTCTATCAGACATGTCAGAGTCGATACAATTGTACAGGTACTTGTATGAAGCATTGGTGTATAACTCAGCATAGGTGTCTGTTCTGTCAGTGGGGAGAGGGGCTATGAAGCTATTTATCCTATCACTAAAGAGGTTGTAATTGGCCTTGGAAAAGTTTTTTAGCCTAGTTGTTGCTGGGGGGGGGGACTGATTTGAGGTCAGATCTCACCAGAGATGGCCACACACTGGAGTGCTGCAGCAGTCCTCCATACTGGTGAGCACCAGATCCAGGATGTTTCAGCCCCTTGTAGGTATGTCAACCAGCTGGTCAGGGCATTGGATTTAATGAAGTCCAGGAACCTTTGGGCAAGTGAGTTAGAACACGTATAATTTACCCAGTCTATGGACAGGTAATGAGTCACCCAAAACCAGGGTGTTTGGTTGTATCTTGATTGACTCAAGTAGATCCAACTAGGCTGAGTGGATATCTTAATTCATGGAAGGGGGCCTATAGCTGGCAATGACCTGAAGAGGGGTCTTATCTGCAATCAATTGCACCTGAAGTAATTCAAGAGAATCATGCTGTTTAACCAATCTAGAGGTGTATTTCTCTTTAATGAATATTGATACACCACCTCCTTTAGTTCTCACGACTTCAGTTTGTTTGAACATGTGGAAGGACATGTAATGTGGTGCTCTCCATAGCCTTAAACCAGATCTCAGTGACTGCACAAATGTCAGTATCTTCCACGGTGAGGATTGCTTCCAGTGAGTGCAATTTCTGGTTTAGATGCCTAACATTTAGCAGTATAACCTTGAGGTTGTTTTTAGAGGCCATTTTTACATCGGAATTTTGTTCTGGTGACATTGCCTAAAAAAGGCAAAAGTTTAAGCCAGTAACTGAAATCCCAGGGGGAGACAGATGAAGATCATCTCTGGCAAAGCATCGAGGACTGTCAACCATGTCATCCCTGGCTGACAGATACTGGATTCCCTTTGAATGACACCAGAAATTAAGCCAATTGTTGAAGTCAATCACTTTTTGTTTCTATTGAGGTATCATCCTAGGTAAAGGTAGAATGCTGCTTAAGGCTAGGGACATACCTGCCCGAGGCACATATTCAGGGAGCTCAGTTATGCCTCTCTTCATATAGTCCAGTGAGGTACATCTCAAGTCGTTCACACCAGCATGGACTATGATGAAGTTGAGTGCATATCTGATGTGGTGGATCTTGGTACCTGACAGACAGCTGGTCATGAACTTTTCCTTATCCAACCTGGTGAGATGGACATTTGTGTGTCTCACAATTGAGTCGCCTATGATTAAGATGATTATTTTTGTGTTAAGTCTTAGGAGCTTGACTGGTGAGACACTGGTGTGTGATATATTATGTGTACTATGTTCTGCAGAGGATGTATTATGTGAAGCGTGCTTATATTTGGGTTTGGGAGGTCTCTGATGTTTAGGTAATCTTCTTGTAAGGACCTCCACATATGTAGGATTATGTGTTGTTGGTTTGGTAGGTGCAGGAGGTGAGGTTTGGGTACTGACAACCTGCTTAGTATCAGATGAACTGACTGGTGAGCAAGAGAGCCTGGATTCTAGCTTCTTGATATAGATGTATATCTCACATAATGAATTTGTGTGGACTAGAAGAAGTGGGTTATCAGTGTAAATGAGGCAATGGTTAGTGTGTTTGCTTGCCTTATAGGCTTTATATTTTAGGCTCCACTAATTGCGGCTATATCTGAGGTTTTTGGTGTTGCCTTTGTTGACTGCTTAGGGGTTTGCTGAGGATAAACTTTGCAGCTGGAAAATTTTGGATGTTTTTAGGGTTCAGGAATATTGCATTTAAAGTTTCTCAGCATAAGTTGGTCTGTGTGTGGTGCATACTATGTGTGGTGGGTGTAGTGTGTGTGATTTTGACAACTTGATTTATATTATGTGTGCTTGTACATTTCAGTTTTGCCTCCAGTGACATTGCATATGTACATCTCTCACATACTGTATCTATTTCTTTAAGGATTAAGTGGTTGTCAGTGGACATGAGCAATTGCTTTATTGTCTGAAGATACCCCACATCCACCAAGTTTGCAACAGAGAAATAGGGAAACTGTCCATCCATGTTGTCAGGTCCTGTAATTGGTGATATACAAGGATATGGTGTACAGTGGTTTCTGAGTTCACAAGAACTATAATTAAAATCTGTCCATGTCTTTGGGGTTTTGCCCCCCCCCCCCCATTATTTTTTTTTACTTTATTTACTTTATCCATATTTCTTATACTAAGTAGTTGACAGGAATGCCTTTCTCTGATTAAAACATCCATCCTCCAAGATAGCCTCCTGAGCTACAGAATGAAAGAAGACATAAAAATAAATCAGAAATAATCATAGAATTGCATCAGATATAAGGTGCCTTACAATTTAATAAGTATACGTTGTGAACAGCTAGAAGTTCTTCAATAAATTTCAGGTCCCATAGCCCTTTTGTCTTCTTCTCAGAAGAATAAGATGATCAGGACGGTGCATTGTTGCATTGCTTATGTCTCATACCTCATGTTCTCAGATGACCAGTTATTTATTAAAGAAAATAGTATGGTATGCGAGACAAGTATAAACACAATGTTCTTGGTGGAGGCAAAAATCTCATGTACAAATGAGCTTTTCAGGAATATGCATACAACATCCCACACACACACAAACACACACACACATACACACACACACACACACACACACACACACACACACACACACACACACACACACACACACACAGATTTTCTTATGCTGAGGTGATTAAAAAAAACATTCCAAATCTCAAAGACCTCCAAAGCCACCTAAAGACAACACTGCTACTTAGCAATCACTAAAATGCACACCAAAAGCAAAAGCTAACAACTCACATAAGCCTACACTCAATGGTCCCCCAACAGCAAAGCCCATAAGGCAATTATATACTTCACCTAATACTCTTGTCATTGGGGACTCCACTGTGCAACACGCAGATGCCCGGCTCACCAGTTTAGACAAGAAGAAAATAATGGTTAGTTGCCTATCTGGAGCCAGGATCTGCAATATCACGCATGCACTTAAGTCACTGCACCCCTGGTACATATATGATTCTGTCATAGCTCATACGGGATTAAATGACCTACGACATACCTCACTGGACAGTATGAAAACAGACATAATGAGTTTCTCAGAATATGTGTCACAGATAGATATGAACATTGCATTGGGCAGCATTCTACCTTCACCAAGGATGATACCACAGTATGAACATAAATAACCGATTTTAAAAATTGACTTAGTTTTTAGTGTCACACCATGGGGATCCAATATATATCAGCATGGAAGGACATAGGTAGTGTCTAACAATGCATCCACTGCCCCTTAGAGCTTTTCTTAGGTAATGCTGAAAAGACAAAACTACCAACACAGTGAAAAAGTCTACAAGCAACCTGAATGCGTTACTGTCAATGCTCGGAGCAAAAGCCAAAACTCCACACCCTTCAAGCTCTCCTCACTCTGGAGAATATAGACATCTGTGCCATGACCAAGACTTGGTTGAAAGCCATAGAAGGTGCTCCAGAAGTGCAAGACTGCTGTGCCTTCCACACATGTAGACCAACAACAGCACAGACTGGGGCCAAGGGTGGTGATGCCTTGATCTACATTAGCAGCAAACATACCTCCTCTAGGTTGGTTAAACAAGATGATACCATACAGCTCATCCACTTACCATATCATGATAAGGTAAGATAGGTTGGTTAAACAAGATGATACCATACAGCTCATCCACTTACCATATCATGATAAGGTAAGATAAGTCACCATCTATGCTCCTAGTGTCTCACAACTCTTAACTAAACCTACTAGAGGCACTCAGCATCCATTCAAACACCCTATTGCTGGGTGATTTAACTACCCCTCCACAGACTGGGAAATGTACACTACTTCAAATTCACAGGTACAATGCTTCCAGAACTTTATTAACACAAATACCCCTGCACATTTCAACCAGAGAATCAAACATACTAGATATGGAACTCACCAACATGGTAGAGCATTACACCTGCCCCCCCCCCCCCGTATTATATCCTCACTAGTGAGATACGATCACCAAGCTGTCTCATTTGAAGTAAAAATCAACCCAGAAAACTCAGCTAAACCAATAACAGTTTGGAACTATTCAATGGCAAACTACGTCTTATTAAGAGACAGTTTGTCAAAATTCATGGCTCCCCACAACCCTGAGACCACAACTACCTATTCAGAATTATTGACAGACATGTGACTGTCTGCAAAGAGGCTGCCATACCAACCAGAAAAAAAAAAAAAAAACAAACACTAAAAACAAACTACACTGGTGGAATCCTCACCTAAGCCATCTTATATAATAACAGAAGAAAACTCATGGCCATAACCAGGAAGAGCAACACTCTTAAGCACAAAAGCAGTCTTATGGATCTAAACAAGAAACTAAGAGGTCTAATTAAGTCTAACAAGGTCTACTGCAAGTCAGGATAGCCTTGCAAGCTAAGCACGATCAGAAAGCCTTCTTCATCTACGTCCGGAACCTTAGAGGCAACACACAGCAGTGTACTGAACCGATGGTGAATGTTACCACCTTCACTGATCAGAGTGACATAGCAAATTTACTGGCTGATAAAGTCAACTAAAATGTCATTACCACCATTTCTTACAGCTCCACCAAGTGAAATCCCTTTCAACATACTTCCACCAGCTATCATCAGGGACCAGAACTCGCTAAAGCCAGGAACATTGCCTCCATGGTTCCAGACAACATCCATGTTTGTCACCTGAACAGTTGAAAACATGTCCTATCAGGACCACTTCAGGCACTCTTCAATTACAGCTTTGAAACAGGCTACTTTCCGAGAGAACAGAGGACTGCAACAGTCATTCACTTCCACAAGAATGGACCATTACTCAGTCCAGGGAACTACAGACCTTCAGTCTAACAAGGCCTAATACGCAAAGCCATGGAATGAGTTATCATGGAAATGATAAACAAGGACACTGGCAACCTACAGACATTAAACCCATCACAATTTGACTTTGTTAAGGGAAGGTCATGCGTACTAAACCTGGTAGAATTCTTTGATAGATTCAACAAGGCAATGGAAGAGGGTAAAACAGTGCATACTGCATATCTTGACATGACTAAGATATTCAATAATTTAACGTTGACTGGAAATCCATTAACACAACTATCCCCTCTAATCACATCAACCTGTATTCCTATACTCAACTTATCCAAACACCCACCCGCATTGACAAAAATACAAACAAGGAATCCATACTAGACTGGAAACTTACAAACAACCCATCTACTGCCCAATATTATGGTACAATACCAACTGACCTTAGTGACCATTTACCTACATTCATATTAGGACAGCACCTCAAAACCACTAAAACAACCACCTTACATGAAATCCATAATTCAAAAAATTTCATAAATGAGCATTTCATTAATGCAATAAGGTATTGCAACTGGGCTCCCCCAGCAACACTCACACTAGACAAGGCAGTGGAGTACTTCAATTCCACCTTTTTAAACATATTAAATCAGATGCCTCCCTTACAGACAATTCAAATAAAAACCAACCCAGCCCCATGGTTCTCTAAAAACACAAGAACCCTTCTCAAACTTAGGGATAAAGCTTGGGATACATGGTATCACAATAAGACCGATCACAACAGGCAGATCTTCCTAGAACTACATAATAATGCAAAAAACAGATAAGACAAGATAAGGAAAATCACTACACAGAGTTACAAGTAAAACATAATACTAACCCCCAAGAATTCTGGACATCTGTCAACCAAGTATTACAACCAAGCAAACCCACTATCCCCCCCCAATGTCAGAGGAGATAATATAGAGATAGCTACCCAATTTAACGGCTTCACTTCTTCCATCCTTAACCTAACTAGCAACAGCCAGCCTTGCACTCTCCTGCAACCCAAACTCATACCCTCCATTCACTGTCAAGCCAGTTCCTACCAACACAATATACAAGCACCTCACTAAACTAAAACCCATCACTTTGGCAATCGACAAACTCCCTGCAGAGTAACTCAAAATTGGCGCTAGTGCTATAGCTTATCCCATCTTAATACTTATCAACTGGTCTATCAATGAGCATACAATTCCAGCCCTTTGGAAAACCTCCTACATGATATCCTTACACAAAGGAGGTCTCTCAGCCAAACTTGCCATCTACTGCCCCATAGCAATCTTATCCCCCTATCAAAAATCCTTGAAAAATGTATCCATTGTCAGCTGACAATGCATTTACTTACAAATAGTCTCCTCACCAACACCCAACATGGCTTTCGCCCATTTCAGAGCACCACCACAGCACTCATATCCTTCACCAACACTGTCAATCAATATAGGAACCAATGAAATCTAGTGTCTGCCACCTTCCTTGATCTGTCCAAAACATCTGATACAGTATCCCACAGCAAATTACTTACTATTTTAGCTGAACTCAACTTAAACAACCCCTCGTTGCTCTGGTTTCAAGACTACATATCCAACCGCCAACAAGCAGTTCAGTGGCATAATTCCCTCTCCCCCTTTTCCCAGTAACAGTAGGTGTACCCCAAGGGACCCCTACTATTTAATATCTTTACAAACACCCTCCACACCACCAGCCAGCAGGATAAAATAGTTCAATATGCAGATGCTACTACACTGATCTGCTCAGCACCCACACTCCAAACACTCCAGACTAAAACCCAAGAGGCCTTCTCCAATATTGAAAACTGGTTAAAAAACTCAAAACTAATGCTTAACCCCAAAAAGACTCAACTTATGCTTTTCCACCTACCAAAACTATTGACTCTCCTGCTCTTTTCACTATCAATTCTGCCAATAACACACAAATCTCCCCAGTATCACAAGCTAAACTTCTTGGTATAATACTTGACCAAACCCTAAAGTTTGGCAAACATATAGCACAAACCATATACAAAGTCCATAAAAAACTTGGAAACCTAAATTTGAGAGATCAGCATGTTGTGTGCCTAGATCCTGATGTTAAACATTTTTTGCCATTTTGCACTCAATTTCTCTTTCAAAACTTTTCATTTTCCACTGAACACTTCAATCCAGTTAGTTTTATATAGTTCATAGGTTAGAACTAGGCTAACTGCCCTTGTGAGCCATTTCAAGCCTAGCCAATTACCCCATGTGAGAATCAAATCCTGCACCTTGCATCTGTAAGGTAAACACCTTAACCATTATGCCATCATCCCTGCCAAACTGTTTTGCTTCCCTATAATCTGTAATTAACCTTCTGTGCATTGGCTTAGATTTCAGTTTGGCAGAGTTATCTAGCAACAAATTAACCTTTATGACCCCATGATAACTGCACATCAATGGTGGTAAAACTTGACTTGAAGTTACAGTAATTTCTTTGAGAGCACAAACAATATCTAGTATAGTCCGTCCCCTGGTAGGTTTTTTACAATCTGAAGCATTTGTTGTTCCTGAATACACTCGGTGAATAATTTCTTTACTAACGTTGTTGGATCAATATGATTCCAGTCTTTTTCTGGTAAACGTCCCCAGCTAATATTACTCTTCCCTCCTGTGTTTCATGTAAGAAATGTATGAATTCCTCTAAGTCATCTGCACTTGACTTTGGTGGTCTGTACACTCCAACAATTGTTATATGTTCCAAGGTTGTCTTTATTGTCACAGTTACACAGTCTATAGTATTGGTGTTATCAATGAACATGTAATAATCACAAGTCTCATAGCTATCTTTAATCCCTATTGTAACACCTCCACCTGATTTTTTGTTAGAATGTCTGTTACAGTAAAAACATTTATACCCTGACAGAACTGGTTTCCAGTCATTGTTCTTTAACCATGTTTCACAAATTATAACAACATCAATCTTGTGGGAACGTAGCAAATTTTCTAATAAAAAAAACTTTATTATTAATGCTCCTAGCATTAACCACCATCAGAGATGCATCAAATGTTGCTATCTGTGAACTGTTACATTTTTGACCTGGCAAAAATCCTGGCTAGTGTTTGTCAAATATTGCAAAATATCTGCTGCAAAAATTCTCTTCCCTGATCTAGACAAATGCACACCATCCTGTCTGAACATGTGTGTGCCCAAAAGAAGGATGTTCTACACCTTTCCATTTTTTAAAACAGGACATTTTTTCCATGTAGGTGTTTATCCAAAAAATCTTTTCATTCACAGTGACCTGACTATCCTTTCTATAGGTGATTTGTGAAAAATATGTCCTAACACCAGTACAAGCTATACTATGTAGGAAAGCTGTCAGTTCCCGACTAACAGTAATGATAGTCTATGAACACTAGCATGAAAAATTTCAGCAAGTTGCATGATGTCTATGTTCATAAGCAGTTTTGTGTACACTACTTTTCACATATCCCCGCAAGGGTTATTTGCTCATGTGCACATGCTCGGTGTACATTGTTTGTGCTCATGTGAGTGCAAACGTCTTAGTGCGACTTGGTTCATATCTGCAATAAGCAAAACATGAAATCAATAATCATTCATTAGCTGGTACTTAACTAACATAGCTGTCATGATAGAAGTTTTGAAATTTCAAGATATAAGCTCCCATACCAAACACATACCTTGATGCACCATTAAAGATTGCATTGCAGCAATTATCACAGCCTGAAGAAAGTCTGCACAGCAAGTTTCCACTAAAGGCACTTTTTAATGGAAAGGTATGTGTATCCTAACAGTTTATATTTTTGCTACTATGCCTAACCTTATGTTTGAGGGTTTTTCCTTAATGTACAGTAGTAATACATATTAATATCGTAGTTTTGTGGTTCATTCATGCTGACAGTGTGAAGGCTTGTCATAATTTGTCTACAGTACCTTTTCAGGACACATGTTCCAATGTGGTAAGCCAATAAACGTTAAAACGTTTACTATTATATATGCATTCAATTTAAAGTTCAAGTTTATTTAAATGCCTGAATCCATGTGCTGTATATATCAATAATCAACAAACACACATATAAATAATGGTAACAAAAAGAGTGGTATGATTTACAAACTAACCAAAATGAATTTTAAATAGGATGAAACAGACGAGAACTTAATCCTCTTTTGAAACTATCAAAGTAGGTGAATCACAGAGTCATTTTGGAAGGAGGTTCCATAAGAAGAGACCCTGACAGCTGAATTTACGATAGCCAGAAGTGTCAAGATTATGGCATGGAACCACAAGGAGATCTTTTGCGCTGGACTGTATGCTTGTATGAGGTTTCATTAATACTAAGGACTGAGGTTGTGAAGTGCAAGATAGACCATGTCAAGATGCTCTTAAAATAATAGGGAGCCAGTGTAAGTCCCATAAAACTGGAGTGATGTAATGATGGCATGGAAAACTTTTACTAGTTGTAGCTGTGCAAGCTCTAAGATATGTAACCCAGCATGAAGAGTGTTACAATAACCAAGGAGGGAAGATTCCAGAGACTGAACCACTGTTTACCTATATCCATTAGAACAACTCAAAATCCTACCTCTTTCAAAACTTCCCTTCGCAACCACCTATCCTCAAGCTGGAAGTGTACCTGCACCAAGTCCCCCTAGAAAGTGTATGCCACTCTATTTCTTATCATCCTTATATATTTTCTCTTTTTTTTGTGTGAGCTAATACTTTTGTAGATACAGATTATAGAGACAGTGCATTACGATGATCTTTGCCCTGATTGTTTCAGCTTATATTACTATACATTTCTCTCATGGTATTTACTCTATATTTTGTACGTACATATTCTTTATATTCAATTTTGCATTTCAAACTGTTAATTTCTTGTACTGTGGAGTTTTTTTTTCCCTGGGCCTCCAGTGAAAATGGGTTCTCTATGGCCTGGTGAACTTTCCCAGTAAACAAAACACAAATAAATAAATAGGTCACTGGTAATAATATGGTGCTTAATAAGGGTGATATAACCAACATTAAAACAAGAGGACTTTATAACAATAGCAGAAATCTGGTCCTTGAGTGTTAGTCTGTCATCAAGTATCACAACAAGATCGTGTACCTTTGTTACAAAATTAAGTTTGTCATCCCAGATAGAAAAATGTCAGGTGGCAAAACAGAAAGGGAGGAGTCCCTCTATGCAGCATGAACCATCAATGCTACATTTTTTTAACCTGTCTTTTTGAAGTGTTGTGTTTTTAGCCTATTAATAACTCTTGGATGCATTCCACTCCCTGTGAAAGGGATTTAAGGGCAGACACAGCGTCCAGAGGGAACAAGAAGTAAAGCTGTGTGTCATTAGTGCAGCAATGATATTGCAAACATCTTGAGCAACTAACATCACAAAAGAGCAGGATGCAGATGGTGAACAATAACACAGTAAGAATGGAGCCCTGCAGTACCCAACAATAAGAGAGTCGTGTGAGGAGGAATTAACCCCTGAGATAATCCTCTGGGTATGACCTGATAAATAAGAAGAAAACCACTGCTGCAGTGCTCGAATCAGGATAGAAGAATAGAACAGTGTATCATCCATCAAACCAAATGCCAATAAGTGAATAGGAAGGATGAGAAGTGAATAGTAATGCTGATCTCTCAAAATTAGGAGATGACTGAAAATTCTCATAAGAGCTGTCTGAGTGTTGTGCCTAGCCCTAAGACTGGACTGAAATGGATCAAGAATGCCATGGTTATACAAGTAGCTCACTAACAAAGACTGCAGTCATAGTTGTATTACAACAACAGTCTTCAGTGTGTATTATCCATGTATGCAGTACTGTCTGCTGTTGTTGTTATTGTTCATAGGTTCATAGGTTCATAGGTAAGTACTAGGCTATCTGCCCATGGGTATTTATAAGCCTAGCCACAGAGTGATGGTTTTCGCCTCCCCATTAGATTAGTAACCTGGGCCTCTGTCAACAGGGCTCCTGAAGTGATCCCAAGGTAGAACTTACGATTACCCATCCACTCATCAAGATTTCTCTTGAAAAGGGTCAGAGAGGAGCTCTGTCGAATATGATTTGGGATTCTATTCCAGAGTGAGGGGAGTCACTGGGACAGGAATCTATCCCTCCAGCATGTCCTGTTTATTGTTGTACATAGGTTCAAGTCGCTAGAATGAGTGATTCTGAGGGATCTTGTTTTTTTGCGGTGAAGAATGTCCATTAGTTCAGGGTTTGACATGGCCCTATAAGTCAGGCATAGGTCACCTCTGAGCAGACGGTAAGTGACTGAGAAGAGCTGGAACTTTTTTAGTTGTGCTTCACAGGGTAATTGTTTAAGGCCCTCAATCCTCTTAGTGAGGTACTTCTGTGGTCTTTCTAGTTGTTTCAGGTGTCTAGTGAGGTACATCCCAAATGGGGCACTGTACTCTATTATGGGCCTAATGAGTGAGGAGTAAAGGGGCACAATCACCTCCTTGGATCTGGATGAGAAACCCTTTGTGATCAGGTGTGCCACATAGAAGTATTTCCTGACCATTTTGGCTATGTGGTTATCAAAGGAGAGTATGCTATCTACTTGGGTACCCAGGTCCCTAATTACTTCTTCTGTATTTAGTGGATTCCCAGCTATGTAGTAGTTTATAGGTACTTTGTTTTTCCCAAATCGGATTACTATGCATTTTTTGGCATTTAGCTTGAGGCCGTGACTATGACACCAGGTGTTTGTCTCTGTGAGACCCTTTTGCAGGATGTCTGTGTCAGCTGGAGAGTCAATTATTGCACCCAATTTACAGTCATCTGTGAACTTGGTTAGCCACAGTCCCTCCGCCTTTGCCTGTACTTCAGAGAAATATATACCAAACAGGAGGGGTCCCAGGACTGAGCCCTGTGGGACTCCGCTTGTGACTGGTTTAGAGTCAGACATGGCGCCTGCCACTCTTACCGCGTGGGTTTTGTCTGAGAGCCAATTGGCAACCCATCTCGTGACATAAGGGTTAATATTTAAGCTGGTGAGTTTGTCTATGATTCCTGAGTGTGGGGTGGTGTTGAACACCTTAGCAAGCTCCAGATATGCTGTGTGGACCACCTTCCCTTCATCTATGGCCTTGGTGACTGTTTCGAAGAAGTCAACCAAGTTCAGGAGGCAAGATCTGCCTTTAATAAAGCCAAACTGGGTGGGGTCCAGTGTCTGGAGGTTCCCAATGTCCCTGTTAATGAGCTCCATGATAATGTGTTCCATGGCTTTGCAGAGCAAGCTAGTCAAGCTTATAGGGCGATAGTTCCCAGGGTCAGTTGTGGCACCACCTTTGTGGAGTGGTACAACTGTTGCTGTACACCATTCTTTGGGTACATAGCCTGTAGAGAGACTGAGTTTGAACAGTGATTTGAGATGGGGGGTTAGTTCATTTTTAAGATCTTGTAAGGCACAACCTGGGATAGCATCTGGTCCCATTGATGCTGTATTTTTGGCCTTTGCAAGGGCTGTCTTTACTTGTGTGTCTGAGATATCTGGAGTGCCACATTCTTCTGGGATGGGTGCTAGCCCCTTTGGTGGAGGGGGGGGGTTGAAGTTTGCACTGAACTTGTCAGCCAGGATGTTGGCAATGTCGGTTGGTTCAGTATATTTATGGTCATTATGCACTAGCTCAGAGCATATCTGAGAGTTTCCCGCTAGACTCTTGACATAGTTAAAGAAGGCCTTGTGGTTATCCTTAGAGTCATTGTCTATTTTTCTTTTGAAGTTGGCATTGGATGATTTAATGAGGGAGCACAGTTTTTTACTGATGTTAATCAGAGATGCCTTCTTATTTTGGGATTTTGTTCTATCTTGCAGGAGTTTCCTCCTTTTGTTGTAAAGTTTATTTATGGCTGGGGTCCACCAGACTGGCTTCCTCTTTTTTGAGGAGTTGGTCTTTGTTTTACTTGGGATGGCTCGGTCCATGCATTCTTGAAGGTGTTTATTAGAATGCACTTGTAAAGGATTCTGCCGATGGGTCATCATTTTCCATTTGATTGGGAGCTTTGAAACTTCCCACCTTGGTCTTGAGGAGTATGAAGTTGGCTTTAGAGAAGTTTTTTACCTTGATTTCCTTGACTGGGGGGGGGGGTCAGGATGTGGATATCTAGTGTGATTAGTTTGTGATCTGATCTTACCAATGATGAGTTTACCTCAGGTATGGAACATAGGTTCCCCATGTTGGTGATGACCAGGTCCAGTATGTTGTCATCTCTTGTGGGAGTGGTGACCAACTGTTCAAGGGTGTTTGAGTTTATAAACTCAAGGAAGCATTGGGTAGTTTTCCCAGTCAATGTTTGAATAGTTGAAGTCACCCAGTAGCATGGTGTTGGGTAGAATCTTCATACTTTCTAATGTTCTCAGGAATGCTGTGTGAGGGTCCTGAGACAAGGTGGGAGATCTATAGCAAGGTATAAATTGAACAGACAATTTATCCACTGTCAATTGTACTTGGATGGTCTCAGATTCCGCGTGCTGTGCTACTAACCTGGATGTGTGGGTGTTCTTGATGAATATGGACACACCCCCTCCTTTTGTGTTCCGGTCCTGGTTTTGGGACCTAAAGGTATGGTAGGAGTTATAGCCTGGTAGTGCTGGGGTGCTCTCTGGAGCCTTGAACCAGGTTCCTGTCACTGCACATACGTCAATTTCTTCCATACTAAGGAGAGCCTTGAGTGCGTGCATTTTGAGGTTTAGACTTCTGGCGTTGAGCAGCATTACCCTCAGTTTTTGTTTATTATTGTTGTTTATGGAGGTGGGTTTGTCTTTTGAGCCTTGCCTAAAAAAGGCAGTATTGGGGTGGCAAGAGTCTTGGCCAGTGTTCAAAAGCGCAGGGGCGACAGATGCAAGCCATCTCTGGCAAAGCAACGTGGCTTGTCAAGCATATCGTCCCAGGCTGACAAGTACTGGATCCCCTTTGAATGACACCAGTAGTTTAACCAATTGTTGAAACTGATCATTTTTTCTTCGTATGCTGTCATCATTTTGGGTGAGGGCAGGATGCTACTCAGAGTCAGAGTCATACAAGCCTGGGCTACATGGTCAGAGAGCTCCTCCATGTCTCTTTTCTTGTAGTCCAGGGAGGTATGTCTCAGGTCATTTATGCCAACATGTACAATGACAGAGTCATATTTGTACTTGTTGTGGAGTGACCTGAGTGCATGTGTTATGTGGCAGATTCTGGCACCTGACAGGCAGCTTACGGTAACCTTCTCTTTGTTCAGTCTAGTGAGTGGGACGTCTGTGTGCCTGATGATAGAATCACCGATTACTAGTGTGTTATTTAGCCTTAGGCACTGTTTTTGCTTGGCACACTGACTTTGTGATGTATGTGTTACCTGGTTTCTGTTGTGGGGTGGGGGTTGCTTGGGTGTATGCTTAGGAGGTCTCTGTTGTTTAGGCAGGTTCTTATTTAGAGCCTCCGAGTATGTTTTTGCATGTTTCTGAGAGTTGTTTTCTAGTGCAGCTATGGCTGGTCTATGTGAGTCTGGTAATGTGGTGCTAGTTGCCGTTCTCCTTGTGACTGGTTGATCCATTCTTGGGTTGAGAGAGCTTAGCCTCCAGTTTGGCTGTGTAGCTGCATCTCTCACATATGTTTGTGTTGGTTGGGAGGAGGAGGGGGTTGTCTGTGTACATGAGGCAATTGTAACATTGCCTCAGGATGCCCAGATTCACTAGCTGGACCAGAGAGCACACCTGAAGCTGTCCCTTGAACATGCCTGAATAGATGGTTGGGACTGTATTGCTGATTGGATGAGTAAAGAGCCTTATACTTCCTGAGTATAGGGCTGAAGTGCAAGTTGTAAGCTAGTGCCAGTTGTAGTGAGTTTTAGTAAGTGCCGGTCATAAATTGCCTTATTTCTAGTGCTGGGTTGAAGTGTTTCAAGTTTCAAGGGAAAAAACTGAAGTGCAGACTTCGTGGAGCCTCAAATAGTTTAACTGCAGCTAAACAGCGCTGAGCAGTGCGCAAAACCGTGCTAAGCGGTTTTTATGCCAGGGAGATCAAAAAGGATAGAAATTAGCCCAAAATGGCCAATGAGCTACATGTTGCTGGGCTGGGACCACTCCTACAGGGACAGATAGGCTGCTCAGAGTTCCCTCTCTCACAGCGAACAAGGAGGCCACCTAACTATTCAAGTATGATATGGGCAACACAGGAACCTTTACCACAGTCCTGGATTCAGCAAAGTCTGAAAACTGGACTAGACTAGTTCATAAAGGCGGGAAAACAAGGAAATTGTTTTTTCAAAAACAACAGAAATGCAGAGCTTAAATTATTTTAAATACACAGAGGAGGCTAGCGCACTTGAGTGTGTAGCCTGTGACTGTGTTACAGGTAACTTAAATGCAAAAATGACAAACAGTAACTTTTTTTCAAGTGAAGCAAGGAAATAAGTGCAGTAAGCAATGCAGATATCACTAGGGATCCACAGAAGCGCTGAAAAGCTGCATTTTAGGTGGAATTAGTGTTTCAGGGAAATAACAAGCAAACAAACAGCAAGCATACAAACAAAGCTAGATTCAGCAGGCCTGGATCTAGTCTATGCTACAGCAAACAAGGTGTATCAATTTCAGTAAGAAACAGTTCAAATATGCAGGCACTATAAGCCTTTAACCAGAAATTCCCAGCTCAGAAGGGCAGAGTCCAGCCTCTCCTCCCACAAGAGTGCAGACCACGAACCTTCTTAATGTAAAATAATGTTGATTGATAGAGTGGAATGGCTTATGCAGATAGTACTCTTTGCTGTATCTGCTGGTGGGTACTTCCGAAGAAAGCAACTTTCACTAGTAAGACGATGAGAGTGCTTTACAATGTCTTTTTGTATCACTAATACTGAGAGGAAGCTGAATGTTTACACAGGTCTCTGAAAAAAAAAACTTTAAAGAGTAAGCATCCATCAGAAGCACACCTGTAGACCCCATATAGTTGTGTTTGTGTACCTGTGCAGGCATGGTCTTCTTGCTTAGTAGTATCATTGTGATGTATTTGTGGCTTTGCTATGGGACACCCAATATGTTATTGTACTGTACTTTTCTGTAGGCATACAGACAGTAACTATCCATGAAAAAATATATGCTATGGTATACATAACCTAAAGATATGCTCAACCTGTGGCATGCACAGTTTCTATGATACACAACTGAAGAATAGTGTGAGTTGCATGTGGTCCCCATGTGGACTCCACCTTTGAAAAAAATATATAATGTGGAAACCAGCATAGGCAGCGAAAGATGTTCAAATGTATCCCCCTCATGCACAGCCACTCATTGATTACATTTGCCACTGGAATCCCCCCCATCTGTGCATAAGATGATAACTGTGCCTGTCTTCTGTAATTTATTACCTGAGTACAGTGTGGCTAGTCTGTGCATTATAGAGCACAACTTAGGTGAATGTTTGCATGCACTGGTGTTTAAGGTTTGTGTATTGCTTTACTCTGGCCCATAGTTACGAAGAGGACACTTTTAGGGCATATTGTGTGCACCTTTGTTTGTCATAGTTCCCCTCTGAAGTCTGCTCCTCAAGAGGTTCCTCATCAGGCTTTGCCTTCACTGTTGAGTCTGGGAGTTCCTCCAAATGAATGTGTCTGACAGCATGTGTTGGCTTTATATTTCACTAATGAAGCCAAGAGTACATTCTTTCAAGACAATGTCTAGTAAATGACTTATAAATCTATCAATCATTCCTGTTCCCCATGTAAAATACTATACCATATAAATATCAATGTATATTGTCCGTAGATGTAAAATATCTTCATATAAAATGCTAAACTACTCAAATATCAGTGTACACTACTTAATGAATATAAATTATCTTATGCAGAGAAACTCTGTCCTGATATCTGCCTGAATGTTTACCGCATTTATAAGGTTTGAAATTGTAAAGTTTGCATTGTACCCCAGCCTCATATCTGTTCTATATTCTTCACACATGCTTTTTTGATGTGCTGCCATTCTTCTCAACTCCACCTACTTCATCTTCTACTTGAAGTGCTATAGCCCTGAGTAATCCCTTGAACTGCTATGCTTTCTCTCCAGTCAACTTTCAGGTTTTCAGCCTGTTTTCTGTTGACATTAGAGCCTTCTCTGACCACTGCTTGCAGCTGATTGTGGCAGCCAGGGGTTTATGCAGTGGGCCAACTGTTTCACTGGGGATGACGTTGTAATTGCTGATTCTACCCTGGTGTTCTTTCCTTACTCAGAGGAAGTCTACATGAGTTACATGTCGGTCACTTTTGTATGTGATCTTGTGACTGTCTCTCTTTCAGAACCATGTCTTGGCTACCATCCAGCCATTTGCCAAACAGAAGTCTAGAATGGCCTCTTCTTTGTTATTCCTCTTGCTCCCCCATGTGGACCTAGGCAGTCCTCATATCCTGTTTTGTCTTTCTCAATATGTTCAGGTCATCCACCATCAAAACCAGTTCATGCTTTCCTGCTTCATTTAGTAAGTTCTGCAACTACTGCATTCTGAATGGATTCTTTTCCTCACTAACACAGCCCTGCTGTAGGGCATAATCTAGGATAATGAGTACAGCTCTATCATTAGGGCGACAGTCTGATTGCCATGAGTCTGTCACTAATTTTGATGAAATCTTTCACTGACTTCAGATGTCTCCCTCACCACATTTGCCACACCATTTCCAGCCTGTCCCCCTCCTGAGTAGTAGACTCTGGATCCCAAGACAAGTGGCTTTGCTGTACTGCCATTCCATCTTTCAGCCTCCTCCTTACCATCATATCAGTGAACCTACATTGAGAGTACTAATTCAATTCATGTTTGCTAGGTTGATTGGTTTTACATCCCAGGTAACCCAAACTAATTATCTACTTAACATTTGTTTACCGGGAAATTCCGACTTGGAATGAGCCAATTTTCAGTGGAGGCACAGGGGGAAACACTCCAGACACATGTCTTTGTAACATGGGAGGAAACCAGAGTACCCAGAGGAAACCCACATGAACACAGGGAGGACAAGCAGAGTCTCCACAGAAGGCACCCCAGCCGAGAATAGAACCAGAGAACCTCTTGTTGTGAGGTGACAACATTAACCGCTGCACCACTGCACCACTTCAAACTGGGCAACGAGACACCAACTAGCCTGTAATTTATTGACCCAGGGCTGCTGACTTTTAAGCCAGGTACACACAAGCCAATAAGGGCACATACACCCCTTCGACCATCAGCATAGGTCCCTGGCATAGGTCAGATAAGGCTTAGTCCTCACCCCACTTATCAATGGCAAATATCCATGCCCATCTGATGGCATTAGTCAGCATAATCAAATCACCTAGAGCCATAATTTTACACCACTGAGTGGCCAGCCCTGCCAAGGCAGTGCAGTCTGTGATCCATGTTCTACTATCTTGAGGATACTACACACCACCGTAGATGCCCAGATGGGTTCATGTATACAACTCTTCCTCATAGGGTACCATCTATAGTCTGTTTTGCTGCCCACATCTCCATTCTTTGGTGAGTATGATATGAAAACACTCAGCATGTTTTTTGGAAGTGGGACGAACCCCACTGAGACACAGAGAGAACATGCAGACTCCAAACAGGCATTACCAGGAGGTCAGGATTGAACCTTGTATCTTATTCATGGAGGCGAAGACCTTAACCTTTATGCCAACTGGTAACTGATTTTGTTTCTATCTATCTATTGATATATATATATATATATATATATATATATATATATATATATATATATATAAATGCATATATATATTTATAAATGTATATTTATCTATAGAGAGAGAGAGTGATAGATGTAGCTATAGCTATATGCATATATCACCTATAGATTTATCTAATCTGTTTACACACACACACACACACACACACACACACACACACACACACACACACACACATACATACACATTTATGTCTACAAATCATTCTGCTATGTTGTTCACCCTTGTTTGCATTTGCATTTGTGAGTACCCTCATTTTAATAATGTTGTTTATTATCATGCCAGTATATAAGCATTATACCACAATGCGTACTCTGCGGACTGCAGAATTTCTCAGGTTTCCATGCTCACACTCAAGTTTTCCGAATTTCCCATGCTCCAGATGTGGCCACTTCTCATGCAAAATCACATGCTGAGAGACAAAAAAATGTTCCTAAATCCCACTGCTTATTCTTTCCTTTAAGGAATTTACTATAGTCTAACATAAATTTATCTACACAAGAAATAAAAAAAATTTACTCTCAAAGCTTAGAAATATAAAAAAATCCATATACAATATATCTATATCCTTGATACTTTATACATGTTTTTTACTTTCTTTAAACTATATTCTGTCTAAATCCACTACAGTCACATATTGTTTGTTATCCTTTCAAGCTGGGAAAGTCAAACTCTGCATCTTCTCCACCTTTGAAAAATTACTAATATACTCCAAATGACAAAAATAAATGCCAAACAACCAGTGTGATGCGTATCTCTATGCATCACCCACATCTTTATCTGTTCTGTCTATATTTTCTGATAATTTTTTTTTCATCTCTAGAGTCAGCTTCAGCTAAAGAAATTTCTATATAAAGCACTCAAGCTGATTCCGTTATTTATAATTAAACTTTTCTCTGAAATAGCTTAGAAAATGATAACCCTACCAATTAGAGTGTTTCTGATAACCATATCACTTAACACTTATAGTTTCACAGAAACTTACTAGCCTGTGAATCTGTGAGGATATTTACAAGCCTAGCCATCCCCATTGTAGTTTTTATGGCCTTTGTATTTTGTGCACAAATAACCCAGAGGTAGGCACAACAAGGATATGTTGATAAATGTATTTGTTGCCCCTGTCCATGAAGAACATGTGTGATAAACTGGTGGGGAATTCATAGTTCCTCATCCATTCATCCAAATTACATTTGAATAGAGTAACAGAAGTAATTTCTTTTAAGTGGAGTGAAAGACAGTTCTACAGAACTGGTATTCTCTGTGATACATAACTGCCCCTCAAACATGTCCTATTTATGTTGCAAAAGAGGTTGGGGTTTCTTGATTGGATGTTCATGCTACCTTTGGACTTGTGAAGGTGTAATAAGTCAGAAAGGTTGAGGTCTGTTAAAGCTCTGTACACAAGGTAGAGTTCAACTCTTAGAAGTCTACATTGTTCCAAGAAGACAGGCAAGGCTTTGAGATGGTCTGCACAGCTTTTATGATTTAGGCCCTTAATGTTTTTTTTTTAGTGAGAAAGCTATCTGATTAAAAATCTCTTCCTTGCAATGGGTGATATGTGGTGATTAAAGGACAGTTCATTGCCTACATAGGTTCCTAGATCCCTGACTACAGAATCAACTTTCAAGGTATGTTGTCAATATCATAGTTACGAGGGAAGTCATGCTTCCTGAAGGATACTATTAAACATTTATTTTCATTTTGTTTTAGATAATAGTTTTGACACAAGGGGACATGCCCTCTTGGGGATCTTGTTGTCATCTGGGGAATTAGTCATCAGCAAATTTGATCAGCCATAAATCTCTAACTGCAAAAAGAATCTCTATATAACAGCAGGACACCATAACTTCTCAGGTATGTCAGTAATTAAACAACACTCAGATAACTTCTGGCATTTCCTTAAACTTCAAAAACATTATCATCTAATTTATTAATTTGTTAAAGAAGAAAAAAAATTACAAAAAGTAATTTAATATTCCAAGTTTTAGAAATAAAGCTCTAAGTGTGGAATATATGTCTACCAATTAGTGACAATGTCAGTATAATTGCATATAAGCAATTATGAGAAGCTTTCACTATAATTAAAGAGCATAAATGTAACAACACATGACTGTTACTTTATTTTAATTTATTTTATTTTATACTAGGCAGAATAATAATTAATAAACTGAATTATAATCAGATAAACATTGTTCTATTTTGTATAGTATATTTGCCTTAATTTGTAACACTATGTTACTTTTATATTCCATTTAAATGACATTTATCTTGTTTGTTTTAATTTTCTGATTAAACATAATAGGGGGAATTTTATAAAGCCTACATGGACTTATTTTCCATGTAGGTATAGTGGCACAGTGCTTACATGAAAGTAAGCAGATGTCAGATCCAGTAAAGGGAGCTGAGGGGCATGCAGAAGAGTGCGAACACAGAAATGCCCATGGCATGCAAATCATCTCATAAGCAGGTGAAATGCATGAAAATGAGGCAGGTACAGTGATCCAGCAAACAGATAGGCAGTTATGCAGACCTCATGTTGGTGTCCATAATATACATGGAATAATTCTGTGTACAGGAAGGTAAAATGATACCAGGGACGATAAAAGTGAAGTTATAGTGGCAGAAACAGTATAGAGGATACAGACATGTGCAAATAAGTAATGTGTGTCCAAAACCATATAGAAAATAATGCAAGTAATTTTTTTTTAATACCATGGGTATGTTTGCGCAGCATTCCACAGCAGTGTGCAAACATGCCGTTAAAAAAAAATATTACAAAAAGCAGAATTTGTGAGTATGTAACAGTAACGCATTACAGGATCCTGTGTGGGGTATGTACAATGTTGGACTGCTGTGGTTGCTAATGAGGCAGGGCCAGAATCTGTGTAGTTGCCATGTATTGTGCATGGATCTGTATGCAAATGAGCTGGGTTTACTGAATAGCAGAAATGGGTATTTGTGTCTGCAGATCCCACCCATGTAGGCACAGAACCATGTTGATGTCCGCAGAAAAGGTAGCTAACATCAAAAGGGGGTGAGTCCACAAACTTTTAAACTCATTGGAGCTCAGTGGTGCGGGTATGTCTGGTGAATGCTTAGCTTTGTTTACCTTAGGGGCACCCATTTCAGCAGGTTTGAGTGTATTTGAGCATGTTTGCTTGGTATGCAGTCATGCCGAGCATGCGTTTCATGGGGGTGTTTTTGCTCACTGCTAAGCCTTGTTTACCTCTGCGGTGCAGGTTTGCTCAGTGCACAGCAGTGCTCAGCAAGGAAGGTTGTCAAAAAAAATTTCCTGAGAAAGCCAATGATGTATTAATTGCTGATGAGCCCTGTTACACTTAAATTAGGGCCATTAAACCCCTTAGTAATGTACTTGGCAGGTGGAATGCATCATAGCTAGCCAATCACACAGAGTACACCTACAGTAGAGCATTATAAAATATGTATACATCCTGCAATCTGCTTTTCCCCAGACTCTGCACCACTGGAGTACAGACTTGGGAATTTTAGCCTAGAGAATGCAAGGGGCTGCTGCAGGTCTCCTACATATGTATGTGCTAGATGCTGAGGTCAATGCAGCTGCTGCTGATGCTGACCATAGGCCTAGACTGAGAAGAAGAAGAGTTTTCAGGCCCAAGGTAACCTACCAGGAGGTACATGAGCTGGAGACTGTAGAGTGCTTTAGTGTGGACAGGGACATACAACTCAGTGAGCTCTGCCGCCCTCAACTCAGACCCAGAGCCACCAGAGGGAAACCCATCCCAGTGGAAACAAAGGTATGTGTAGCCCTTAGGACACTAGCTACAGGTACTTTTCAAAGACCAACTGGGGACATGATGGGGTCTCACAGGCATCTGCATCCAGGGTACTCCACCAGTTCCTGGATGCCATGCTACCACATGCCAGTGAGCACATTTATCTTCCCCACACCCCTGAGGACAGGGCAAGCAGTATGCAACTCTTCTAACATGTAGCACACTACACTGAGGAACTGGGTGCCATAGATTGCCCTCATGTACACATCAAGGCACCACCTGGTGAAGAGAATAAAATCTATGTCAACCGCAAGGGGTATCACTCCATCAACGGCCAGGTCATGTGTAATGCCCAGGGCATTATCATGAATATGTCACAACTTTCATATCTGGCATGCATCATAGCTGTACCAGATGTTTGCTAAGGGGGGTGGGACATCCCACACAGCTATTTACTTGAGGATACTGGCTACACACTGGAACTGTGGATGATGACACCCATTAGAAATTCACACCCACCCACCAAAGAATGCCATAATGAGGGATATGCACAACTCAATAACATTATAGAGTGTGTGTTTGGGCTGTTGAAGTCACAGTTCCAGTGCCTTGATATATCTGGTGCAGCCTTACAGTACTCTCCAGTCACATGTGCACAGATGTTCACACTATGTACCATGCAGCACAATATGATCCTGCAGAAATAACTGCAGCAGGATCAGCAAAGGGAAGGGATACACAGGCCCCCACCAGAGCCTAGATCACCACAGTCACACCCACAGGGGAACTCAGAGGAAGAACCCCTGAAGCTGCCCTGTAGGTAGACATAGGTGTGCCCAATATGTCCTGGCCTTGACCAAGAGACAACACATAGCACATGCATTGCAACCTAGGACCCTAGGGACTGACAACATACTCCGACTCACATACATATCAGTAAAAATGATGCCAGCCAGGCCACACAACCTGTACCTCACATGTATTGGCTGTGGACTACCTGCATCAGACAGAGGAAGCCCCGAACTACAGGTCTGACAACTGCTGCATTTGCAAGGTAAGTCACTGTCCTGTACACCACTTGTAAGGGATACTATAATATGGTAGAATATGTATGGACCTGACACATGTATGCAAGGGAATATAGTGGGCTATATATACCACTACTGGGCTACTTACATAGATCTATACTGGGATACTTGTACAGATCTAACAGACACTTGGGACAACAAGTACTCTGTTCACTAGTTTGTGCCCCATATTAGCCACTAGGCCATATGGTTGGAAAATCCACAACAGTAGTCCTGGGAGATGCCAAACAGTGGGGTCACAGGGCAGTCACACGACTGTCTATGCCAGCAGGGCATAGGCTGGTCTTCCTCGACTTCAAACTGCTGAAACAGTAAGTCTGGAATGATATACAAGCAGACCAGAAAATTCCCCTATCTTGTTGATAGTATGAGGGTGGAAACCACTCTGTATGGCAGCCGGTGTGGCCCAGTGGGCCAGGGACAGTAGCATGTGTGATTGTGTTGATTGTTTGAATCTGCCAGCATCCAATATATTTTGCATGTGGGGCATACATACGGTGGTAGTTATTTTACATTAAGAAGGTTTGTGTTCTGCACTCTTGTGGGAGGAGAGGTTAGATTCTGACCTTCTGAGCTAGAACTTTCTGGTTAAAGGACTATTGTGGCTGCTTATTTGAACTGTTTCTTTCTGAAATTTGTGCAGCTTGTTTGCTGTAGCATAGACTAGATTCAGGCATGCTGAAGCTACCTTTGTATAGCTTGAGCACTAATCCAGGCCATCTTTTTTGGAGAAGGTTCCCCTGCACCCTAGTGGCAGGAGTGTGCAGTTAGAACTTGTCTGATTCAAGACTGCTGGAACGGGCTCAGTTTTGAGCTTTTTTACTGGTTAATTGGGTAATTTGTTTAAATCAGTTTGCTCGTTTTCTATTGTTATATAAAAACATTGCATTTTATTCATCTGATTTTACTGTATTTTTGTTTCTTTACTGAAAACCAAATGAAACAGTACTAAACTGAGAAACCACAAAGCGAGCTGACACCACAGGAACAAGGATAAAATTGAATGTTGAGCGCTTTCATCACAAATTACAGTTGACTTCTTCAGAAAAAACAGAGTATCATCCCTCAGCTCCTTAAATACTCATTACAAAGACATCATTAACAGATGTGTGTTGAACACCATTTGCATTTAAAGATACAGACTCCCTTTTTCTTACATACAAAACTAAAAGTCATGTTGCACTGTTTATGATATCTAATAATGTTAAAAACTTCAAGACTAAGATGTTAACATAAATTGTATGAAATTATAAAATATTCTAATAATAATGTTGTAATAATGTAATAATAAAAGTTAACAAATTACATGAAAAAGTTTGCTTTTAGTTTAAAAAAACTACTCAATGACACCATGTCATTCAGTCCTGGATTACTGTTGGCATTAACCCTCAGTTGCCATAACAGTTCTTTATATTCAAGTAAATAATCTATAGGGCCTTCTCTCTCATCCATCGTAAGTTGTTCAAGAAATGTGAATTTGAAATTGTGACCTGGGTAGGTATTGACATGTTTAGCCAGTGAATTTTTTAAATTCACTTTCCTAATGTCATATAAATGCTGGTAAATACGTGTTTGAAAGGCATTCTTGGTTTTGCTATGTAAAAACAGGCACATGTCTGACAAATACCAGCATATATGACATTTTTACTACTACAATTGTACTTATGTAGTAGTTTAACCCATCCATAACCTTTAAGGAATACGCTGTCACTTTCCAATATATATTTGCAGTGGGTAAACTGTCTACATTTGGACATTCTACCTTGTTCTCCTAAGGTATTACCACCTTTTTTCCTCTCTAAGATGTTTTTAACACAGATGTCCTTTCTATACACAACCACTGGGGCATCCCCAATTCTCTCTCTCTCAGATCTGGGTCCCCTGAAAAAATAAACCAATTCTTGAAAACAATGTCCAGAATCAGTGGGAACTGGGATGTGTAAGTTAATATAAGGCCATGGTGGAAACCACCAGAAGATGAGTTACTGTTCTCCAATGGAGCACTCAGTCTGGAGATGTCAATCCCTAACAACGGATAGAAGTGGCCCGCAAGTCTCTTCTTGGTCACTTCATCGAGTAAGGATGTCACAAAATGCTCTGGATAAACTCTTTGTACCAATATCCTCAATAAAACATCCCTTTCTTCATAGAAATCTTCGATCTTACTAGTCACGCGGGCCAATCTCACTCCCTGACCTTTAACATGGGAGCATTTTTGATGGACTGGGTGCCCGCTCTCATAGTGAAGGAGGGAGTTCGAGTAGGTTGGTTTACGATAAATAGTAGAGCAAAATTGTGCAGTAGCATAATGTTTGCTTATCGTAATGTCCAAATAGTTAATGGAGTCTAAACGCGTTTCCATAGTAAATTCCAAAAACGTGGTGCTGGAATTCAGGAACAGTAAAAAGTCATACAACTGGTCTTGGTTGCCATTCCATAAAATCAGGATGTCATCTAGATAACGTCCATAAAACTTGCAAAATTACATCCCTTCAAATGGAAAAACCTTAGAAAGTTCCCACTGGGTGAGGACTATGTTTGCAAAAACAGGTGCACAGGCTGCACCCATAGCAAGCCCTGTGCTCTGTTTAAACAATTTTCCCTCATAAATTGCAAAACTATTCTCTAATACAAGTTCCATCAATGTCTTTAAAGTCAAAATTTTAGTATGTGAAAACTTGGTGTTCTGGCATAGAAAGTCATAAAACATTTAGGGGAGAGACAGGGGTTGAGAAGATCCGAGAGAATCAGAAATCAAAACTGTCAACAGACATATGCGGAGGTGACGAGCAATCACTCTGTAAGACACATGGGGAGAGGAAGATACAAGAGATAGATATTAATACTGATATACCTACTTCTATTAATATTTTTGATGTATGTACAGGTTCTAGTGTCAGCATGGTAGGGACATTATTCGACCCTGTTAGAGAAGGTATTTCGTTGGAGGTAACAAATGAAGATGTTACTTTTAATGAATCTTTAGTAGAGAATAGTAGGACTATTATACATACTCATAATAATTTTAATATTTATAACTACACTGATTTAGAGGTAACCAATGGATTTTTTGGACTATTTACTAAGGGATTTACTTTTGTGCCAATAAGAAAACCAAGACTAGATGAAATTGTGATAGATATCAAATTATTTACAAGAAAGTTAAATTTGGCAGTATTATTTCAAGATAAAACATACTATAAGGAAAGTGAATTGAAGAGAGACGAAGTATATCCAACCCACCTTTGCAACAGGACATCCATCATTTTGAAATGTGTACACTTAACATAGTTAGGGATGAATATGAGAAGAGAAATAGGTTGAAAAACAATCTCACTGAGGAAGAAAGTGGAATTTTGCAACAACTAAATAACAATGGTAGAATAAGGGTAATGAAACCCGATAAGGGGGGAGGTGTAGTTCTCATGGATTGTTGGGACTACACTAGGAGGATGCTGGAAATCCTGGATATGGATAGAAGATATCGTATTATATCTAGAAATTAATTAAGCATATTGTATAAGAGAATAGACCTAATATTAGAGGACAATTTATTGCAGGGACTTATTGATGTAGATCTATTCAATTTTCTTAAAGTATCTAAACCAGTCATACTGGAGATTTTTGGAATCCCAAAAATACATAAACAAATTGTAGACCCTCCCATGAGGCCAATAGTTATATCACAGGGATCTAAAACCCAACCTCTAGCCATATATGTGGATACCAAGCTTAAACATTTTCATTTAAAATAACCACATATTTTAATAGACTCGTGGGATTTTCTGAGGAAATTTGGTGCTATCCCATTTCAAGAGAGATTTTTGTTCCTAACTATTGATGTAAAAGATTTATTTTCAGTAATTCCTCATATGGATGGCCTGGAATGGTTTGAAAAGATGCTTATTGAATTTCACATGCTGAACCCTGATGAATTTAAACTTGTGCTTGAGAGTATGGAATTGGTCCTGAAATATAATTTCATTTATTTTCAGGGGGACATTTACCATCAACTGGACAGGGTAGTGATGGGTTCAGCATGTGCTCCTACTTATGCTAATATAATAATGTTATATTGGGAACAAACATACATTTTTGGGTCAAAATTTCAACAATATATTGTGAGATATTTTCGGTTCCTGGACAATATATTTATTGTCTTGGATGGGACATATGAATTAATTAATTAATTTATGGAATTTTTGAATATTAGTACACATTTCTTACAATTTACTTTTGATTGTGACAGGGACGAAATGCACTATTTAGATGTTAAGATAAATAAGGACTATGCTAGAAAAATATACAAATCCAATATCTTTAGGAAGGAATGATTTTCTAATTCCTACCTACATTATCATAGTGACCATCCCTATCACCTCAAAAGGAATATTGTGAAGGGACAGATGATTAGGGTCTCGAGAATGACATCAGATTTCACTGACTTCACTAGAGAGGTTGAATTTGTCCATAGTATGTTTAAGGAAAGAGGATATCCAGATAAGATGATTCGGAACATTAAAAAAGAAATTATAAAGAAGCGAGACGCAAATTATGGTCCATTAATGGTAAATGGAGGGATGATTAATACTATACAAAATGCTATTAGTGCATTTAAAAAGACAAGTATAAAGGGGGATACTAACATGAGTGATTATACAGACAAAGACAGGTTGATATCAGGTTTAGAAATTCCTCGGTTGGTTTTAACCTACTATTCCGATAGGATGGATGAAGAAATGTATTGGTGGAATTTGGAATATGTTCAGTAGAATGCCCAGTAGGATAAATATTTTTCAGCAACCTCTTAAATATAGTTTTAGGAGAAACATGAATCTAAAAAATATCTTGGAGAGAAAGAGAGGTGAGAAAAATGAAGGGGCACAAGGAAAGGTAGGTACACACAAATGCGGTAGATGTGCACAATGCCCATTCATAGCGGGGGAAAAGGAACTCAAGATTCCTAGTATTAGGTTTAAATTGAAGAGTTATAAATACTCCAGTTGTTACACAAAAGGGGTTGTTTACTTAGCATATTGTAAGACATGTTGGGCATACTATGTGGGTAAAACCGAAATTAATTTGAGAATTCGTATATATGAACATGTTAGGGATATCAATAAAAAGAACAAAAATAATGCACTTTATAGGCATACACTAAGATGTAAGAACATGAATATAAAATTTTAGATATTGGGAGAGGTTAAACAGAAAGATAGGGGTGGTGACTGGGAGACATTCCTGGAATATCGGGAAATGATATGGCAGATTAGATTAGGTTCTTGTTCCCATCCAGGGATGAATGATCATATTTCTATAAAGCTAGTTTTGAAGTTACTGTCATTGAATCCCAAGAGAACAATATAAAGGAGAATATTATTAATAATAATTTTTTATCTTATTTTATTTATTCATTTTTTCATTAATAATAACATTTCACACCAGATGTGGTATTTATAGGAATATCTTATATGTTCATATATATTTCACTGGTCTATGAGAGTGTACATTAAGTGTTTAGAACCATATATATTTTTTTTTCATGTCTCATTTTAATTGTATTATTATTTATTGTTATTTCATTAGCTTATTTATTGGTATTACATTTAGCTTTTTCAGATACAGTATTTTGTATTTTGTATGTTGGTAGGTCGGTGTATTTTACATACTTACATTTATGGTAGTTCAACTAGCTTTTGATAACTGAGTTATTTATTTTTATTTTATTTTATTTTATTTATTCTTTTATAATGTTGTTGTATATACATATTGTACAGAAGTTATATGAGAAATTAATTGTACAGCAATACCTATTTATAAATCAGCTCATGTAGGTGGTATTCATTAATTGCTATGGCAACCAATTGAGTACTGTAGAAGGTTATTTAAACAATGAGATTTTTGGTAGCGGTTGATTCTGAAGAAGTCTCAGCTGATGAGATGAAAGCGCGCTCAATCTGTATGTCTTCATTTTGAGAATAAAAGTGTATTCTTTTACGCCCAGTGTGCTTATTTTTGGAGTATATTAAGTGGTGGACAGCCTTTATTGTACCATACAGTGGAGTTTGTTGCATTTTTGTTCCTGGTATTTATTGGTTTTTGCCAATAGTTGTTGACTTAGTGGGGATTTCTATACCTTCATCATGTGGAATTACATTGAATAAGTCCTTCACATCTATTGTTGTAAAAATAATATCACTACCAAAGTATCCCTGTTTTATTTTTTTAAAACAATCACAGGAATCCTTGATAATATGTGAAAAAGGACTTAAACAATTCTTTAACTGTAAGTCTAGGAATTTTGCAATTGAAAGGTTCTTAGATCCTTTTGCATCCACTATTGGTCTTAAAGGTGGGTACTGGATGTCTTTATGGATCTTGGGGATCCCAAAAATAGTGGGGATCCTCGGGTGTTTTTGGGTACAATAATTGAATTCTGCTTCTGAAATTTGATTATTCAAAAGCAAATCCATTAATACCATATCCACATGTCTATATGCAATGTTTAACTCATTCCAGGAGACCTGCTGATACCCGTCCCCCAATAAATGACATAACACACTATCAGTGTATCTTTCTTGGTCCATAACCACCAGTCCTCCTCCTTTATCTAGTTTCATAACCCAGATTGTTTTGTTGTTTGAAATACTGTTAAGTAGGGAAATTTCTTCATGGGTTAAATTAAGTGGCGTGGTACAAGATTTCTTCTTGGAAAGGTTTCTAATATCATTCAAGCATATTCTTTGGAAAAGTTGAATGGATGGGTGTAAAGGAGGGTTAACTGCACTGGCCATCCTACATACCCCACCTAAGTTGCTTATTTGGTTGCCTTCCCCCATGGTCACACTGAAATTCAATTTCCTAGTGTATAACAGTATATCTAGCAGTATATTTTCTAGGTTGAATTTCCTCAAGGGTACAAAATTAAGCCCCCTTTGGAAGAGGTTTGCCCATTCCTTAGTTACTATTGTACTACTCAAATTATATATTTTAAAGTCATGGTGGTCATTTTCTATTATTTCCAGTGCACCATTCATAATGTCAGGTCCTGGGCTGAGACTGAGTGCCAATTCTCCCATCTACCCCTCACTCTTCCTCTCCCTTGTTGATTCTGTGGGGGATAAGCATGTTATTCCCCCTGGTATGTCAAATTTGAAGGTCTCCTGAACTGGCGGTTCTGCTGCTGAATTCTCTTTGACCTTCTCTGGGATGGTTCTAAAGGGATGTGACCAGGGTTGCTGTTACCATGATAGTCTGTTTCAGCCATCCTCTCATCCATAAATACGTCATTGTTACTAGTAGATGCAGTAGTACCAATGTTAGTTTGAACATTAGCATTTAAAGGGTACGCAAACCACTATCATATTCTTTGGCGTCCCTTGCTAGCTTCTTGTTCTTTTTATCTTTGATTTTATCAATAATTTTATCCATATTCACAAAAACAGTGTTATATTCATTAAGTTTATCTGGAAAATTCACATCATTTTTAATACAAACATCTAATTTATTCACAGCTTCCTGCATAATAAGAAACTTTTTTTCATTGTCTTTAACAAGCAGCTTTAACAGTTCACATCCCTGGCGGTTAAATAATGCAACCAAATCTTTATGTAGGTCGCTGTTAAAAGTTAAGCCATTAGGAAAACGCAAATATCTTAAACCTTTAGGCACTTGTTCACCTAAGACAATCTCTCAAGCATTGGGTTTCTACTTGTAACTTTTTCAGCTTGAGACCTTCTTTTTCTAAATTTTTTAACATAATGTCAACAGTACCTTGTGTGTTTGAAAGGTTCACATTGTAAGCAAACCCCACGCTCTCCCTGTTAATCCATTCCAATAAATTCGATGCTTTAGTTAAATTAGAATGAAAACTAGCATTCTGCTGTATCTGTGTCCTCCGTTGCTGTGATCCAAAAGAAACGGAAGTGCTATGTTGTGTAACAGTAAAAGCACCTGTAGTACTGGTGCTTTCTCATCGGTTGGGGCTGCCTTGACCTAAAGGAATAGTAATAAGGGAGTCCAGGGTACCATTGTTGCAAACAGGTTTAAATTGAACATTGTCCTTGACCAGTAAATCGATTTTGTGACCCAAACCCGAAATATGGGTATTAAAAGAGCCAATAAGATCAGTCAGCTTGTTTATAGCTGTGATAAGTTCATCGTGCATGTCCCTGGTGCCCCCTCCACTCTGCGTGGAAGAATCCATACTGAAAACCAAACAAATCAGTACTAAACTGAGAAACTAGAATATTTACTTGAATATAAAGAACTGTTATGGCAATTGAGGGTTAATGCCAACAGTAATCCAGGACTGAATGATGGTGTCATTGACTAGTTTTTTTGAAACTAAAAGCAAACATTTTCATGTAATTTGTTAACTTTTATTATTACATTATTACAACATTATTATTAGAATATTTTATCATTTCATACAACTTATGTTAACATCTTAGGTTTGAAGTTTTTAACTTTATTAGATATTATAAACAGTGCAACATGACTTTTAGTTTTGTATGTAAGAAAAAGGGAGTCTGTATCTTTAAATGCAAATGGTGTTCAACACACATCTGTTAATGATGTCTTTGTAATGAGTATTTAAGGAGCTGATGGGTGATACCCTGTTTTTTCTGAAGAAGACAACTGTAATTTGTGATGAAAGCGCTCAACATTAAATTTTATCCTTGTTCCTGTGGTGTCAGCTCACTTTGTGGTTACTCAGTTTTGTATTTGTGTTCCTTCCGACTTTATTGCATTTATTCTGCTGCATTTATTACTGCTTGTTAGTAGCCTGATTAAATTGTAACTGTTATTCTAAGCCTTTGGTTGAAGCACTTGGGCTTCAGACAAGGGGGTCTCATTTGTGGCGAGTATTTAAGGAGTTCTTTTGTTGGGTTTTAGCTAGTTCTGTTTCTAAGATTTTTAAAAAGACAAGTATAAAGGGGGATACTAACATGAGTGATTATACAGACAAAGACAGGTTGATATCAGGTTTAGAAATTCCTCGGTTGGTTTTAACCTACTATTCCGATAGGATGGATGAAGAAATGTATTGGTGGAATTTGGAATAGGTTCAGTAGAATGCCCAGTAGAATAAATATTTTTCAGCAACCTCTTAAATATAGTTTTAGGAGAAACATGAATCTAAAAAATATCTTGGAGAGAAAGAGAGGTGAGAGAAATGAAGGGGCACAAGGAAAGGTAGGTACACACAAATGCGGTAGATGTGCACAATGCCCATTCATAGCGGGGGGAAAGGAACTCAAGATTCCTAGTATTAGGTTTAAATTGAAGAGTTATAAATACTCCAGTTGTTACACAAAAGGGGTTGTTTACTTAGCATATTGTAAGACATGTTGGGCATACTATGTGGGTAAAACCTAAAGGAATTTGAGAATTCGTATATATGAACATGTTAGGGATATCAATAAAAAGAACGAAAATAATGCACTTTATAGGCATACACTAAGATGTAAGAACATGAATATAAAATTTTGGATATTGGGAGAGGTTAAACAGAAAGATAGGGGTGGTGACTGGGAGACATTCCTGGAATATCGGGAAATGATATGGCAGATTAGATTAGGTTCTTGTTCCCATCCAGGTATGAATGATCATATTTCTATAAAACTAGCTTTGAAGTTACTGTCATTGAATCCCAAGAGAACAATATAAAGGAGAATATTATTAATAATAATTTTTTATCTTATTTTATTTATTCATTTTTTCATTAATAATAACATTTCACACCAGATGTGGTATTTATAGGAATATATAAAGACAACAAACTGGAGCGAAATGACCTCAGTAAAATGACGTTTCCAAAGGCACACAAAAGAGTTATTCAACTCAATAAAAATAGCGTTCCAACGGCACTGAAAGGTTATTCAACCCAGTAGGAACAAAAGTTCACACTTTTCCAGTCCAGTAACCACGCACAACGACATATAATCCAAACGAAATATTTATTTGAGCTAGCAAACAGTAAGCGCTTTCACCATAGGGCTTTTTCAAACTTCAACAGTAGCATTTGAGATTAGGCAGCTTATATACATAAGGGAAGAAGTTCATTAGTACAATCAAATCAAGTTAATTGATTAATTAGTTAAAATCCATCTCATTTGAATCATTTAAGGGCAAACCAAACCTATCCTTATAAAGCATGTGTTGAAACTTGAATAAGGTAACATTTATACATACACAGAATTCTTGTAATACTATTTAATTCAGTAGCCCCTATAACTTTATAACTTCCACCCATTTCTAATCATAAATATCTTTAATGATAATACAATAAATAAATAAGGAAAGTATAAAATATATGTACATAATATATAAAAATACATATAAAAATACATATGAAAATCAAGAAGTTAAAAACATTAATACTGAGATATGAGTAGTCATACCAATAGGGAATAAACACATAAAAGGACATATGATGAAAATGTATTCCTAGCTCATATTTAAAAAACTAAGCAGGTAATGAAAAGTGCATATAAAAAGTTTGCATATTATAGGCTGAAGTGTGTGTAATGTATATATAATGTGAGCATTGGAGCATAGACAATAAACTACAACTAAAGATCTAGGGTCTGATGATATAAAACTAGTGATAGAGGGCTATAAGGCAGATTAATTCATGATTTAGGCCTAGCCAACCTTTTCCCAAGTGCAGTAAAGGTTTCACTTGTACTTATCATTTATGCCTGGAAACTTGTCAGCCCTTAGGTGACAATCCATCTAAGTTCACATTCCTGCAGGTAAGAGTCTATATCTCCACCTCTAATACCAGGTTTAACCTGTTGTAACACCTTGAAGTTAAATAGATGACCTGGTTCTGTATTCCTTACATGTTTTACAAGGGCCACCTTGCAGCGCTTAAGTCCTAATACTATATACATGTTCTCTAATACGCCCCTGAGTTGCCTACAGGCCCTACTCTTACATAAAATAAATACTGGGCAGCACGCATTTAGCAATATATACTACATTAGTACTCGTACAACTAGTCCCAGTATTAAACTTATAGATTTTTTGTGTAGATGGATGTATAAATCTATCACTGTTATCTATGTATTGACATTGGATTACATTCTAGACATGGTGTAGTATTGTAATCTTCATAGGCACATTGCCTTGTCTAATTAGTGCTGACGCATGACATAATGTTCTTTCAAATTAGTTTTATTTCTGTAGGAAAACATGGACCATCACCCACTATCTTAGATATATCATCATCCAATTCAAGGATTTCCCAGTGTTTACATTTAACACCCCCTGATACTCATCTTTACATCTCTCGAGAAAATAGGGATAGCCTAATATTATCATTAAGCCCTTAGCAGATGCTACATGTGGACTTTCCTTCTCAGAGAAATATGGTTTGGCCACAGTTTCAACTTATTAACTAATCCTATGTTCCTATCTATCTCTTTCACTTGGTACTTCCTTTCTAATAATCTATTTTTAAGGGCATTAACTTTTAGAATGCCCCATATGGCAAGGATTCAGCCTGGACGCTCTAATGTAAGCTGACCTTCATAATGTTATCAAAAACAAACCTTTGATGCAGTTCTTAATTCCAATAACAAGTACAATATGACTCTGTCATTGTACATGCTGGTGTGACCTGAGACGTACCTCCTCCCTTGGACTACATGAAAAGAGACATGGAGGAGCTCCGATCTTGTAGCCCAAGCAGGTATAACTCCTAGCCCTGAGTAGCATCCTACATCACCCAGAAGGATACCATACAGTAAAAGGGCAAAATGATTGACTTCAACAATTGGCTAAGCTTCTGGTGTTATTCTATGGGATCCAGCATCTGTCTGGGCCTGGGATGACATGATCGACAGACCACGATGCTTTGCCAGAGATGGCCTGCACTCCGTCATCCTTGGGATTCCTCGGATACTGGCTAAGGCTCTGCCACCTCTATAGTGCCTTTTTTAGGCAAAGTTCAAATGGCAAATTCATCACAGTAACAGGTACAAGCAAGCAAAATCTGAGGGTACTACTACCCAATGCTAGAAGTCTAAACCCCCAAAATGCATTCACTTGAGGCACTCCCTTAAAATGGAGAGAACATTGACATCTGTGCAGTGACACAAACCTGGGTCTAAGGCCCGTGAGAGCACCCCTGCATTACCAGGCTATAATTCATACTCACACACCTTCTTCGGCCACCTTAACCTGACCAAAACACTAAAAGTGGAGGCGCATCATTGATTGCTGATATCCACACCTCTAGGCTAGTTACCAGCATATTGCATCCCAGATTATCCAAGTATTAAACTAACTCTTGGGCAAGAGACCAGAGGGGTGGGAGGATGATAATGGTTAAGGTGCTTACCTTAAAGACACAAGTTGCAGGGTTTGATTCTCACATGGGGTAATTGGCTAGGCTTCAAATGGCCCAACAGGGCAGTTAGCCTAGTACTAATCTATGAACCTAATCTATGACCGCAATCCAAATTGTAAGTTGCTACAGATCCCCCACCATGCCCCAGGATCCCCACACCTCATTTCTTGATACACTGGACAATATTAGTGTACAACCCAACACCCTAATAATGGGTGATTTCAACTACCCCACCATTAATTGGGAAAACAAATGTACCAACTCTTTTGCTCAATGTTTTCTGGAATTCATAAATTCCAGCACCTTGGATCAACTTATCCACACCCTCAAAAGGGGCAGCAATATCCTAGACCTGGTCATTACCAACATGGGTGACTGGTGTTCCACACCAGATGTCAGTTCCTCTTTAGTCAGATCTGACCACAAGCTAATCACCCAGGGTTGTTGTTACCATGATAGTCTGTTTCAGCCATCCTCTCATCCATAAATACGTCATTGTTACTAGTAGATGCAGTAGTACCAATGTTAGTTTGAACATTAGCATTTAAAGGGTACGCAAACCACTATCATATTCTTTGGCGTCCCTTGCTAGCTTCTTGTTCTTTTTATCTTTGATTTTATCAATAATTTTATCCATATTCACAAAAACAGTGTTATATTCATTAAGTTTATCTGGAAAATTCACATCATTTTTAATACAAACATCTAATTTATTCACAGCTTCCTGCATAATAAGAAACTTTTTTTCATTGTCTTTAACAAGCAGCTTTAACAGTTCACATCCCTGGCGGTTAAATAATGCAACCAAATCTTTATGTAGGTCGCTGTTAAAAGTTAAGCCATTAGGAAAACGCAAATATCTTAAACCTTTAGGCACTTGTTCACGCCTAAGACAATCTCTCAAGCATTGGGTTTCTACTTGTAACTTTTTCAGCTTGAGACCTTCTTTTTCTAAATTTTTTAACATAATGTCAACAGTACCTTGTGTGTTTGAAAGGTTCACATTGTAAGCAAACCCCACGCTCTCCCTGTTAATCCATTCCAATAAATTCGATGCTTTAGTTAAATTAGAATGAAAACTAGCATTCTGCTGTATCTGTGTCCTCCGTTGCTGTGATCCAAAAGAAACGGAAGTGCTATGTTGTGTAACAGTAAAAGCACCTGTAGTACTGGTGCTTTCTCATCGGTTGGGGCTGCCTTGACCTAAAGGAATAGTAATAAGGGAGTCCAGGGTACCATTGTTGCAAACAGGTTTAAATTGAACATTGTCCTTGACCAGTAAATCGATTTTGTGACCCAAACCCGAAATATGGGTATTAAAAGAGCCAATAAGATCAGTCAGCTTGTTTATAGCTGTGATAAGTTCATCGTGCATGTCCCTGGTGCCCCTCCACTCAAGTGTGGAAGAATCCATACTGAAAACCAAACAAATCAGTACTAAACTGAGAAACTAGAATATTTACTTGAATATAAAGAACTGTTATGGCAATTGAGGGTTAATGCCAACAGTAATCCAGGACTGAATGATGGTGTCATTGACTAGTTTTTTTGAAACTAAAAGCAAACATTTTCATGTAATTTGTTAACTTTTATTATTACATTATTACAACATTATTATTAGAATATTTTATCATTTCATACAACTTATGTTAACATCTTAGGTTTGAAGTTTTTAACTTTATTAGATATTATAAACAGTGCAACATGACTTTTAGTTTTGTATGTAAGAAAAGGAGTCTGTATCTTTAAATGCAAATGGTGTTCAACACACATCTGTTAATGATGTCTTTGTAATGAGTATTTAAGGAGCTGATGGGTGATACCCTGTTTTTTCTGAAGAAGACAACTGTAATTTGTGATGAAAGCGCTCAACATTAAATTTTATCCTTGTTCCTGTGGTGTCAGCTCACTTTGTGGTTACTCAGTTTTGTATTTGTGTTCCTTCCGACTTTATTGCATTTATTCTGCTGCATTTATTACTGCTTGTTAGTAGCCTGATTAAATTGTAACTGTTATTCTAAGCCTTTGGTTGAAGCACTTGGGCTTCAGACCAGTTGTTTTACATTAAGGTTTGTGGTCTGCATTGTTGTGGAAAGACAGGTAGCTTACATTCTTCTAAGTTGGGAGTTGCTGATTGAAGGCTTAGTGTCTGTTATTCTAAGAGTATATTAGTTCTGGTTTAAGCACTTGGGCTTCGGGCCAGTAATTTTATTTTAAGAAGGTGTAGTCTGCAGTCTTGTGGGCGGAGAGGGTAGATTCTGCCCTTCTGAGCTGGGAGTTTCTGGTTAAATAAAGGCTTATTGTGCCTGCTTATTTGAACTGTTTCTTTCTGAAATTGGTACACCTTGTTTGCTGTAGCATAGACTAAATTCAGACCTGCTGACTCTAGTTTTGTTTGTATAACTTGAGCACTAATCCAGACCATCTTTTTGGAGAAGGTTCCCCTGCACCCTAGTGGCAGGAGCGTGCAGTTAGAATTTGTCTGATCGAAGACTGCTGGAACGGGGCTCAGTTTTTAACTTTTTATTGGTTAATTTTTTTAAATCAGTTTGCTTATTTGCTACTGTTTTATATATATATATATATATATATATATATATATATATATATATATATATATATATATATATATATAAAAATACACTTACTGTTATATATATATAAAACACACTTTATGCATCGCCACTTAGCTAGGGTTAAACTATTCCTGGCGCCATAAAGTAGCCAGGTTTTAGTTTTAGCACTCAAATCTGTTTCTTTGAGCTCAGCACTTGTTCAGAACTCGTTGTAAGCACTAAATAAGCTACGAATTACTACAACACTCAACTTTCCTCACTTGTCTACAGGAAAACAGTTTGTAGTACTTAATAAATAAGCACCTATCCAGGCATGTCTAAGGGTCAGCTCCTAGTGTTTTCTCCTGTCTACCTGATGAATCTGGGCATCTTGGGGCAATGCAGCAATTGCCTCATGTACACAGACAACCCTCTCCTCCTACCACCCAACACTACAACCTGTGAGAGATGCACTTATATAGCCAAACTGAAAACAAAGCTCTCTTCACCCAACACTGGACTAGACAGTCAAGAGGAGAAGCTAAACACTTGAACCACACCACACTCATCACATAGTCCCTCAAAACCTACACCACCAAAACACACACATAGCAACACAAAACTCACACCTACATTCACGGAGGCTCTCAGTAAAAATCTGCTCAAGCAACAGAAACCGCCAAAGCAGAAATGCATGCAACGTCCACCCCCAACACAACCCAAATGACATATAGCCCACAAACTCAGTGTGCCACTCAACCACAGCCCATAAGGCATAGCAACGTACCAAACACTTTAGTCATAGGTGACTCTATAGTCAGGCACACTGTTGTTCCACTCACCAGGCTAAACAAGGAGAATGTTACTGTCAGCTGCCTGATGGGTGCCAGGATCAGCCACATAATGCATGCACTCAGGTCATTCCACAACAAGTACAAATATGACTCTGTCATTGTACATGTTGGTGTGAATGACCTGAGACGTACCTCCCTGGACTACATGAAAAGAGACATGGAGGAGCTCTCCAATCTTGTAGCCCAAGCAGGTATAACCCTAGCCCTGAGTAGCATCCTGCCATCACCCAGAAGGATACCACAGTAAAAGGGCAAAATGATTGACTTTAACAATTGGCTAAGCTTCTGGTGTTATTCTAAGGGGATCCAGTATCTGTCTGCCTGGGATGACATGATCGACAGACCACAATGCTTTGCCAGAGATGGCCTGCACCTGTCATCCTTGGGATTCCGGATACTGGCTAAGGCTCTTGCCACCCCTATAGTGCCTTTTTTAGGCAAAGTTCAAATGACAAATTCATCACAGTAACAGGTACAAGCAAGCAAAATCTGAGGGCACTACTACCCAATGCTAGAAGTCTAAACCTCAAAATGCATTCACTTGAGGCACTCCTTAAAATGGAGAACATTGACATCTGTGCAGTGACACAAACCTGGTTCAAGGCTCCAGAGAGCACCCCTGCATTACCAGGCTATAATTCATACCACACCTTTTGGCCACCTAACCTGGACCAAAACACTAAAAGTGGAGGCGTACCCATATTGATTAAGGATATCGACACCTCTAGGCTAGTTGATCAGCATATTGCATCCGAGATTATCCAAGTACAACTAACTCTGGGCAAGACCAGAGGGGTGGGAGGATGACATAATGGTTAAGGTGCTTACCTTAAAGACACAAGTTGCAGGGTTTGATTCTCACATGGGGTAATTGGCTAGGCTTCAAATGGCCCAACAGGGCAGTTAGCCTAGTACTAATCTATGAAACTAATCTATGACCACAATCCAAATTGTAAGTTGCTACAGATCCCCCAGGATCCCCACTCCTCATTTCTTGATACACTGGACAATATTAGTGTATAACCCAACACCCTAATAAAGGGTGATTTCAACTACCCCGCCATTAATTGGGAAAACGAATGTACCAACTCTTTTGCTCAATGTTTTCTGGAATTCATAAATTCCAACACCTTGGATCAACTTATCCACACCCTCAACAGGGGCAGCAATATCCTAGACCTGGTCATTACCAATATGGGTGACCGGTATTCCACACCAGATGTCAGTTCCTCTTTAGTCAGATCTGACCACAAGCTAATCACCCTAGACATCCACATCCCACCCCACCCCGCCCCCACCACCATTAGGGAAACCACCGTAAAACATTTCTCCAAAGCCAACTTCACGTTTCTTAAGAGAGAAGTGGCAAACTTCACAACACCCATGCAGATGTACAATAGAGGTACGACTGCTGGATCCTACAAATAAATGCACTCTATAAGCACTTACACGAGTGCATGGATCTTGTTATCCCTAAAAGAACCAAGATGCTATCCTCCAAACAAAGGAAGCCAATCTGGTGGCCCCCTGCCATAAACAAACTCTACAATAGAAGAAATAAACTGTTGCAAAAAAAGAGTAAAATCCCATGACTGGAAGAACTCCCTGATCATCCTCAGTAAGAAGCTGAGATCCCTCATAAAATCCTGCAAAGCTAGTTATGAAAATAAAATTGCCACTGATTCTAAAGACAACCACAAAATATTCTATAGAATCTCTAGAATCTCAATGGCAACACTCAGATCTGCTCTGAGTTACAGCACAATGGCACTAAATATACAGATCTAACTGATATTGCCAACATCCTGGCAGATAGGTTCAGTGCTAACTTTACCCCCCTCACCCCCAAAGGGCCCATTGCTATACCAGAAGTATGCAAAGTTCTTGTAATCATGGCTGCACAGGTAAAAAACACACTCTCCAAAGCCAGGAACACAGCATCCATGGGACCTGACAACATCCCAGGCTGTGTTCTACATTAACTACAGAATGAACTGGCTCCCCACCTAAGCACCATGTTCAATCATAGCCTCATCTCAGGCTTTGTCTCCACTGAATGGTGCACAGCAATGGTTATCCCAGTCCACAAAGGGGGAGCCACCACAGACCCTGGGAACTACCGCCCCATTAGCCTAATGAGCCTGGTCTGCAAGGCCATGGAACATATCATCATGGAACTTATAAACAAAGACATTGGTAATCTCCAAACTCTGGACCTCACCCAGTTCAGATTTGTAAAAGGTAGATTATGTCTCCTAAACCTGATTGACTTCTGTGAAGCAGTCACCAAAGGCATAGACGAGGGTAAGGTGGGTCACACAGCCTATCTAGATCTCGCCAAGGCTTTTGACACCATCCCCCACTCTGGAATTATAGATAAACTCACTAAACTAGCTATAAATCCCTATGTCGAGATAGGTTGCCAACTGGCTCACTGACATAACCCACACTGTGAAAGCAGCAGACTCCAAATTCAACTTCAGACCAGTGACAAGTGGAGTACCACAGGGTTCAGTCCTGGGTCCTCTCCTGTTTGGTATCTACTTTTCTGAAGTACAGGCTAACACAGAAAGTCTTTGGCTAATGAAGTTCGCAGATGACTGCAAACTATGAGTCATAATTGAAACTTCTCATGATGTGGACATCCTACAAAAGGGCCTCACTGAGACAGATGCCTGGTGTCAAAGCCATGGCCTCAAGCTCAATGCCAAAAAGTGCATTGTCATCCCCTTTGGTAAAAACTCTGTACCCATGAGATACCACATAGGTGGTAGTCTACTTAACACTGAAAGTGTGATAAGAGACCTTGGGACACAGGTGGACAGTAGTTTCTCCTTTGATAATCACATCACCACAGTAGTCAGGAAATACTTCTGCATGGCACACCTCATAGCAAAAGGTTTCTCATCCAGGAAAAAAGTGGTCATTGTTTCCCTCTACTCATCACTCATTAGATCCATTATAGAATACAGTTCCCCTTTTGGTATGTACCTCATAAGACATCTACAACAACTGGAAAGGCAGCAGAAATACCTCACAAAGAGTATTACTGGCCTCAGACAGATGCCCTACGCAGACCATCTCAAAAAAACCCAGTTTTACTCCATTGCATATCGCCTACTCAAAGGCGATCTCTGCCTAACATACAAAGCTATGTCAAACCCAGAGCTGTTGGATATGCTCCACTTAAAGAAATCCCAGTACCTCCGAGCCACATGCTCTAGGGACCTAAACCTTGTCACCACAATAAACAGAACATGCTGGAGGGATAGATTCCTGTCCCAGAGATTTTCCATACTCTGGAACAAACTACCTATCTATATCAAACAAAGCTCCTCATTAGCACTCTTCAAGAAAAATCTTGATGATTGGATGGGAAATAGGAAATTCACCCTGGGGATCACCTCTGTGGCTCTGCTCGATAGGGGCACAGGAAAATAATTTTCTTGGGTGGTGAAAGCCAGGGTACCTTTTTGGCTAGGCTTGTATAGGCCCTAGGGCTGATAGCCTAGTACCTACCTATGAACCTATGATGTGGACACTGTGGCACCCTCCTCCAGGATGTATGGTGTGATGGTTGGCTGGGAGCTGTGGATTGATCCTAGGTGTGCCAGGAATTCCTCTGTGGCTTAGAGTGATTGTTCTCTTGCAGGCCCTCCACCAGGACAGCATGATCCCTTGCAGCAGCAGCAGCTGCCCTTTGACATGCGGCATTGACCATGTCTGTGGCCCAGTGTGAAACCTGCTTGTAGTTCTTGTCCTGTTGGCCAATATCATTTACAGCCCTCACAAGGTTGGCCCACAATTCTGCCCACTGTTCATGATTGTGTGACCCCTTGACAGCAGGATGTGAGGGTTGAGTCTGAGGGCATCCAGTATAGCATCATTTTCCATAGATGAAAAAGGAGGATGTCTCCATCGGTACATCATTCCTGCAAGACAACAAGAGGGGAACACATTACAGGACCTGATAAATGGATGTCCACTAAGTACACACCCTACACACCCATACTGGCCTACGCTATCCACTGCTCCCTCACACGTCATACCCCACAGTTTGGTTAAACACTACATGCATGGCTATCACCACAATTATGTCTGCAGATGTAATTGGAGCTTTTCTCCTCAAGTCTCCACTGAAAAATGGGCCTTTGGCTCAATCAGACCAACCCGGTTAACAAATGACAATAAACAAATAAAATAAATAAATGAATAAATAAAGAGAGTAGCAATACTGGGTAATGTCCCTGTGTGCTGGGACAGATTCTGCTGTATGTCACTACAGGCATCACTGCAGTGTACTGTGATGTGTCCCCTATGGCAAATCCCCACTAATATGTGACACAGCCACTGTCAGACAAATAGCAGTGTGCTATTCTAACTACTATATGGGGACAGTCCAGCCACACCAGTGTGCCACAATGACAGACAGCAATGCAAGCCTGCTGTCATGTATGTTCCCTGTTGGCATCATACATCTCAACTATGCAGATGTTTGTAGAATGTCACCTTGTTTGGCTCATAGTAGTCCATCTTGCACAAACTTGTTCATGTCTGATAAATGGTTGTCCACTGATTGATAGCTGCTGTCAGAAAACTGATGCAGAATCTAATTGTCACCCATCAGATCACTCAGACAGCACTTATGCTAGAGTAACATCTGTTACTCTAATCACATTCTTACTTTGTATGGCCAATATATATATATAGTCTGTCATTGGGTTTGGGCCTTTGTCCCCTCATTAAATACATCTTTGTCCTGTTTTCCTACTGTAGGAGGTTGCTAGGTTTGTTAGGCATTGCTCTCAATCAGACAGGGACAAATGTCCATGAAACAGGGACTTAGTCACAATACATCAGGAACATTCAGGGACACTTTTACAATGTTAGTACTATTTATGTGTGACATCAACAGACAGAGAGGAGGTGAATTACAGTCCATAAGTTGATGTTACAGGAGTTTACACCCTTACTTAGTGTCACTATGTCTTAGGTGTAATCCACTATCTTTACTATAACAGCCGACCATTGTAGGAGGGATGGACAGAGCAGAGAGGTGAGTCAAAGCAGGGACAATTGAGAGGTATGCCTGTAGGTGTTGGACAGCAGAGTATCACTGACATGTCAGTATCATAGATCTAAAACAAGCCTACTGTTGTAATCCCTATTCTCCATACCTCCATCCTCCCATCTGCATTGCTTTGTATGGGGAAATGTAGTACATACCCGGTAGAGTGATGCATTCCTCTTACTGAAGGGTCCCTCTGCAAATGCTTTGCACATACACTGTCTGTGTGAGTAAAACCACATACTGATCTGTTCCCCATAAACAGTTGCTTGCCTTTTGTAGGTAATGCTCATTAACAGGTAATTGCCTGTGCACCAATCTGTGGCTCAGACTTGCTAATTGCATCCAAAACAGCTGAATAGCACTATTATTAGCCAATAACATGGCACCACAGTGCAATATATAAGGCCTTCATGTAGGCCTTGTCCCCTTTCTTAGTTTTTAAGATGGACATTACTGAGGTGTGGAGACTACAGTATAGCAGAGGGTAAGTACAAATACTGTCCACTATAGAGATGTATGATATGTCCACAATTTTGTCTCATATGTTTGCTCAGTGTCCCATGACAGTGTGGTCATCTTGCAGGTCGCTGTCAAACATTGTGGGTTGAGGTCAGAAGGCGGTGAGAGACATGTGAGTGTCACACTTCATAACCATCAGAATACGCATAGTAATGTAGTAGCTGCTATTCTGTCCACTTGCTATCTTTGTAGGGGCTAACTGTGTAAAATGTACCTATCTCTGGGCCTTTGACACCCCCCATGTATGGTTGTGTCTGAATCCCTTGTTATAGGGGGTTGTGAGGTATGGTCAGTCTGTAGCAGCTACCTTAGCATACAGTCATGAATGTTCCAGGCTACTAGGACACAATGGGGAGAGTGTAAACACTTTGGAGGGCTTCAAGCTGTATGTGTAACTGTGGCAGCTGTGGCAGCCTTGTCAGTACAGGACAGTCAGGGTAAGGTACCTATTACAGTCCAATCAAGACATGTGCTTAAGGTACATCTGTTATGCAACAGTGCCAATAGCAGAGTAGTAGGCCAGATATAATTAGGCTATCCAAATATGTGCAGTGTATCCCTACCTGCAGGCCTGTTACTTGCAAAATTGGGTATCTGATAATACAGTAGCAATAATGTATGGGGATTAAAATTGCATGAGTTAGTCCTTACTTGCTGTGTTCACAAGAATGTGATTGAAGTACAACACACTGGATTCAAACCCAGGACTGGGTGGGACAAAGTGCTTTGTATACAATATATTTAACAGACTGAGCTAATGCATCAGTGCTGAAATAGATGTATTTGTCAGATATATGTGCACACACTTTGTCTGCATCCATTGGTATGTGCATGACTTTCGCAGGAAGTTGTTTTGCAGCAGGGTCCCAGTTGAACATATGTACTGTGCCACTGATGCCTTAGCAGGTGTGCTTAAAGAAGTTGCAAATGAAAGGGAACATTTACCTGTTATCCCAGGCCTAACATACTGACATTATTATTTATTTAGCTGTCTACTGGTGTGGTTTTGCATCAGAGTCCAAGGTACACTCCCATTTCTCCCATTAGGCTCAAATGCAGTCTGTCAGTGGCAATCACTATGATTTCCTGAAAACACCTGCTTTAATTGGGTTAGTGCTGTCAGCTGTAGCTGAAAGGGACCTGGGTTTGAATCATGGTAGGATAGATTATTTTATACATGTGCCTAACACTGTGAGAAACAAATAGGATCATTAAGGCAGTTTAAAGTTCAGAGACCACAGGATATCGAATTCCGGTTGTATGAATCCCATGTCATCAAACCTTAATGTGTGCGAGGTCCTGGTCAGTGAATGCACTGTGCATTTGCATATATGTGGTTGGTGTTGTAAGTTGAGATTATGGCACAGTGCAGATCAATAAATTTAACCTTTTCCCCACTGTGTTGTGATCTCAGAGTTGGAATATATAATTTGCACAGGGTGTGGGGAGGTGCAGGGGTGCTTACCCCCATTGCAAAAAATGTGTAGTTTAGTGTTATGCATTACATTTGTACTGCTCACAACCAGAGCTACAGTTACTTTTCTGACTGGTGTAGGGTAAATTATATGTTGAATAATGGCAAATCAAATAATCAGCATGTGATTCAACATACTAACTTGATCAGTGTTCCGTGTTCGGTCATGTTTTTCACTGTACTGCACATTTTTGTTTTGTTCGTCACACATATGATATTAAACCTATATATATATATATATATATATATATATATATATATATATATATATATATATATATATATGTGTGTGTGTGTGTGTGTGTGTGTGTGTGTGTTTGTAGATAGATATAGATATGTGTGTGTGTGTGTGTGTGTGTGTGTGTGTGTGTGTGTGTGTGTGTGTGTGTGTGTGTGTGTGTGTGTGTGTGTGTGTGTGTTATATATATATATATATATATATATATATATATATATATATATATATAAATATATAGGATCAAGGTGTGTGAGTGGTTTCCTTATGCAAAATCATTAACCTATTTATTGGAATGTATTCCTGGCCATTTTAATGCAGAAATTTGTGTAATCATTGAGTTAAATCTTGAAGATACATATGTGGGCCTTTTTAAAGGTGTAAAGATAATGTTAGACAATTTCTTCAACAAAAGAAAATAACATATTTGTAGTTCATCTAATTCTAAAGACCATGTCAACTCCCTATAGGATGAATTTATCACTTTATACCTCTCTAGTCTGACATATTATTGAATATAGGACTGCATTCTGTAGCATCTGAGGTAGCTACTTAAACTATCTTGAAAAGGTGCTATAGTTTCTTAATGCAATATTTCTAGGGTGATATTTGGAAACAAATTGCGTACTGCATGTGCAAAAAACACATTTACTGATGAGAGGGTGAATCAGAGACATATATAGCATGATCATATGATCAGGGAAATAAATTTATATCACCAACAACAAGATAGCACAAAATAAAAAAGAAAGAAGAAAATAAATTCATATACATTACATGCAAAAGGCTAAATAATGACATGTAAATTAATATCATCATGCAAATGAGAAATGTTACATATTAAAATTATGACATTGCACATGGTGGACGGATTCAGAAATGTGTAACATTAACATAATGAGCTTTAGTGATCTGTTATTCTGATCATGGAAATTTTCTCATGTACAGTGTCATCTACTGAGATACGCTGCTAGGAATATTGTCTGTATGAGTCGAACAACATCTGTTCATAAGTGTTCTAAGACATTGTCTATTGCTACTGTGTGAGGGCCGTGACACCGAGTGAGCATTCCTAGGCATGTGTTACCCTTGCATGAAATCACACTGGATGCATGATATGCATTTCTCAGTGGACACGAATGTTTGTTTGGCATTAACCATTTTTACTATGGGAAATATTTATCTTCCAAAATCATTGTACTTTTAGAGTCTGCCTGATGAGTCCTAGCAATTACTTGTTGTGTTGCTGCTATATATAAAGCAGAATATATGCTTTTCATGGATTGCATGGGAGAGAAACAAAACTGTGCCAGCATCCCATGTCACAGCATATTTCTCTGTGGTGCTGGGGGCTACTGACAGTGCCTAGATTGGTGTAAATGCCCTAACTTGTCCACATGGTATCCATTAGACAGAGTGAAAGGGCTTTAACTTCATCAACTCACAGATGGCATGCAGCGTACCGACTATTATTTACTATGTGTTTATGTGCCATGATTCCCATGTCTAGCAGATATACAACCTGCCCCAGCAATTTCCAGAAGGTGACTTTCCACTTGGTCATCCAGATCATAGTCAGATGTTGCCACTCACAGAGTCTGTGATAAGCTGTTCAATGAATGTAGGCCACAAGCCACTCATAATGGAGTCCACTGCTGTGTGTTCCAGGAGATGTATGATATTCCTTGGAATTGTGGTTCATGATCCACATCCATAATACATAGATCATAATGGAGATGGCAAATAACACAGTACGGTCACAAATGTGTAACATCGCTGAGTGTGGTTAAGACTGCTGAATGCCCGATCCTGATACTTGGATGCATTAATTGGTGCAATGCAGTATATTAGTGCAATGAGATATTTATTGTCTGTCTCATGCTATGAAACATGGTGCTATGAAAGAAATTCCAGCATGAGGACACCATCAGACCATAAAACAGACTAGAAGCAGCAGTGGAAGGGGTGCTAGGCTATACATCACTGAAGGAATGGGTTTAAGTAGTAGCATTCCATATGTATTTATGTTTGTTTATCAGGTTAGTGTACTGTTCAGTATTGATCAATTTCAGGCTCAGCCTGGGAGAAATACAAAACATTTCACAAACAAAAAACACTGAAATGTAAACAATAACAGAATAGTTCAGACTAATTACATAGGAAAAAATTGTGTATATACTTTTCAGTGAATAAGCACGGTGCAATGTGCAATCAGACAAAGTGTAATGTACAGTATATACATTGGTTTCTAAAGTGTGTCGATCTTCAGTGAACCTTAAGCGAAGATAAGAGATTTGGAAAGAAAATATTTTTTTTTGCTTAAATGAAGAAGTGCCTTTTGAATTTGGAATAAGTGTTGAATTTTATTAATGTTGAAAGGGAGAGCACACCAATGAGTAGGTGCCTGAGAGGAGAAAGCATGTGTAGTGTTGTGGAGTTTGGTTCAACGGGTTAATGAGAGTTGATGTGGCTTAGGAGTAGTGTTTCAAGTTGTATGAAGAGATTTTTTTCCTGAAGTCTAGCTGCAAGGGGAGTAAATGTGTGCAGATGGAGTAGTATGCAGAGATGAGATCCTAAACGTAGGTTAGATATTTGTTTTCATTTCTAAGGTGATACAGTAATACTTCTAGAAAGGTGAGTTTGTAATGAATCAGCAGATGCTGTTAGAGATAGTCTGGAGCATGGCAATGTTTTTCTTGGAGGTAGAAGCAAAAGTTGGGAGCCCATATTCAAGTTGAGAAAGGAGAATTCCTTTGCCAATAACTACTCTGGCTGGTTGGGACAGAAAATGAGAGATGTTTTTGGCCCAGAGAAGGCGGGAATTTATTTTGGCTCTCACTTTGCCTATATGGAATACTGAAATTTAGTGACTGATCAAGCCATAGTATTTGAAAGTGGTGGCTGTCTCTATAGCATGGTTGTAGAGGTCTATGATAGCTAAAGAGTCAGGTGCTTGGTGAATTTTTTGTGGAGTTCCAAAATGTGTAATTTATACTAATATAGTATATAGTTTAAATAGCATATGAGACTGAGATGGGTGTAAGGCATGGCAAAGAGCAACATGTTAAAAAACAACATAGATAGACAACATAGACCAGCAGACAATGGTGTCCTTTAAAAAATATGTACTTTTATTCTAAATGATTCCATAAGGCACATAAAAAAGGCAAAAAGCCTACAATACAAAATCCAAATCGGTTTCAGCTTATAAATTAAGTCTTCATCAGTGAAAAAACAAAAAACAAAAAAAGAACCAAGAAGGCTGCTTGCCTTATATAGAGAACACCTGTCAATCATCATTACAAACAATTGGTATACTACAAATGTTCATTTAAACCAGGGGGAAAAAGACCACCCAAATTAATGATCCATCTTTTCTGTAATTTGTTCAGAGTATCATACCAACCAGAAATCTTTCCTCTATTGCCTTGAATCTTATCAATAATGGTGAAATTAAAATTTGCACTGAGATGTTTCAGTGTGTGTTTACATAAACCATAGCAACATGTGCTATACAACTATGGACCCTGACAAATACAACAAAAAATAACCAACAACAAGAAAGGGAGAAGAGTATTTTGGTGGCATCCCACAAAGCTTCCACTAGGAAAGTTTATCTCAGCAAATGGAAACACTTCTCTATTTGGGCTTCTCAGAGAGACCTAGATCCATTTACAGCCCTGGTTCCTGCAGTGTTGGAGTTTTTGTCCTATATTTTCCAACAGTGAAAGTACAACTGGCAGCCATATCTAATTTTCATGTCTGCGAAAATCTGAATGCTCTGGCCTCTTTGAGATTGTGCAAGGCCTTTCTAAAAGGTACTTTTCTTTTGCATCCCCTGGTTAAGAATTCTGTCCCTTCTTGGGACCTTGCCCTAGTTCTACAGGCGTTGGTGGCACCCCCATTCGAACCAGCAGCGTCAGTAGATTTGAAATTCCTGTCCTGAAAGACAGCTTTTCTAGTGGCCATTACCTCGGCTAGAAGGGTTTATGAGATCCAAGCTTTGTCTGCCGTGCCCCCTTACTTGATCTTTCATAAAGACAGGGTTTTGCTTCATACGAATCCTTCTTTTTTTTACCAAAAGTTGCTTCTGAATCTAATATTAACCAGATGATTAATCTGCCTGTGTTCTTTCCAAATTTCCAGAACAAGGGTGAATATAAGCTGCATTTGCTAGATGTTCATAGACAGCTTTGTTTCTATTTACACAGGACTAAACAATTCCGTAAGTCTGACCAATTATTCATGTCCTTTTCCAGACCCTTTTTGGACAAGGCCATTTCCAAGGTCTCCTTAGCTAGATGGATTACACAATGTATACTGCAAGTCTATAGGGATAAAGGCCTATCCCCACCTGGTCCTATTAAAGCTCATTCTACCAGATCTATGGCAAATTCTGCTGCCTTTTGGTCTAGGGATTCTCTGGATGATATATGTGCAGCAGCGACCTGGGCAAGGTCAAATACATTTATTTCTCATTATAAGTTGGATTTGATCTCTAGAGGGAGAGCATCCTTTGGCTCTGTGGTGCTCAGGAATATCCTTCCATGAGGGCCTCCCAAGAATTTTGGTAGCTGGGGACTCTGTCCCACAGGTTGCAGATAAATGAAGTTAACTACTTCAGATAAAGAAGTTATGTACTCACCATAATGTTCCATCTGAGTAGTTATGCTTCATTTTCTGCAACTGTCCCTCCCTCCTTCCCCCGAACCTTTTCTAGGTTAGTGTTATTGAGTTGCTAATAGTTTGATTAGTGGCAAACTCCATACTCTGGAATAAACTACATATCTATATCAAACAAAGCTCATCATTAGCACTCTTCAAGAAAAATCTTGATGATTGGATGGGGTCTATACACACTGAGCAGAGTGGATAAGAGGTGTTGACTACAACTGTTAGCTGAGATATATAAGTATCCTATTTTTTATTATTTATACAGATTATTGTTTCTAACAATTTATATATAGCACTTTTATTTTATTTGTTTGCAGTTAAAAGCATTCTGTATCTTTACAAATCTTTATCTGTATAAAAACTTTCATTTTGTGGCTTTCTCTAGTGCTTACTGTCTGTAGGCTATTTTTTTATCTGAAGCCTTTCTTTACTTTGGCTAGATTGTGTTAATTGTCTGCTGGCTAGTGGGGGCTGGTTCTTTTGTGTTTTTGTAAAAAAAAAAAAAAAGTTGTTCTGGTATTTAAGCCCTAACTTTGATAGGGTTTCTGTCTATACACACTGAGCAGAGTGGATAAGAGGTGTTCACTACAGCTGTTAGCTGAGATATATAAGTATCTTTTTTTTATTATTTATACAGATTATTGTTTCTAACAATTTATATATAGCACTTTTATTTTATTTGTTTGCAGTTAAAAGCATTCTGTATCTTTACAAATCTTTATCTGTATAAAACTTTCATTTTGTGGCTTTCTCTAGTGCTTACTGTCTGTAGGCTATTTTTTTTATCTGAAGCCTTTCTTTACTTTGGCTAGATTGTGTTAATTGTCTGCTGGCTAGTGGGGGCTGTTTTTTTGTGTTTTTGTAAAAAAAAAAAAAAAAAAAGTTGTTGTTCTGGTATTTAAGCCCTAACTTTGATAGGGTTTCTGTCTATACACACTGAGCAGAGTGGATAAGAGGTGTTCACTACAACTGTTAGCTGAGATATATAAGTATCTTGTTTTTTATTATTTATACAGATTATTGTTTCTAACAATTTATATATAGCACTTTTATTTTATTTGTTTGCAGTTAAAAGCATTCTGTATCTTTACAAATCTTTATCTGTATAAAAACTTTCATTTTGTGGCTTTCTCTAGTGCTTACTGTCTGTAGGCTATTTTTTTATCTGAAGCCTTTCTTTACTTTGGCTAGATTGTGTTAATTGTCTGCTGGCTAGTGGGGCTGGTTTTTTTGTGTTTTTGTAAAAAAAAAAAAAAAAAAAAAAGTTGTTGTTCTGGTATTTAAGCCCTAACTTTGATAGGGTTTCTGTCTATACACACTGAGCAGAGTGGATAAGAGGTGTTCACTACAACTGTTAGCTGAGATATATAAGTATCTTTTTTTATTATTTATACAGATTATTGTTTCTAACAATTTATATATAGCACTTTTATTTTATTTGTTTGCAGTTAAAAGCATTCTGTATCTTTACAAATCTTTATCTGTATAAAAACTTTCATTTTGTGGCTTTCTCTAGTGCTTACTGTCTGTAGGCTATTTTTTTATCTGAAGCCTTTCTTTACTTTGGCTAGATTGTGTTAATTGTCTGCTGGCTAGTGGGGGCTGGTTTTCTTGTGTTTTTGTAAAAAAAAAAGTTGTTGTTCTGGTATTTAAGCCCTAACTTTGATAGGGTTTCTGTCTATACACACTGAGCAGAGTGGATAAGAGGTGTTCACTACAGCTGTTAGCTGAGATATATAAGTATCTTTTTTTTATTATTTATACAGATTATTGTTTCTAACAATTTATATATAGCACTTTTATTTTATTTGTTTGCAGTTAAAAGCATTCTGTATCTTTACAAAGCTTTATCTGTATAACAACTTTCATTTTGTGGCTTTCTCTAGTGCTTACTGTCTGTAGGCTATTTTTTATCTGAAGCATTTCTTTACTTTGGCTAGATTGTGTTAATTGTCTGCTGGCTAGTGGGGGCTGTTTTTTTGTGTTTTTGTAAAAAAAAAAAAAAGTTGTTGTTCTGGTATTTAAGCCCTAACTTTGATAGGGTTTCTGTCTATACACACTGAGCAGAGTGGATAAGAGGTGTTCACTACAACTGTTAGCTGAGATATATAAGTATCTTGATTTTTTATTATTTATACAGATTATTGTTTCTAACAATTTATATATAGCACTTTTATTTTATTTGTTTGCAGTTAAAAGCATTCTGTATCTTTACAAATCTTTATCTGTATAACAACTTTCATTTTGTGGCTTTCTCTAGTGCTTACTGTCTGTAGGCTATTTTTTATCTGAAGCCTTTCTTTACTTTGGCTAGATTGTGTTAATTGTCTGCTGGCTAGTGGGGGCTGTTTTTTTGTGTTTTTGTAAAAAAAAAAAAGTTGTTGTTCTGGTATTTAAGCCCTAACTTTGATAGGGTTTCTGTCTATACACACTGAGCAGAGTGGATAAGAGGTGTTCACTACAACTGTTAGCTGAGATATATAAGTATCTTTTTTTTATTATTTATACAGATTATTGTTTCTAACAATTTATATATAGCACTTTTATTTTATTTGTTTGCAGTTAAAAGCATTCTGTATCTTTACAAATCTTTATCTGTATAAAAACTTTCATTTTGTGGCTTTCTCTAGTGCTTACTGTCTGTAGGCTATTTTTTTATCTGAAGCCTTTCTTTACTTTGGCTAGATTGTGTTAATTGTCTGCTGGCTAGTCGGGGCTGTTTTTTTGTGTTTTTGTAAAAAAAAAAGTTGTTGTTCTGGTATTTAAGCCCTAACTTTGATAGGGTTTCTGTCTATACACACTGAGCAGAGTGGATAAGAGGTGTTCACTACAACTGTTAGCTGAGATATATAAGTATCTTGTTTTTTATTATTTATACAGATTATTGTTTCTAACAATTTATATATAGCACTTTTATTTTATTTGTTTGCAGTTAAAAGCATTCTGTATCTTTACAAATCTTTATCTGTATAAAAACTTTCATTTTGTGGCTTTCTCTAGTGCTTACTGTCTGTAGGCTATTTTTTATCTGAAGCCTTTCTTTACTTTGGCTAGATTGTGTTAATTGTCTGCTGGCTAGTGGAGGCTGTTTTTTTGTGTTTTTGTAAAAAAAAAAGTTGTTGTTCTGGTATTTAAGCCCTAACTTTGATAGGGTTTCTGTCTATACACACTGAGCAGAGTGGATAAGAAAAAAAAGGTTTTTTTTTTTTTTTTTTTTTTTTTTTTTTTTTTTTTTTTTTTTATTTTTTTCTTTTCTTTTTTTTTTTTTTTTTTATTTTTTTTTTTTTTTCTTTTTTTTTTTTTCTTTTTTTTTTTTTTAGTTTTATTTTTTTTTTTTTTTTTTTTTTTTTTTCCCCCCCCCCCCCCCCCCCCCCCCCCCCCCCCCCCCCCCCCCCCCCACAACTGTTAGCTGAGAAAAAAATTTTACAGTTTTTTTCTTTTGTTTTTTTTTTTTAAAATTATTTAAAAAGAAAAATTATTTTGGTTTCTAACAATTTTTTATTTTTTTTATTTTTTTTGGGGGGGGGGAAAAAAAACTTTTATTTTATTTGTTTGGGGGGGGAAAAAAA
>NC_056726.1:1127269646-1127427523 GCF_019279795.1 Protopterus annectens
CACACACACACACTGAGACTGATGGAGTATACCAACTGAACTGAAAACAATAAAACACAGCTAAGTCAAAGAGTTAAGCCTTTAATGGAATGTAGTAGGGGGCATGTAAACGTGGAAAATAGGAAGTTCAAACAATATTATGTCTCAACAACACATGCTGTACTGATATATTGCTGAGCAAAACCTATGGCCATAGAAACTCTGTCTGCAGTGACAGAGAACACAGCCTAGGGCCCTGAGTCACCCCAAGAAAGGATGGCTCATATATGACCACTACTGGAGTGTGTGTGTTGCACAATAGTGACTGTGACAATGCTAGGCCATACGCAGTGCAAATCATACCATCAGTAACTCTGCTACGTCCAGCACTGACTTGTGTCTCTTTTTTCAGTGCCAATGTCTCCAACCCATATAACATAGCTGGACTCACTACCCTCTTGTAAGACCTTCCCTATCACTCTTAATGGTACTTGTCTGTCACAAATCACACATGACACTCTTCCCCACCACCCACATCCTGCCCTTACTTACGTCTTCACCTCTCCCCCACACTCGCTATTACTCCGAACTGCTGCTCCCAAGTATTTACACCAATGCACCTTTGAAAACTGTACTCCCTGCATCCTCACAGTTCCTCCATCCTCTCTCCCATTCACACACATATATTCCATCTTAGTCCTGCTGACCATCATTCCTCCCCTCTCTAGACCATACCTCCACCTCTCCAGGGTCTCCTCAACCTGTTCCCAACTCTCACTACAGACCACAATGTCATCTGCAAACAGCACAGTCTGGGGGGACTCCTGTCTGATCATGTCTGTCAACCTGTCCATCACCACTGCAAATAAGAAAGAGCTCATAGCTGATCCATGATGTACTCCCACCTCGACCTTGAACACACCTGTCACTCCCAGTGCAGAACTCACTGCTGTCACACTAGCCTTGTACATATCCTGTAGCATTCTTAAGGATTCCTTCACCACTCCTGACTACCTCATAGGGGATGGGAGGGTGGCCTAATGGTTAAGGTGTTTGTCTTAGAAACACAAGGTGCAGGGTTTGAGTCGCACAAGGAATAATTGGCTAGGCTTACAATGGCTTGCAAGGGCAGTTAGCTTAGTAATAACCTATGAACCTATACCACAACTCCTCTCTAGGCATCCTGTCATATGCTGTCTCTAAGTCTAAAAAGACACAATGCAGCTACATTTGACCTTCTCTGCATGTCTCCATCAACACTCTCAGAGCAAACATTGCATCTGTATTGCTCTTTCCTGGCATGAAACCATACTGCTGATCAGTAATCCTCACCTCCCTTCTTAGCCTGGCTTCCACCACCCTTTACTATTACCTCATGCTGTGACTGATCAGCGTTATCTCTCTGTAGTTACTGCAGCTCTGCACACCACCTTTATTCTCATAATCAGTACCCAGACATATTTTATCCACTTTTCACGCATCCTCTCACTTTCCTAGATTACAGTAAACAATCCAGTTAAAAAGGACACTGCCATCTGTCCTAAACACATCCATGCTTCCACAGGTATGTCATCTGCACCAATAGCCTTTCCATTCTTAAACCTCTTCATAGCTATCCTTACTTCCCCCTTGATAATCTGTTGCACATCCTGATTCACCATACCCACATCATCCAACCCTCTCACTCTCTCATTCTCTTCATTTAACAGCCCAAAGTACTGTTTCCACCTGCTCGACACACTCTCCTTGTTAGTGAGTTCACTTCCACTATTATCCTTTCTCAGCCTTATCTGCTGCACATCCTTCCTAGCTACATGCCTCTGTCAAGCCAATTGGTACAGGTCCTATTCTCCATCCTTGGTGTTCATTCTTACATACAACCCTTCAGATGCCCCATCCTCAACCTTTGCCACCACTCTCCTTGCCATGCACCCTATCTCCCTGTACACCTGTCTACTTTCTTCATCTGTCTGACAATCCCACTTCTCCTTGGCCAAACACTTTCTCTGTATACTCCCCTGTACTTCCTCATGCCACCACCAGGTCTCCTTGTCCTCCTTCCTCTGTGCAGATGTCACACTAAGCCCCATTATACTTATCTCCCTTACTAGCTCAGATGTAGTTACCCAGGTATTTGCTAACTCTTCACTGCCACCAACTGCCTGTCTTAACTCTTCCCTGAACTCAACCTCACAATCACCCTTTCTCAGTATCCACCATTTGATCCATCGTGCTGCCCTCACACTCTTCCCCCTCTTCTTGAACTCCGTCATCCCACAGACCAACCTTCCATGCTGCCTAACTACACTTTCCCCTGTCACCACTTTACAGTTACCAATCCCCTCCAAACAGGCCCACCTGCATAGTAGATAATCCACCTTGTAAAACTATGTATTCACCACACCCATGTCCGACCTCTGTTGAAAACTCCACCACCATCTCACCTTCTGCATTCCTTAGCTTAACACCATACCTACACATCACTTCTGCATCCCTTCTGTCCCCTTCACCAGCATGCCCATTGAAATCTGCTCCAGTCACCACTCACTCATACTTGGGTACACGCATCACCACTTCATCCAGCCACATCAAAGTACATCTGTATCATCCATCACATGCAATTAGAGGAGCATATGCACTAACAACTGTCAGCATTACACCATCAGTTGCCAGCCTCCTGAACATCACTCTATCCGACACTCTTATCACCTCCACAAACTCTCTTGGCATAATGTTCCTTCAGGTTAACGCCTACACCATTTCCACTCCCATACACACCATGATAGAACTATGTACCTCACTCCGATATACATAGCTGTACACCCCTTTCCATCTGGTCTCTGGCACACACAATATATCCACCTTTCCTCTGTCCAGCATATCAGCTAGCTCTGTCCCCATACCAGTCATACTCACAACATTAACAGTTCTTACCCTGACTACCACACACCTAGCCTTTCACCCCTCTGCCTGCCATATGAGCATCAGACATCCTCCAGGGTATGTCTGTGAATGCAAAGGCTACTGAACTATCAAATGACATATGTGTGTTACAGCAATATGAAGAAAATATCACTAATTGTGGCCCATAGCCCACCATGTATGTGTGATGTCCTACAGATGTCCTGCCCTAACAGGTTGACATGAATGGCTGAGCTGCAAGACTTTCATTACAGTATGCCATACTGACATAGAACAGAATTATATAACCGGTGTTATCTGTGCATATGTATGTATGGGTAGGCATACCTGGCTGCCTCATATCAACTGACGTGGGATGCAAAATGTCAGGTGAATAAGCTGTACATGTACACATGTATAACCTTAGTTTCTGTGCATCCAACAGAGTTACACCTCTACAGCTACTGGTTGTGTCATTGTCCTGACACAGACATGGGTAGTATAATAAGCATGAGTATCACATTGAAATTGTAGAGGTGGCCAACTGTGTTCTGACCCTGTGTCCATGCCTACTACAGATACATGACCTCCCACATAGCTGTATGGGCTCAGCAATACCTTACTTGTAAAACCTGTCTCCACCAAAGTAGAGAAAAAACCCTTTGCTGGACAGCAGCAATGCACAAAGCACAAAATGTGATGCTATATTGGTTGTACAGGGCAAAGTAGGAGCAAGCATCAACTGAGCGACATGTCAACCTTTGTCTAAAAGAGCATATTAGGTCACAGATGGATTACTGTAAGGCTAAAGGCCAACTATGAGTACAAATTGGACACATCCACTAAGGGCAATCACAAGGCCATCTTTACATATGTCTGCAGTCTCAGTGGCACCAACCCAACCCACTCTGTAGTGGTGGTCAATCACAGCACACACACACACACACACACACACACACACACACACACACACACACACACACACACACACACACACACACCATAGCTACAGCCAACCTGCTGCAGACAGGTTTAGGGCAAACATCACCACCCTGGATTACCATCAGTATAGGTGAATATGCACAGCACATGCACCCCTCCCCTCATCATCATGGATCAGATGCAAGCTGCCTAATCAAAGTTAACAAAAGCAAGGCCCCTTGGGACCTGATAACATTCCTGCCTGCATCCTACATGAACTCAGGCATATGCTTCCAGCTCTATTACACACTGCATGCAAGCAAAGCCTGAGTGCCACTGACATCCCATCTGCAAGGAACACGGCCACTGTCATCCCTCTACACAAACGTGAATGATGAATGTTGGTTTATGCAATGTACTGGCCCTCATTGGGGGGCACATGACACATCAGGACCAGGAGTACAATGCATGTTCATACAGTGCTGCCAGGTACAGGGGTATGACGTGTTTGTAAGTGGTGGCTAATGATAGTCCATATGCATGTGCTGGCTCTGTAAAGAACGCTGGGCAATGTCTGAGGTCCTATGATGTGTTTCCCTGTCTATTCCAGGTGCCATGCAGCGGCAACTGCCTTACACCGATGTGGAGACAGCAGCCATCACAGAAGCTGTAATCTTAAAGTATGTCATCCTTTCTGGACATAGCTGGCAAAATTTGCAGGAGAGGACTGCCCTGTCGGATGAGATTGTCCATAGAGTGAATATGTTGGGTCACCATGGACACTCATGCAATCAGGTCAGTCATAGAGCAACTGACCTGATACGTCATGCCCGGCAAAGGGCTGCTGCTGTAGAGAGGGACTGTACTGCTACTGGTGGGGGGCCAGACACACTGGCCCCACTTACAGTGACAGAGGAGCTCCTTGCCAACCTTGGGATACCCGCCACACAAACTCAAACATGAGAAACAGCAGTTGTGTAGGTGGGCGGCACCCAGGCAACAGGCGAGTAGCATCCAGGTAAAGCCAAAGTGCACATCAATGTAATGAGGTAGCATTCAAACTGTCTTTTACAGAGTCCCTAGATGCATATGTCAGTGCTAAATGGATTAGTGGGTGGGGTGTAGTAATGCACACAAGTGCACGTCTATGGTGAAGGACACCAAATTGTGTAATATCATAGTGTGTACTGTACCTGTGCAGAAACATAGCGTTCATCTTGTACCAATGTCTAATGTGAATCTGCTGACAATACCTCTCCATCGCAACTACATAGGTCCCTCTGGTCTGCACATTGGACAGCAGCCTGAATCCAGTAAGTATAGGGTTTCCCTGTTGTGTCTCACCAGTACCTCAGGCATGCTAAAGTTAATGCATATGACCATGCATACAACTGTTACACTCAGCCATTTGGCAATATCTGCATGTTTGCCTGTGGTATTGTTTACTGCATTGCGTCATGGTGGTTATGACAGAGGCCTATTTGCAGGAGATGTCACAAATTTGTAGCATTAAATCCAACAAACAAAACCTCCATTCGGACGGCAGGTGCAAAGGCTCAAAAAGGCAATCAAATTGTCAAAACAGCACTCAGCACACAAATAGGGGGAAAAAAGACTTTTAATAAGTCTCCACAGTTACTGACCAGTTTCGACCAAAGCCTTTTATCAATGTATAAGTACAACTGTGATCAATGATCTATTTATAGGCAATTATAAAGCTACCACCACCAATCAGATTGGACCCACAAAAATAAAAATGAAAATATTTTAACAGAACATAAAAATATATTACTAATATTATCACAAATGATCATTGAGACTGGGTGGGAATAATCCCCCAATCTCACTATCCAGGCCTTCTCTTTTTTATTAAGTGTATTATGCTAACCTGCCTTAGAGAATTTGGGACCACACACCTTGTCAATTATAATAAATTGAAATTCAGCAGTGACATGGCCAATGGCGTGTTTATATAATGCATTAGTAAGAACTTTGTTCCTGACACCATTGGTCGTGTCACTGCTAAATTTCAATTTATTATAATTGACAAGGTGTGTGGTCCCAAATTCTCTAAGGTTGGTTGGCATGATGTATTTAATAAAAAAGAGAAGGTTTGGATAGTGAGACTGGGGAGATCATTCTCACCTGGTCTCAATGATCATTTATGATAATATTAGTAATAAATTTTTATGTTTTGTTAAAATATTTTCATTTTTATTTTTGGGGGTGCAATCTGATTGGTGGTGGTAGCTTTGTAATTGTCTATAAATAGACCAATGATCACAGTTGTACTTGTACATTGATAAAGGCCTTTGGCTGAAACCATTCTGTAACTGTGGAGACAATCTGACATAGTTGGAGGTGTTTTGCAAGGGAGAGTGTGCAAACATTGGCAAGTCAAGATGTGCCATGCTGATAGACACCTTCCCACGTGGACTGCATGCTGTGATTAAATCAAAGGTTGCTTTAACAGAATATTGCTTTAAGGGTGTGCACACTCATGCAACCAGCCTAGTGTACCTATTTCAGTTACCAGATGTTACCTGTAACTGATGTGTATGTTCTTCAGTAGGATTGCGCAGGTTATATGTCATATAATGCCAGGCTGTGTACTACATGAACAACAAAATAAACTGGCACCTCACCTAAGTGTCATGTTTAATCATAGCCTCACCTCAGGCTTCATGCCCACTGAGTGGCGCACAGCTACAGTTATCCCGCTCCACAAGGGAGGATCCGCCTTGCATCCCGGGAACTATCGTCCCATCAGTCTGACAAGCCTGATCTGCAAGGGCATGGAACGCATTATCATGGAACTTATAAACAAAGACATTGGCAACCTTCAAACACTGGACCCCACCCAGTTTGGGTTTGTGAAGGGCTGATCTTGTCTCCTGAATCTGATTGACTTCTTCAGATCATTCTCCAGAGCTGTGGACGAGGGTAAGGTGGTCCACACAGCCTATCTGTACCTCGCCAAGGCCTTCAACACCATCCCCCACTCTGGAATCATAGATAAACTTACTAAGCTGGGCATAAATCCCTACGTCACTCGATGGGTTGCCAACTGGCTTACTGACAGAACCCAGACTGTAAAAGTAGCCGACTCCAAATCCAGCTCCAGACAAGTAACAAGTGGAGTACTTCAGGGTGCAGTCCTGGGACCACTCTTGTTTGGCATCTACTTCTCTGAAGTACAGGCCAACACTATGGGACTCTGGCTAACAAAGTTTGCAGATGACTGCAAACTGGGAGCCATTACTGAATCCCCAAATTATGTGGATATTCTACTAAAGGGCCTTACAGAAACAGATGCCTGGTGCCAGAGCCATGGGCTCAAGCATAATGCTAAGAAATGTATAGTTATCCCCTTTGGAAAAAAAAATGTACCCATGAATTACCACATAGGTGGCAGGACACTAAACATCGAAATTGTGATGAGAGACTTAGGGACACAGGTGGACAGTGGTCTCACTTTCGATAACATCGCCACAACAGTGAGGAAATCCTTCTATGTGGCACACCGCATCACTAAGGGCTTTTCATCCAGAAAAAGGAGGTCATTGTCCCACTGTACTCGTCCCTCATTAGACCCATTATAGAGTATAATGCCCCATTTGATATGTACCTCACAAGACATCTGCAACAGCTGGAAAGCGACAGAAATACCTCACTAAAAGAATCACAGTCCTAAAGCAGATGCCATATGCTGACCATCTAAAAAAACTCCAGCTATACTCTGTGGCATATCGTCTACTCAGAGGTGATCTCTGCTTAACATACAAGGCCATGTCAAACCCTGAGCTGTTGGACATGCTGCACTTAAAGAAATCCGAATCCCTCAGAGCCACACGCTCCAGGGATCTAAACCTTGTCATCACAATGAACAAAACATGCTGGAGGGATAGGTTCCTGACCCAGAGACTCCCCATACTCTGGAATAGACTGCCCATACATGTCAAGCAGAGTGCCTCAATGGCCCTCTTCAGAAGGAACCTTGATGATTGGATGGGAGATAGGAAATTCACCCCGGGGATCATGTCAGTTGCCCTGCTAGACAGGGGCCCAGAGAAGTAAATTTTGTGGGAAGAAATATCCAGGGAATTGTTATGGCTAGGCTTGCATAGGCCCTAGGGCCGATAGCCTAGTACCAACCTATCAACCTGTGAAATGATGGCAATGTTATGACCATATTTCTGAGGTCTCATGTGATATATCACAAAAACCTGGCATGTTAACAGGTGTGTGTACACTTATTATATCCACTGTAAGCTTGGGAAGTTGTTTGAGTAAACGGCTTTGTTTTAAAATACATGTACTGCAGGTTATGCAGTCTGCACCTCCAATTAGGACATTACGTAGTGGCCCCAATTCACAGGCCAACCCAGTAATGTAGCAGACAAACACGGGAGTTATGAGGAACAGACCAAATATATGAGCCACACGTAGACATTCAGCAAAACCCTGTACAGTTGGGGGTATGTTCTGTAAGAGTTGCCACAGTGCTATACAGGTGAACAGCAATAATTTACATAGGTGCAGTATGTGCTAGGTGAAGGGCTATCACTTGCTAACACCACTCACATATCCCAGAGGTGTATATCATTAGTAGTAACAGTAATTGGAAAGGGCTGCACTGCATGATGCTGAAGGTCCATCCAGGGTGTGTATGTTATTGTCTGACTGTGTGTCATGAATGCCCCCAGTCAGCTAATGTGAGGTCTGTGTAATGCCTTCGAGGTACTTCACGTGTGTGTGTGTGTGTGTGTGTGTGTGTGTGTGTGTGTGTGTGTGTGTGTGTGTGTATATACCAGCAAACCTTATAGTGCTAGTAGTAACTTACATATGTTGCTTTTCCCTCAAGGTGGACAAGGCGGCTGCAGTCCCTCCTGCTCTGATACTGATGCCAGTGTCTCTGCAGAATCTGACCATGATGATACTTCTATTGAGATACAAGTGGGGTTGTCAGGGGCCGATACTGTGCCATTGGTTGGCATCCCACTGTTGTCAACCCCATCCTCGCACACAGTCAGAATGCCCACACATACTCCATCACTAGTGGCCACAGATAATGGACAGTTGACGGGTGGTGGCATGGAAAAGGCTAGTGACGTGACTATGGCAAGTGAGGGTGCAGGCACTAGCAATAGCCAGAGCGCTGGCAAGGTCCCACACATGCAGATGGGCAGGGGTACTCAGAGGAGGATTGCAGCCTGTCATGCCCCTGTTGCAAGTACCATGGCAGCAGTCACCAGATGCATGTTTCAGGCTGTCATGGGGGCACAGACATGTAATGAACGTAATACCAGACATATACGCAGGGTTGTGGATGAGCACGTCCCTGATGTCCGTGGCAATATGAACTCACTGCAGCCATCTGTGATCATACTGGGGTCATGGATTGATGGTGGGGAGAGACCTTGGCACTCCTCGACAGTGTAATATCTGTGCTTGAGCGTTTGGCGGATGCTGGCCAGCAGACATGTGACTGTAGGGCAGCACCACGATCAGCTGAGAGTCTACGTGGCCATGCACCATCACATTCTCATGCTGGCAATACCACCAGCACTACTGAATGGGGTTTGCTGTCCACCCCACAATGCAGCAGGTCATGGGCATGTGATCCTGGCCTGTCCCAACAGGTACACTGATCCAGCAGGCAGCAGTCACCAGTGGGGAATATTACTGCATCTGGACTCGGCCCTGGTGGTGCCGCTGATACCCTTGGCAGGCCCAGTTCCCATGTCTGTGACCATTGATGGTGATCTCTACACTCTGCCATGTATTGCCCACAGCTACCCAAAATACCCCTGTGTAGGGAACCCACATGGCGTGACTGTGTGCATACAAACACACAGACATCACCATCAGAAAAGTCACCTCCACACATCACACTCACACCACTCCTGCACTGCTCATTTAATGAACACCCCCCCGAACACACATAACCTGAATCAGGTGCCATGGGTACTGATAATGATGACATCTGTGTAATGGCACAGGAAGGTATGCCAGGGTCCGCCATTGGTCAGCCGATTGACAGTACACAGCTGTCGACCCCATCAATGCGCACAGTTATCCAGCCAATACACCCTTTGTCACCAATGTCCCTAGGTGATGGACAGCATACAGTGGGCATTGACCAGGGTAATGTGGTATCTGTGGCACATGCCTCCCCACACAGCAGCCATGGGCATGGCCCAGAGATGGTACCACACAGACAGATGTCCAGGGGTTCTCGTGGGAGCATCCGTGGGCGTACTGCCCCTGTCAGACGTGCCCACAGAGGTCTTACAACCTCAGCTATGTTTCGGGCTGTCATGCAGGCACAGTCACGTATGGAACAGTACACCAGACAGGGTCTGAGGGAGCTGACAGCATGTCGCACAGCCATGACTAACAGTATGCGTGACATTGCGGCTGCCATCCGTGATTTCACCGATGTCATAGACAGACGTTGTGGGGACATATTAGACCGGTTCCACAACTACATGTCCATGAGCCAGGGCGATGGTGGGCGGTTGAGGCGTTGACGTGGCCGTATGCCAGCAACAGCAGCAGCTGGCAGTCGTCGCAGATGAAAACAGGGCCGTGGCCGCCCCCGTAGTGCCAGCAGCAGCCCCAGCAATGCTGGGTCTGTGCTGTCATCAGACCGCCCCAGGAGACCACGTGCACGTGGCTCTGGCCAGGCCCAACAGGGATCTGTGTCCAGTCAACGAACACCTGCTTCTGATGACAGTACCCAGTCTGGGTTGGTACCGGATACGGTCCGTAGCACCCCTGCAAGGCACAGGTACCATGTCCGTGGCCAGAGACAGTGATCTGTATGACATGGCAGGTACAGTCTGTGGCTGTCCACATACACCAGTATATGGCAGCCATGAGGTGGAACTGTGTGCATCCATACACACATGCAAATTGACAACACCTAGGGCTACCGCATACATGCACACACTGCATCAACATTGCCCCACCTTCTACTGCTGTCCCTCACCAACACACATACACATACATGTCAGTCGGTGGTATCGGTGGCTGACTCAGGCATACCAAGTTCACACCCTGTGCATATGATGAAACTGTGCCACCTCCTGCAATCTGTAACAACTCTGCAGGTACAGGTTAACATGTTGCTGATGCACAGGGTGACCACATAGATGTGTAGTAATCGTATCATGTTGTTAACAGTACTGTGTGCTGAATTAATTGTGGGTATATCACAGCATGCCTAATGCAGTAAGTGTGTGATTGTCATGTACTGTTGTCTACACCCATGGTAATTACTATAGTGTATCATCTGCACATGTTGGCATACTGGTGGTAATGATGTCAACAGAAGGCTACATACATAGGTAGCACAGGGGATAAGGTAATGAATGTAGTAATACGCAATAATGGACATGTAAATTGCAAGTGGCATGTTGCCCACACTGGACTCTGCAATGCAGATGTTTGAGGATGTTGATATGTGTGCAGTACTACATGACTGGTACAGGACACACAGGAGCACCCTAGCACTGCATGCTCACATCTCATAACATGCTAGACAGCCCCAACACACAAAACTAACTGTCACAGGAGGGAGAGTCCCCATATATGTCAGGGATACTGTGGTGGCAGGCCAGGTAGCATACATCCTACTAAGTATGGAACCACTGAGTGAAGGCTCAGTGTCTGTTATCTGACATGGGTTTCCATCCAGTTATTGTACATCCTGACAGTACATGGTGTGTACACTTGTGTGTGCTGAGACTGGACCCTAGCCATCTGACCCGTGTATTTCCATGTACATGTGCATAGTGCCTGCATATTTGCAGTGTTACCTACTGGAAGTGGTACAGCTTGTTTGTTGTACAATGGACTACATGCAGCCCTGTTTACTGTAGCTTTGTTTGCATGCATGTTTGCTTGCAATTACCCTGGAATACTGATCACACCTGCAATGCATAGTTATAGAGCTTCTGTGGACTCCTAGTGCCATCTGCTTAGCTTACTATATGTATGTCCATGTCCCACTTGACAGGATGTCACTGTTTGTCCTGTTCACATGTACATTGCCTGTGACACAGTGCATATGACTTACCTGGCATGTGTCCACGTGAGCAGTCATGTATGCTACTGCTAACTAATCACAGGCACTACACCTTCACATATTCATCTTCTGTTGAACTACCTGCTTCGCTAGGGATGGCCTGCACCTGTCACCCCTGGGCTTTCAGATATTGGCAAACGCTCTTGCTGCCCCCATAGTGCCTATGTTAGGCAAGGCTCAAATGACAAACCCACCTTCATAGGTATCACAAGGGATAAGAAACTAAGAGTAATGCTACTCAGTGCCAGAAGTCTAAACCTCCAGATGCATGCACCCGAAACTCTCCTTGGCATGGAGAACATTGATATCTGTGCAGTAACAGATGCCTGGTTCAGGGCTACTGAGAGCACACCAGCACTACCAGGTTTAACCTGGTTGATTTCTTTGAAACAGTCACCAAGGCCATTGACGAGGGGAAGGTGGTTCACACAGCCTACCTGGACCTTCAAAAGCCTTCACAACAATACCCCACTTGGGCATTCTAGAGAAGCTCACCAGCTTAAATATAAGCCCCTATGTCACTAGATGGATTGCACAGTGGCTCAAGGACAGAACCCACATGGTTAGAATTGCTGGAGCCATGCCAGACTCCAAACCAATTACGAGTTGTGTCCCACAAGGCTCAATCCTGGGACCTCTCTTGTTTGGTATATATTTATTGGAGGTACAGGCCAACACGGACGGACTGTGGCTGACCAAATATGTAGATGACTGCGAACTGGCCACCATAATCGACTCTCCAGCCGACACAAGCATCTTCCAAAGGGGCATCATAGAAACAGACAACTTGTGCCAGAGCCATGGCCTTCAGCTGAACACTGTTTAGAAAGGGAAATGTGCATCCTGTAGTCTGTTCACCTAGTTGCCAAAAGGGACATTTTCCTCACACACACTAACCCCCCTGTACTTATAGGGTGCTGACATCATCGGTGTTTAGAAAGGGGAATGTGCATCCTGTGGGGAGGCAGACGCCAAGCACACTCTGGCTAAGCTGTCATTCCCTAGGGCAAACAGCCTAGTGTTGTCCTCTACACCCATATGTTTAATTGTCAAATGCACATTATTTGTTGCTGATAGACTGTTTGCACATCTTTATTGCCATAGCATTCCCTGTTTGTATGAACAACTTGTGCATCTGTGGAAGATGTTTGCATGTGGGAGGGATCCACTATATCACGTATGTCTCTGTAGTCATTTAACTGTGTGCACTGGGCAGACTGCTGTAATGTGGTTGGTTCCTGGAATAACACATAAAAATACCAGATATGTGTGTCCAACTGCTAAACTGAGATTTGGCCTAAGTGTGTGAGCATGCCCAGTTCAGCCTTCCCATGGCATGTTGTCTGACATATGTCTCATTTATCAAAGTGTGTGAGCATGCCCAGTGTGAGCATTCCATATGTTGAACTCTGCAGCCCACCACATTTGTGGATGAGTGTGAACTTCAACAAATATCACCCGTTTATGGTTGTGTGTTGTGTGTCATGTTGTGTAGTTACTGTACAACTGCTTTGTGTGTGAACACAACAGGATTATACTGTGCCTGCAGTGTTTGCATGGGATACTTTGCATACAGTTGTCAACATCCTTTCACACTGACCTAACACTGTAGTACTGTATAGTGTACTGGTAGTACTTTGACTGTGGTGGACAGTATCCTGGGCTTTAGTGCTATCACTGCTTTACATTTGGATAGTGAGCACAACAGCCTGGTTAGGGGCCAGTTGTGTACATCTGACCATGTTGCATTCTGTTCAGATATGAACTACTTAAACCAGGCTTGTCCAACATTGGTAGTGTATTCCACAACATAAGTGTACATTTGCAAACACTAGCGATGTGCCCTAGTCCATGTCTAATGCTAGTTGGAGAGTGTGTTTGTCCTTCAACACACATTGTAAGTGGAGTTTGCCATGACATATGTCATGGTTAGTATACTGTGCCTCTGTCTACCTGTGACATGACAGTGATACCCAGGATAAAGCTACCATCTCCCATCCACTCATCAAGATTCCTATTGAGGAAAATTGATAAGTGACTCTATGGGTAGCCTGTACTGGGAGTTCACTCATGGGTGCGGGTGACTTCTGTGTTATGGATCATGCAGTACAGCTTGTCCTATGTAAGTCAGTGCTGGGGTTCAGGTCTCTCATGTGCATAGCTCACTGCCATTCAGATTGTACAAGGTGCAGCATGTTTATTGATACCAGCAACACAGGCAACACATGGCATCTGTGCAAGCTCTTTGATACTCCTGGTGAGGTACTGTTGGGGACTTTACAGTTGATGGAGGTGTCTGCTGAGGTACATCCCACAGGGGCTATTGTAGTCAATTGTACCGCTGATGAAGGATGACTGCAGAGCCACAATGACCTCCCCTTATCTAGATCTGACAACCTTCATGATTAGGTGGGTATATTTCTGTAAACACTACAGCACATGTTTGTCCAATGCAGGATATCTATCACCTTGTGTCCCCAGGTCTCTCATTGCATGTTAACTACATAATGGGTTAACACCTATGTGGTAATTGGTGGGCACTTACTGTATATCCACGGGAGTTGACTATACACTTTTCTGCAATTAGCTTGCTGACATGGCTATGGCACCAGTTGTCTGTTTCTATGTGGCCCTTTTGTGGGATGCTTGTGTCAGCTGGTGGATCATATATGGTGAGCAGTTTGTAGTCCTCTGCAAACATGTTCAGACACAGTCCTTCCATGTTTGCCTGTACCTATGGGACATATATACCAGACGAGGGAGATCCCAGGACCAAGCCTTGTGGGATGCCAGTTATATCTGGTTTGTAGTCTGACATGGCTGCAGCATGTCTGACCATGTCTGTTCTGTCCTTGGTTTGGTTTGCAACCCCTCTACTGACATAGGGGTTTATATTTAAGCTGGTGAGCTTATCTATAATGAACACGTAGGGTATTGTATAGAAGCCTTTGCAAGGTCCAGCTACGCTGTGTGGACCACATTGCCCTCATCAATTACCTTAATGACTGTTTCAATTGAGTCAAACATGTTTAGGGGCAGGATCTGCACTTAAGAAAGCCACACTGGGTAGGGTCCGGTGTCAGTAGGTCCCCAATATCTTTATGTCTGTGGTACATGCTGATCCTTTCCATAGCTTTGCAGACCGAGCTTCTCAGGATTCTGGGGTAGTAGTTTTCAGTATCCATTCAGGCAACACCTTTGTTGAGAAGGACCACTGTTGTTGTACACTGCTCTTTGGGTACATATTCTGTGGTAAGGCTGACATTGAGCAGTAGTGTGATTTGGCATTCCATTCATCTTGGAGTCCATGTTGCACTCAGCCCAGGACACCATCTCATACCATTGCTGCTGTGTTTTTTGCTTTGTAGATGCTGGCTGTTACCTCAGCATCTGCAATGTCAGGGGGCTAGCAGTCTGCTGGGATAGATATTCTGCATTCTGGGGGGGGGGGGGTTTGCACTGCACCTGTCAGGATGTATGTTGGCAGTATGTGTGTGTTTGTGATATTTGTGTGATTCAGAGCATATCTGTGAATTCCCAACACCATTCCTACCATCAGTTGTGAAAGCCTTGGGATTATCCTTAGTGTCCTGTACAATTTGTATCATCATAGGTTCATAGGTTCATACTAGGCTATCCACCCTAGGGCATTTGTTAGCCTAGCCTGAGTGTGTGTGGCTTTTGCCACCCCTTGCTATGTGAATATTATGGCCATTTATGATTTGCTTTGCTGTGCCTCTGTCTGGACATGACACAGTGAAGACCCCCAGTGTAACTCTACAATCATCCATCCACTTGGCAAGATTCCTGTTGAAGAGTGTCAGTGAGGGGCTCTGCCTAACATGGAGTGGGATTCTGGTCCAGGGTGTGGGGAGCCTCTGGATTATGTATCTGTCCCACCAGCACATCCTATTTTATTATTTGTTGAGGTTGACATCTCTCACTCTCACAGCTCCGATGGCTTTGAGTTTTCTGGGGTGGAGCATGTCCATTACTCCTGTGTTGGGCATGGCCTTCTACAACAGGCATGCAATGCCTCTGTGTAGTTAGTATGTGACTGCATTCAGCTGGGGTGCCTACAGCCAGGCAGCATACAACATATATTTGAGACCCTTTATCCTCTTGGTGAGGTACCTTTGAGGTCTTTCTAACTGCTGCAGGTGTCAGGTAAGATACATCCCATATGAGGCATTGTACTAGATTATGGGTGTGATAAGAGAACAGTATAGGGGCACAATGACCTCTGTTGACATAGATGTGAATCCTTTCCTGATACGCTGTCAAATGTAGACAGTCTTCCTAGCCACATTGGCAATGTGAGTGTCACATAACAGGTTACTGTCCACTTGTGTCCCTAGGTCCCTGATTACTCCTTCCATACATAATGGTTTACCACCTATGTGGTAATTTGTGGTACCTTGTTTGGTATTTGGTGGGACATTCATACTGTCCAGTGTCTTCAGGATGGCTGGGTGGGGTTCCTGTGTGTGAGAGTGTTGTCTGTAGCATGCTACAGACTGTACAGCAGTCTTGCCTACAGTTAGTTGCACATGGGTGGACTCCAATGCCTTGTGCATTGTCAGTTACCTGGACGTATGGGTGTCTGTGCTGAATATGGATACTCACCCTCCTTTTATGTTTTGTTCCAGGTTTTGGGGCCATGACACATGATATGTGGTATAACCTGGTAGTGCTGGGGTTCTGTCAGGAGGCTTGCATCAGGTTTCTGTCACCGCACAGACATTGATGTTCTCCATACTGGGGATGGCCTTGGGAGCATGCATATTGGGGTTTACACATCTGGCATTGGTCAGCATTACCCTTATGTTTCTTTCCACTTATGTTTTCTAGGGTGGTGGGTTAGTCTTTTCAGCCTTGACTACAAAAGGCTCTATGGAGGTGGCAAAGGCCTTATCCAATATCCAGACGCCCAGGGGTAACAGGTGCAAGCCATCCCAAGAACAGCTGCGTGGCTTGTCAAGCATGACATCCCAAGCAGACAGACATTGGATCCCATTGGAATGACACCAGTAAGTGTGCCACTTGCTATGACTGATCATTCCGTGTTTGTACTGTGGCATTATTCTTGGTAAGGGTAGGATGCTGCAAACGGTGAGTGTCATACCGGCCTGGACTACATAATCAGAGAGCTCATCTATGTCTCTTTTCATGTAGTCTAGGGAGGTACATCTCAGGTCATTCACACCAGCATGGACTATGACTGCATCATATTTCTACTTGCTTTGGACTGACCTGCATACTTCTGTTATGTGGCGTATTGTGGCAGCCTACAGGCAGCTTACTGTACCCTTTCCCTTGTTCAGTCTGGTGTGCGAGACAGCAGTGTGTCTGACTATGGAGTCACCTATTACAACTGTATCAGGCATGTTGTTTCTCCTTCTGGCCTGTGACTGTTTGGCACACCAGCTTTGTGTACCTTGTGTTGCATGTGCTATGTTTGGAGGTTGTTTGATTGGGTGTCTGCTTTAGAGGCCTCTGTTGGTGTGCTGTGTTTGTAATTTGTGCCTCCGGGAATGTTTTTCTGTGTTTATGTGTTTGGTTTGCAGTTGTGATAGGTCTATGTGGGACTGTGTTTGTGGTGTGTGTGGTTACCTTCTCCTCCTGACTAGTTTTGGGAGTACTGAGTTGAGGGAGCTGAGCCTCCAGTTTGGATAGATGGTTGCATCTCTCACATATATGTGTATTTCTTGGGTGTAGTTGGGGGTTGTCTGTGTACTTTGGGGCAGGTGTAACATTGCCTCAGGATTCACAGATTCAACTTGTTGTGGCTGGCCTTAGTGGATTGTATGTGTGGACATATTTTATTGCCATACTACTGATCAGTGATTACTTCATTTTTTATGTTTGCTCTATCATGTAGTAGCTTCCTCATTCTCTTGCATGGTTTGGTTATGGCTGGTGTCCACCATGCCAGATGCCTGCGTGTATGGCATTGTGTATTGTTTTAATTTAGGATTGCATAATCCAAGCATTCCTGGCAGTGTTCATGGAATGGCTGTATTACAGGTTCTGAGGTGTGGCCCATATTTTGCACCTGCACAGGACCTTTAATGGATTCCACATCAGTTTGGAGGAGTGCAAATATTGCTTTACACATGTTTTCCACTGTGGTTTTCTGTCCAGGGACTGTGGTCAGGATTTGTATATCCAGTGTGATTACTCTATGGTCTGGTTTTACCAGTGAGCAATACACTTCTCGTCTTGCCATCCAGTACCCATGTTGCTGATTATCACATCCAGTATGCTTACCCCTCTTTGTGGGAGTGGTACGTTGTTCCTGGGCCTTTTGGTTTATGGATTCTATGAACTTTTATCCTACACTGTTGGTGCTAGTATAATGCTCCCAGTCTATGTCTGGGTATTTTCAGTCACCCAATATAATGTGGTTTGGAGGACTTGATATATTCATGTATTCCAGCATAGGCCAGGTGCAGTTCCTGGTGTCGGGACAGTAGTCTGTAGCAGGCTATAAACTGGGGGGCAGTTTTAGCCACTGTTACTTGACCATGGCTAGTCCATGCTGCTTCTTGTTGTGGTACCAACATGGGGGTGTGGTTATCCTTGACAATTCTTGCTAGTCACCCTCCTTTTGTAGCTTGTTCCATGTTTTGAGGCTGTACAGCACAGTATGAGTTGTAACCTGGAAGTGTTAGGGTGCTGTTGTGAGCCTTGACTCAGTTTTTTGTTGCAGCACAGATATCAACATTCTCCATACTGGGTGAGTTTAGACTGCATGCATCTTGCTGTTTCGACTTATCCCTTATCTTATTCTTATCCCTTTTGATACCTATGGAGATAGGTTTGTGTGTTTGAGCCTTACCTATTCAGGGCACACTGTGGGTAACAACAGCCTTTGCCAGTATCCATACGGCCTGCACTGATAGGTGCATGCCAGTCCTAGCAGGTGGAGCATCATGTCATGCTCAGCATGTCATCCCAGACTGGCACACATTGGATCCCCTTTGACTAACTGCGATACTTCAGTCAATTATTGCACTTGATCATCTCATTGTCATATTGTGACATGATGCTTGGTGAGGGTAGGATGTTAGTCAGGGTCCTCAGGTGTGCATATAGTACATGGTGTTACATTACTTAACACATGGCATTCATGCCTCAGGTGGTGCTGCAGGGCTGCCTCTGTCGGATGCGCATATTACACTTCCCTGTACATGTTTGTGAGCAGGTCATGTCATTGTAGGCATCCATGTTATTATTTGAGTGAGTCAGAGGGGGTATCATTACCAGGGTTCCTACTGAGCCAGTGTATGTGCTATGCGTTGCCTCTTTGCCAAGGCCAGGGCATACTGGGCACGCCTCCTTCTGCCTACTGGGGCAGGCTCAGGTTGTTCCTCCTCTGAGTCACGCTCTGCCTGTGATGGCCTTGGCAATGGTGGGGGCTTTTTGGCCCGGCCCTATGCTGGTCCTGCTGCAGCTGTTTTCCCAAGATCATATTATGTAGCATAGCACATACCATGACAATTTGGGTACATGTAGTTGGTGTGTACTGCAAGGCTCCACCAGATGTGTCCAGACACCGGAACCGTGACTTGAGCAGCCCAAACACACGCTCTATTACATTACGTGTTTGTGCGTGTGCCTCATTATGGCATTCCTGTTCAGGTGTGTGTGCGTTTCTGATGGGTGTCATCAGCCACGGCTCCAGTGCATAACCTGCATCCCCCACTAGGTGTCCGTGCGGGATGTCCCCATTGGCAAATGTCTGGTACAGCTGCGTCAAATGCCAGATGTGGGAATCATGGTAGCTCCCAGGACAGCCAGCACACACATTCATTATTATGCTTTGGGCATCACACACGACCTGGCATTTGATGGAGGGGAAGCCCTTGCGGTTGATGTATGCCCTACCCCGCTCACCGGCTGGTGCTTTGATGCGTATGTGCGTGCAGTCTATTGCACCCACTACCTCAGGGTATTCTGCTATTTGCTGGAAGAGACGCATATTGCTGGCCAATACCTCACGGGCATTGGGGAAATATATATGATCACCGACATGTGCTGACATGGCATCCAGGAACTGGTGCAGTACCCTGGAGGCTGATGCCTGTGATATCCCATCATATCACCAGTTGGTCTCTGGAAGGTACCTGTTGCTAGTATTCTTAGGCCAACACATACCTTGGTTTCCACTAGGATGGGTTCCCCTCTGTTGGTTCTGTGTGTGAGGCGTGGCCTGCACAGCTCCACTATTTGCTGCAGGAGGTCTCTGTCCGCTCTATAGCGCTCTACTATCTCCAGCTCATGTAACCCGTGGTAGGTGACCCTGAGCCTGTACACTCTTCTCCGTCTCCTCACTGTGGGTTGTCTGGCACCATCTGCATTGTCACCACCCTCAGCAAGTCGCCTATGTCTCATTATGACAGCTATGGCAGCCCCTAACATTTCTGCTCTGAGTTCAGCTTTTTCAGTTTTCACTTCTAATAACTTACTCCTGTCTTGCAGTGTCTCTTGAGAGAAACATCCTGCACTGCTGTTTGCAGAGTTTTAAGTGCTGGGCTGGGCTACTATTCTGCCTGTGTAATTGCCTGCTTCTAATTGTTTTCACCTGCTAGCTCCAGCAGTATTCCTTGCTAGCTTCCTACTAGATCTGTTGCTTCCTTTTTCCTCTCTGTTTCCTCAGGGAGGAGCCGTGTGTAAACCAGCAGAAACATACTCACAGTGGCTTACACGTGCGCACACATGCTTACACGGTTCAGAATCTGCTTATTCAGATTAAAACGCATGCACACCCGCACAAACAGTGTTAAACATCTCCCAACACGCTCCCACATGCTCAGTCTGCCTTACACGCATGCACACTGCCTTACTCGCACTTCATGGCGCGCACACGTGCACATGCACACCCAGCAAGAAACTTCGGTGTAGGCAATAGTGTACACCTTCCATTTCTTGACTTTCTCATGCTTATCTAGTGGCACACCTCTTTCCATGATATCTGTCTGGCATCTGTCATGTAACTCTGACCTCCAATGAACTGCATTTCTTTCTACTATTCCCCCCTGTGATGTCACCTATCTCCTACTCTGTTCCTCCCCCTTCTGTAACTCTTACACTACTCAGACTGTGCTCATTTGCTATGTGACAGTGGAACTCAGTATCCTAACACTCATTTGCATCAGATTGCCTACTAATGCTTAGTTACATGTCTTAGACTCAGCTTCCCCCCTTAGCAACCACTACACGGTGGCCATGTTGGTTTTGGTCTGCTGGTCCCTGCATTGACATTCCATGTATTGCATAAAACCCACATTTGTGGGTTTATAACCTTCATTTTTATGTTTTATACAGCGCAGCTCGTTTGCGCGGGGCTGCGCTGGGTTTAAACATCGGGCTTCCTGGATCGCTAATCATCCTCATTTGCATGCTATTCGGCTGCAAGTGAGGTGATTAGCTTATCCACGCCCACTCCGTGTAAGAGACGTATTAGCTTGTCTGTTACACGGACTTTGGGCTGTTCCTGGATCGCGAAGGCTGCATGGAGTCTTACACTACTCTTAGACTCCGTGCAAGCCTTCGTGAATCCTGCCCGATGTCTTTGACCCAACTAAGTTTTTTAGTCGGCTTCCTGGTTTTGTTGCTTTAAAAGCAATCACTACAGTAACAGTCTTGGCAAGCACAACAGAAACTCAGATGGAAAAGAATATACCAGAGGCTGGTTGTCTGAAAATGCATGTTTCATTTTTGGGGGGACCAATAAATATTAAAGCAGTCAGCAAACATAACAGGTTGCTTATAAGGAGAAAGTAGGTGACTTTTCAGTTATTTGCTTTGATGACTGGCGTATCATGCTGTTTGATGAAGATGCAGAGAATGCTCACTACCATCAGAGAGAACACAACAGCAACAGCAGCAAGTGATGTACCCAAGGGATCCTCATAGGAAAAATATTCGACATATTTTGGAATGCAGAGATCCTTCTTGGCGTTTGACCAGTAATCTTCTGGGCATTTTATACAAATACCTGTAATGATACAAAATTATTAGTGAAAAGCAGAACCCACAGTGTGATGCAGTAGTCAGCCATCTTTACAAGGGTATTCTATATAATTCTGAATTAAATCATTAGGATGGAATATCTAGGTAGAGCATTGAACGTATTAAGGAAATTGTTTCAGGTGAAACTGAAGTCATGAAAAATGACATTATTAAAACTTGCATGAATTGTGGATGGCTTATAAATTAACATTCCAAAAAGGCAAATTAGTTCTAATTATACACAGACCTCTCAATTGTCCCTAATTTTTGGAATGTTCCTTTTTTATTTTTTTAGGCCTTATTTATCCGTGTGCATGATGTACCAATTTTTAGAGGCATGTCCCTATTTTATGATTTGATTTACCCCTTCACATAATTTTCCGAATCTCCACTCATCAGACATGATTGTTTAAGCTAGTACACAGAAAACTACACTACAAGACCAAAATAATAATAGCCTGTTTGTTAACCAGGTAGGCCCACTGGACACAGAGTCCCCTTCAGGGGTGACACTTATAGGCTCAAGCACCGAGAAATTTGTTTTTTCCCTATAAGAACTATCTCTGAAATTTCTCACAGTCCAGCACTGCTCAAGGAGCAACTGGTTTGCATGCTGAGCAGAATCGCCACATTTAGTTAGCTTTAAATAACACTAAAGCACCCAAACTTATAAGTACCCTCTTTACAATTTCCACAGTCACTCGCTGCTCAAGGAGCAACTGGTTTGTATGCTGAGCAGCACTGCTGCATCAGGTAGCTCAAGATTACACTACTTTAAGCAGGCAAACCTCCTCCATTTGCAAACACCCCTCATTTTTTTGTTTGTTTTGTTTTATGTTGTAAAACACATATTAAGGACCGGCAACCATAGATAGGCACTTTTCTGCTATATTTGTAGCCAGCCTGGTGGACGTGCACATCCTGAGCAAGTAGCAGTTGCCTCATGTTTACTGATGAGCACTTAATTCTGTAATAGATGAATAGAGTATGTGAGACATCTAGTTACACAATGTCACTGGAGGCGAGTCTCACAGACGCAAAAAACAAATAGGTTGTCAGTGAGACACACACACACACACACACACACACACACGCACACACGCACACACACACACACACACACACACACACACACACACACACACACACACACACACACACAGCACACTAAGAATCAGACACATAGATCCATATATGCAGAGGTGCTCAAATGTAACTTACCCAAGCCTCAAAGGTCTCCCAAACACAGTCCTCAGCAAGTCCACGTGCACAGAAGCAAGACAGCTCCCACCACAAGACATAAAACTATTCCATATAGCGTCTCATCTGTTGAGTCCATAAGAGATAAAACCACACAACCCAATATTTTGGTCATAAGAGGCTCCATTATGAGAAACACTGATGTCCCTCTTACCAGACAGAATAAGGAGATGGTCACAGTTAGTGGTTTATCAGAGGCCAGGATTCACCAGATTATGCAACCACTCAGATCACTAAAAATAAGTACCAGTATGACCTGAGACGTACCTCCCTGGAATATAACAAAAGAGAGGGATTTTTGAGCTCTCAGCATATGCGTTTCAGGTGGGTATGAGCCTAACATTGATCAGCATTCTGCCTTCTTCAAGGATGATGCCAGAATACCAACATAACGTTGTCTTTAATAAATTGATATCAAAGGTTCATAGGTTCATACTAGGCTATCTGCCCTAGGGCATTTATAAGCCTAGCCAGAGTGTGTTTGGCTTTCGCCACCCATTTTAAATTAATTTTGCTATGCCCTTTTTCGAGGTTAGTATACTGTGCCTCTGTCTAACAGTGACACAGAAGTGATACCCAGGGTAAACCTACGATCCCCTATCCACTCATCAAGATTCCTCTTGAAGAGAATCAGTGAGGGACTCTGCCTAACCTGGACTGGGATTTTATTCCAGAGTGAAGGGAGCCTCTGGGTTATGAATCTGTCCCTCCAGCATGTCCTATTTATTTCAGTGCTGAGGTTCAAGTCTCTCGAGCGCGTAGCTCGATGAGATTTGGATTTTCTGAGGGGCAGCATGTCCATTAATTCCGGGTTGGACATGGCTTTATACATCAGGCACAGATTGCCTCTGAGCAGGCGGTATGCCACTGAGTAGAGCTGGAGTTTCTTTAACCGGGCAGTATATGGCATCTGTTTGAGCCCTTTGATCCTCTTGATGAGGTACTTTTGGGGTCTTTCAAGTTGCTGCAGGTGTCTGGTAAGGTACATCCCAAAAGGGGCATTGTACTCAATTATGGGCCTGATGAGGGATGAGTAAAGAGGCACGATGATCTCCCCTGATTTAGATGTGAATCCCTTCATGATTAGGTGGGCTATATAAGATGTTTTTCTAACCACTTTGGCCACGTGGTTGTCAAATGAGAGATTGCTATCAACTTGGGTCCCCAGGGCCCTAATTACTACTTCCGTACTTAATGGATTACCATCTATGTGGTAATTTGTGGGCACTTTGTTTTCCCTAAAGGGATGACTATACACTTTTTGGCGTTTAGCTTGAGGCCATGGCTCTGGCACCAGTTGTCTGTTTCTATGAGGCCCTTTTGGAGGATGCTTGTGTCGGCTGGAGAGTCGATTATGGCGCCCAGTTTGCAGTCATCTGCAAACTTGGTCAGCCACAGTCCTTCTGTGTTGGCCTGTACCTCCGAGAAATATATACCGAACAAGAGAGGTCCCAGGACTGAGCCTTGTGGGACGCCACTTGTAACTGGTTTGGAGTCTGACATGGCTCCAGCAATTCTAACCATGTGGGTTCTGTCCTTGAGCCAGTTTGCAGCCCATCTAGTGACATAGGGGTTTATATTTAAGCTGGTGAGCTTATCTATAATGCCAGTGGGGTATTGTATCGAAGGCTTTTGCGAGGTCCAGGTAGGCTGTGTGGACCACCTTCCCCTCGTCAATGGCCTTGGTGACTTTTTCAAAGAAATCGACCAGGTTTAAGAGGCAGGATCTGCCCTTAACAAAGCCGAACTGGGTAGGATCCAGTGTCTGTAGGTCCCCAATATCTTTATTTATGAGGTCCATGATGATCCTTTCCATAGCTTTGCAGACCAAGCTAGTCAGGCTTATGGGGTGATAGTTTCCATGATCCGTTGAGGCACCACCTTTGTGGAGAGGGACCACTGTTGCTGTACGCCACTCTTTGGGTACATATCCTGTGGTAAGGCTGAGATTGAACAGTAGTTTTATGTTTGGGTTTAGCTCTTCTTGGAGTTCATGTAGGCAGCCGGGACACCGTCTGGTCCCATTGATGCAGTGTTTTTGCTTTGGAGAGGCTCTTACCTGAGCATCTGAGATGTCAGGGGGGCAGCACTCTGCTGGGATAGATATTTGCCCTTTTGGTGGGGAGGGGGGGGAGTTTGCTCTGAACCTGTCAGCTAGGATGTTGGCAATGTCTGTGGGTTCGGTGTATTTTTTGTAATTTTGGACTAATTCTGAGCATATCTGGGAATTCCCACCCAGGTTCCTAACATAACTAAAGAAAGCGTTGTGACTATCCTTAGTGTCCTGTGCAGTTTTTCTCTCGAAGCTGGCCTTAGACAATTTTATGAGTGCCCATTGTTTTTTGCTAACACTGATCAGAGATGCCTTCCCTTTTTGAGATTTTGCTCTATCGTGTAGTAGCTTCTTCCTTCTATTGTATAGTTTGTTTATGGCTGGGGTCCACCAGACAGGACGTCTGCCTTTGGAGGATTGGGTCTTGGTTTTATTTGAGATTGCATGATCCGTGCATTCCTGAAGGTGCTCATAGAATGCTTATATAAAGGATTCTGCGGTCTGGGCTGTATTTTCCACAGGCCCGGGGGCTTTGAAGGATTCCACCTCGGTTTTGAGGAGTGTAAAATTTGCTTTAGAGAAGTTTTTTACTGTGGTTTTCTGGGCAGGGGGTGGGGTCGGGATGTGAATATCCAGTGAGATTAGTTTATGGTCTGATCTTACCAGTGAGGGATACACTTCTGGTCTGGAGCATAGAGTCCCCATGTTGGTGATGATCAGGTCCAGTATGTTTTCCCCTCTTGTGGGAGTGGCAACAAGTTGTTCCATAGCATTTGAGTTTATAAATTCTAGGAACCTTTGAGCTAGGTTGTTGGAGCTAGAGTAATGCTCCCAGTCTATGTTTGGTTAGTTGAAGTCGTCCAATATAATGGTGTTTGGAGAGACCTTCATATTTTCCAGTGTTCTCAGGAAGGCCGAGTGGGGTTCCTGGGTTTGGGAGGGTGGTCTGTAGCAGGCTATAAACTGGAAGGCAGTTTTACCCACTGTTAGTTGCACATGGATAGTCTCTGATGCTTCGTGCTGTGCCACCAACCTGGAGGTGTGGGTATCTTTGACGAATATTGATACTCCCCTCCTTTTCTGGTTCGGTCCAAGTTTTGGGGCCGAAAAGCATGGCATGAGGTATAACCTGGTAGTGCTGGGGTGCTCTCGGGAGCCTTGAACCAGGTTTCTGTTACTGCACAGATATCGATGTTCTCCTTGCTAAGGAGAGTTTCGAGTGCATGCATCTTGAGGTGTAGACTTCTGGCGGTGAGTTGCATTACTCTTAGTTTCTTATCCCTTGTAATCCCTATGGAAGTAATTAACAAGCTTAATTACTGGTATCACTCCAAGGGGGTCCAATATTTGTTAGCTTGGGAGAACATGATTGACAGGCCAAAATGTTTTGCTAGGATGGTCTTTCCCTGTTGCCACATGGCTTTTGGACATTGGCCAAATCATTATCCACCTCTATAGTGCCCTTTTTCGGCATTGCCAAACAAATAAACTTTCCAACATAGCAAAATTGTCTCATGATAAGCTAAAGGTGTTACTGTTCAGTGGTAGGAGTCTCAGCAAAAAAACAGCACTCCTTGGAAGCTTTCCTCACCCTGAAGAATGTAGATGTCTTTGCAGTTACAGAAACATGGTCTGGAGCTGTGGAAAGCATAGCAGTAGTGCATGGTTACAACACCTTTCATACATACACAAAACTGGCTACATATGAAAGGACAAAAGGTAGAGTTGTTTCATTCTATGTAAAAGATAAGCACACCTCAAGGCTGGTCAAACAGTATGACATTTTTGAGCTACTCCATGTCAAACTAATCATAGGCAAAATCCCTTACCATATCCTTGCTGCCTATAGGTCCCCCACCATGGCCCAGAGAACCATACCTTATACCTGAATGTACTAGAGTCTCTTACCATTCAATTCAACACCATACCCATGGGTGATTTCAACTATCCCTCTACTAACTGGGAAGTTTACACAACCACTCACTTGCAATCTTAAAGATTTTTAGACTTTGGCAATGCAAATTCCCTGGAACGGCTAGTCTGTACTCCCAGTAGGGATACAGATATCTTAGACCTGTTACTCACAAGGAAGGGGAAGCATTGCATTCCCCAAGTGTGATGTCCTCACTGGTTAGATCAAATCACAAAGTAGTCTCCTTTGAAATAAATATAAAGCTGAAACCCCCATCTATCTCCAGAACCTTTAAAAACCTTTCTAAGGCTAACTACCTACTGTTACACAAAGGCATAGCTAATATATTAGCTTCCCTATACCCAGAAATTATGGAGGCCTATGCTGAGGTATACACAAAAGCGCCATGCAACCATATAAATAGCTGCCTAGAAAGAGCAGTACCAGACCAAAATAAACCTAGGTTAAACTGTAATAGAAGTAAATAAAGAAAATCCTGTCCAGAAGTAGGAGAGCACATGCACAACAGGGCAAAAACTTTCTCGTTAGTTTAAGCAAGCTACTTGAGAGATTAGTCCGTTCTTCAAAAAAGCCAACTTTGAGGCAAAACTAGCCTTCTTAAGGGCAACACCCAATAATGTGCAGAGTTATTTGGAGATGGTGTGACATCCCCCACTTAAAACCTAGATCAGTAATTAAGGAACCTCAATTCCCACCACTGACACCAGTGTGGGAGCGTCACGGAAAACACCAGAGCAGAGACCACACTAGAATAAAATTCCAATTTCCCTTAAGAGCTCAATAGGAACATGCTCTGTTTCCTGGGACTGGACTATATACCTCTGTCCACCCCAAATGTAATCCCTTATCCTACACTTCAGAGTGATGTGTCTCAGTTTTAAGACCTACAACTCACTCACACTCAAAATAAATTTAAATCTCACACACACTAAACACTTATGAGAAGCTTGACACAGATTTCCAGCTGTGTCCCCTCCCCAATACAAATGGTACAAATTGCCACCAGAGTCAGACAAGTCTAGACGCCCTTCAAAGCACGATTACTTGTTAAAAATTAAATATCAAAATAAATGATAGCTATGACCAGAAGCAGCCAGGCCTTTGAGGTGACCTGGGGAGCATCAAACAGGTATAATCACTCTCTAATCTTTAAAGAACACACTCACTATTCAGCCACAATGTAAATTAATGAAAACATTTAATAATAAGTAAAATGATTACAAGAATGTAAATCAGTAACTTTCAATAAACACCAGAATTCAATCACCAGAAATATAAAATTAAACTGTAAAATATAAATCCATCATCTTAGAAAAACTCTATCTAAATAACTAACCTTTCCTAATCTAAGTAGAGAATACTGTCCCTGATCTAATCTAAATATAACAGCAAGGGAAAGGCAGTCTTATAGTTTTGGTGAATCCTTTTCCTTGGGTGTCCACTGATTGCCACTCTTCACTAACTGCTGTTCTTCACAAACTGCTCATCACTAACAGTCTCAACTAACTATTTTAAAAATAACAGTCAACTGTTTGAAAAGGTTCTTTTTCCTGTCAGTCAGTTCAAATAATCATCTGGCAACCAGAAACCTTCTAATGACATCACCTACTGTTCAGCTGATTCTCTGCAGACAGTTTTTATTTTAGAATCTCCCTCACAAACATGTGCAATTAGAAATGTATCAAAACACTGAGAGATTCTTTAAACATTTTGTATAAACAGGGAGCTATTGAACATTTTAAAAGCTTATTTATATTTACTCAACATTTTAAAAACTTATTTACATTTTCACAATTAGACATACTGGCATACATTACAAGTTACTCTGAGAATATAACCAAATCTCATGCCAGACATGCTAACACAGATGACAGTGTTTTCACTTTTTCACAGATGGCATCATGTATACCCAGCTAGACGATATAGCAAATCTGCTGGCTAATAAAGTCAGCCTAAATTTCACCCCCATCACTTCCGGTTATCTCTCAGTAAATATACTCCATCATTCCTCTATCAGTTACCATAGAAGAACAGGTCCTCACTGCCCTCTCTAATGCTAAAGACATGGCCCCGAGGGGTCCCAACAATGTCCCAGGATGCCTCTTAAATAGCTTGAAACATGACTTATCAGGCCCATTAGGATCTCTATTTAATCACAGCCTCCAGAGAGGCTTTGTCCCTGGGGAATGGAGGACAGCAGTAATCATCACTGTACATAAAGGGGGACCATCAACAGATCCAGGAAATTACAGACCCATAAGATTGACTGGTCTCATATGCAAGGCCATTGAAAGAATAATCATGGACCTGTTTAAGAATGTCATACGAAATCTCCAAACATTGGACCCAACCCAGTTTGGCTTCATCAAGATAGCTTTCTCAATCTAGTGGACTTCTTTGAGAAAGTTACCAAGGCCATGGATGAGGGTAAAGCGGTGCATATTGCATACTTTGACCTGGCTAAGGCATTTAACACAATTCCCCACTCTGGTATTGCAGATAAACTCAAAACTGGGCATTAATCCCAGTGTCACCAGATGGTTAGCCAAATTGCTGACAGGACACATGTTGTTAGAATGGGGAAATCCAGATCCAGCAAGAAGCTAGTTACTATTGGTGGACCAAAGGGCTCAGTGATGGGACCTCTCCTCTTCAAAATTTACTTCTCTGAAGTCAGTGCAAATGTAGATTACCTTTGGCTGACCAGGTTTGCTAATGACTGCAAGTTGGGGGCAGTCATTTTCCTTTTCATTTAAACATTTAGCATTTAGCAGCGACCCTTATTTTGTTCTGATTGGTTAATTTTATGCAGTAATGTTGATTTCAAGAACTTGCCTAAATAGGTACTATGGGAAGGCAAGAGTCTTTGCCAGCAACCGAAAACCTAGGAGTGCCAGGTGCAAACCATCTCTGGCAGAGCAGGTTTGTCGATCATGGCTTTCCAGACAGACAGGAACCAGAGTCTCTTGAAATGGGAGGGTGGCTTAATGGTTAAGGTGTTTGCCTTACAAACACAAGCTGCAGGGTTTGAGTCTCACAAGGGATAATTTGCTAGGCTTAAAATGGCTTGCAAGGGCAGTTAGTTTAGTACTAATCTATGAACCTATGACACCAAAAATTAAGCCAATTATTGAAATTAATCATTTTTTTTGTTTATACTGTGGCATCATTCTAGATGAGGATAGTATGCTGCTCAAGGCTAGGGACATACCTGCCTGGGACACATAGAGAGCTCAACCATGTCTGTCGTCATATAGTCCAGTGGGGTACATCTCAAGTCTTTCACACCAACATGAACTATGATAGAGTCATAACAGTACTTGTTGCTGAGGGACCTGAGTGCATGCATGATTTGGTGAATCCTGGCACTGGACAGGCAGCTGACCGTGACTTTCTCCTTGTCCAACCTGGTGAGTGGGACATCCGTGTGTCTCACTATTGAGTCTTTAATGACAAGAAAACTTGTTTTTGAGTGTTATGCCTTACAGCCTTGGTGGCTGAGACACTGGTGTTGCTATGTTTCATAGGTGCTGGGCAGACTGTGTTAGCTGTAGCAGACTTATTGCCTCAATATGAGATAGTAACATCTGCCTGCTACCCTGAGAGATGACCCAGATAATGTACTTGAGATGACCATAACTGTAACTTTTCTCTTGATACCTTATGTCCTTTTTCCGCAGTGATAGTTAAAAGATGTACTGACACTGCTAAAAAGAATCTGATGCTATTAGTAAATCATCTACATTTTGCACTACCACAAATCCACCTGGAAATGTCACATCTTCTAAATTTTTTTTTAGAATTTGAGAAAATAATGAAGGAGATTCAGTCTTTCTCTGTGGTAACTGTGTCCATGTATACTGATGTCCCTTATAAGTAAAGGTGAACAGAAACTGACTTTCAGGGTGGATAGGTATAGAAAAGAATGCCGAACTCAGATCTATCACAGAAGACTATTTTGCTGTAGGTGGTATGCAACTCAGTATTGTGGCTGGATGTGAGACCACAGGAAAAGTTGGTAATGCTGCATTGTTTGCAGCCCTCACATCTTGCACAAACCTAAGTATCCTTTCCTGGCTTCTTTACAGGGAGAATAGGAGTATTACAAGGGCTTTTAGCTGGCAGTGTTATTCTTTGTCTTATTAAGGACTGAATTACAGGTTTGATTCCCTGTTCTGCTTCTGGCCGTACTGAATAGTGCGGAACTCTAGAGAGAAATTTGGATGGATTCAGTTTTATTTTTACTAGTTCTGCAAATTTAGTATACCTACTTCATTAGCATTCCAAACACACAAAGTACTACTAGGTGTCAAACACACAAAGTATTACTAGGTGTCAAACACACTACTTCATTAGCATGTGTAGCCCATAAGTTAGCAGGTACCTGCTGCAGCAGTTTTTAGCTGTCTGTATGCCTTAAACAGGCTGTTCCTCAGCTTTCACTGGGATTGCTAATACTTCCTCCTATGATGCTGTTGGAACATCCAGATACACCCCTTCTGGTGTACAGTAAATATTACAACCCAGTTTGCATAACGAATATCTCTCTAGCAAGTTTACCAGTAAAATATGGGTATAGGTTCTGAAACAGGATACGTAACAGTAGCATTTGTTACTCCAACTGCCTTTACTTTATGTTTTGATATTGGTATCTGACTATCTGAGGTAACTTTTAATACAGACCTAGTGGCGTCAGTGTCCACCAGGAAAGGAATTTTGTTTGAATGTATTTCTACCTTAATATAGGGTGCCTTTTGATCTGCTGACAGCAGAAGATTATGATTTATTTCTTTTTTCTTATTCTGACATTGTATGGTGATTCCTGACACCTCCTAATTTGAGGAGGTGGTGGAAGAAATGCAGCATTGTTATAATTTAGCTGACATTCATTCCAGGTGTCTTGGACTCTCTGCATTCACCTGTGTGGGTATTCTCTTCTCCAGTGTCCTGCTTCTCCACATTTGAAGCAAGATCCATCAGATGAGGTGGGGAACACTGCCAGCTCATTGTTGCCAACCAGCTGTACCTTGTTCCCCAAGACCAGCACTCTTAATAAATCCTCTAGCAGCCCCACCTTCCCCTGCTTCATCCTTTTGGGGCTTCTAACTGCCTTATTTGCAAAATTAACAGCTTATCCTCAGTATCCTTTTTTCCTGATACTCAATGCAGTGATTTGCAGCACTTAGTAAGGAAGGACTCCAAGTCTTTCCCTGCCAGTTTATAAGCATTTGCTTTATTTGCTTTTGTATAGGGTCTTGCAGACGCTGTACAAAAGCAGCTGCAATAGCTGGCTTAGCATGTTGTATAGGATCTGATCTCTCTGAATTTGTAACAAACACAACTCAAATAATTTGCAGCGGCTTCCCTTTTATTTTGCTTACATGCCTTTATGTTACACCAGTCTGTCCTAACTTGACACGCTTCTGTAATTTTATTTAACAATGCTGTCCTTTTTTCTATTAGTGCATTCCTTGTGAGAGTAAAATTTGTTATTTCAGCCTTTTCCAATAACAGGTTCATTATTTCATCTGAAGCGACTACCCAAAGCAGCTGGTTTAAATCTGTCAAAGTAGGGTTATAACATTCTATTATAGTTTTTAATTCCTATTTAAACCTTTAAAGGATCTTCTCGAACACTTTGAAAATGTTTGGACATAGTATGCAAATCAACAGGGGTCCAAGGGCGATGAACAAGCTGTGTATTATTAGCCACCAATGTTTCTCTAATGGGTGCCAAAAGATCCCCTCCAGAGGCATTGACCTCTTGTCTTACCCTATCGTGTGAGCATGTGTGGTGGACTGTGGGTGGATCAAATACTAATGCTCCTGTTAGAGAGGTAGAGGCTTGGAAATGAGAAAGAGAAGAAAAATAATAATAATAATAATAATCAGAAGAAACCTCCCTGACTGTAGGTGCCTGTTCTGAAGATGAGGGTTGAACAGGGGAACTAGGTTGAGATGTAAGAGTATCGGGCTGACCTGGTGTCTGTTAGACAGTTGTTTGAAATGCAGGGGTCTATGAAACAGCAGAATCTTGTACAGGAGCCACCTGTATCAGTAAATATGGGGGTGGGGATGCAGTAGCTGCTGGAGGATTACCATCATCGTCTGAAGTTTCTGCTTTTTTGCCGATCCCCAGTTTCTTCCAAACCTGCAAAGACAGGACAAAGGGTTCCCTTTTTCTGGTCTGTAATGCCTTCTTGACCTCTTACCTGTTGTAGCAACTTTGTATTAGTGTCCTCTAATCCCCTTAATGCTGATTCCTTTTCACTTTTCAGAGTTTCAGTTTGCCAAAACTAAAATCTGCACATTGTTCCCTACTTACCTTGTTTTTCTTTTTTTCCATAATACCCTTCAAATCTACTAATTTATTCTTATCATAAGTTCCATTTAATGGAAATACTTCACCAGAGCAATTTTTAGTAAGCTGAAACCACTCATTCAAATATTTATTTTGACACCCATGCACTGGTCCAGTAATCAAGAAGCTTCAATCCTCACCATTAACACCAGTGAGGGACGTGCACATTGGGAGGATAACAAGTACACACACACAGTAAAGTGCAATTTCCCTTCAGAGCGCACAGAGAGTACAGTCAGTCTGGGGCTGGTTTCTCCCTCTCTCTCTGGATCCCCAGTAAGACTCCCCACTGACACAGCTGGAGGGTTAAGATCTCAGCTGAGGAGTCACACCAAAACCTCCATCACTCTCTCTGTCCAACCAGTGCTTCATGTCCCTGCCCAAGTAGCTGACACACACACAGTTTGAGATTTGAGTTATATACAAACACACAGACACTCCTGGGGATGACTGGCACAGGTTCACTAGCTATGCCCCCTTCTGCCCAGACTATAAGGTAGTACCAGCTGCCACCAACCACCCTTATCAGCTACTATAAAGCTCTTTACAAAGGGTGACCAATTCTACAGTTTAATGTTTCTATTATCCAAATGGTAAGTGTGTCCAAGACTTTAAGGCTATTTAAGAGTGGCCTGTACAGTATTACCAAATACATGCAAGTACTCTCAGAGCTTAAATATCTCTAAACAAAACCAGACACAATTAAATGGTTCATATATATTTAATAATAAATAATCAAAGCACAAGACAATACTCAATAACAACACCTTGACAACAGAGTTCAGAGTCACAGGAAGTACTCTAAAACAACATTGCAGGACAGTCTCACATAAATACAGAAAACATATAGACTGATCTTACTATCTTCCTATATATCTCTAAGAGAGATACTATGATAAAAGTCTTACTTACAGAGCAAGACAAATGCTGGTGATATGTTTACAGGCCCAGAGACAAATACAAAATGCCTAGATTTTCTCTCTGAGATAGTTCTTAAATTAATAATACACAATCTGAAGTAGGCAGACTTCATTTGTCTGCAACCTGTGGGATTCGGATCCGACATCGGATCCGAGCCGGCAGTTCAAAAGCTTTAGGATCCGAGCTCCTAGCTCCTCCCTTTACCCATAATCCCCTGCCAAGCCCTGACTGACCTCAGATTTCGTTTACCGCGTTTCAAGTAGCTGACGGATTTTGCGAGCTCCTATTAGCAAGTATTTTCTAGTGTATTTTGACAGGAAAATTTCCTTTTTTTCCAAAAATTTAACTAGTGTGAGTGTCATTAGGCTTTCTCCTCCCTTTAGTTTAATTTTTTTCTCGGGTTTAGCATAGTTGTGTGTCTGTTGGTGTGTGTTTTGTTTTAGGCCTGTTAGGGTGTAGACATGTCAGAAGCCCCTAAGGCTATATTTTCTAAATGTACCGAGTGTGGCCACAAGCTTTCTCCAGCCGATGGCCACACTCGGTGCGTTAAATGTCTGGGGGTTGAACACCTGTCATCTGGTTGTACCATATGTGCAGGGTTCAACCCCCGGGCTTTAAGGGAGCGGAGGTCGAAGTTGGTTCTGGCGGGACTTCTCCCTCCTGAATCGGCTATGGCCTCTTCCCCTGCTAGTCAGCAGCTCTCTCCGGGTAAGTCGGTCTCCCTTCCTCCGGCAGGGACTCAACCTCCCACCAAGAAACTGGAGGATAAGGAGACCAGGAGGGACAAGGAGAGGCATAAGGAGGGGCACCACAAGCGGCGGGCCGAAACCTCTGTCTCGGCCACCCCGTCTAAGCCTGCCTCTCCTTTGCCTTCTAGATCTCCTCCTCCTCGTCTCCATTCCCCCCGGTTCTCTCCTGGACCCGAGGAGGTGGAGACTAGACCTCTATCGAAGTCACCGAGGTGGCACTCTAGGTCCGCCTCGGTGGCCTCATCCAGGTCAACATTTTCAATGTCAAACGCTGATATGGACCGGATGATGAGGCGTTTCATCCAGGCCCAGATACAGATGGGAGTGCTCCTGGCCCCCCCCCATCCGGGAGGGGCCTCGACCACCTTTTTCTCCCCCATAGCTCCTTTTCCGATCCGACTCCCGGGTTCGGAGCCGTCGGAGCCAGGCAGAGTTGGACCCGGGGGTGGGTCGGATCCGATTGGTCGGCGCACCTCGGATCCGATCCATCCCTTGAGTGCTTCGGGTACTTCGGACCCGACCTCTCGGAGCCGTGGGCCGAGCCTCGGATCCGAGACAGCTGGTGTATCTTCGACTCCGTCTAGGTCAGAGCACACCAGTCTCTGGGATCCGACGGTGTCGGCACTGGCTCTGATCCATGCGTCGGATCCGAGTGGAGGTCGGCTCTTGGGTCTTAGAGAGGTTGGCTCCCCCTCGGCTTTCGACCTTGTGGAAAGGGCTCTGTCGAGGTATCCGGACCCCCGGTCCCTGTCTGAGCTCCATCCCGCACTCCCTCGCAGCTGGGCCAGGCTCCCATCAGCCGGTCCCAGGGACAGCCCGCCTCAATGTCCCAAGTGGTTCCCTTGGAACATCTGGTTGCTGGCGAGGACTTCTCGGACAGTCCCCCCGAGGAAGTGCCTCGTAAGCGTAAGTGTAAGAGGAGGCACGTGGACTCCCCTGATTCCATTACCAAAGACACAGACTTGGAGGAAGGGGAGGGCTCCCCAAGATCACCCCCAGAAGACGTCTCCTTTGGAGACATTATGGAAATGTTAAGGATCGGGGGGGTGGTCTGCCCCCAAGGCCTCCTTGGACGAGTCTGTGTTCTTGGAGGCATTTGAGGTGGGCCCATCTACCTCTTGGGTGTCCCCTCCTGCCGATCCTCTGGTGGACCTTATTGCCACCAGAGCGTGGAAGGACCCGCCACCGTCAAGCCTGTTCCCAAACGTCTGGACCGTATTCTTAGTCCCCCAGCGGACCGCACGCATTGGAGTAAGGGACCCCCAGTAGATGCCATGATGATGGCTGCAGCCACAAAGAGGGAATTAGCTCAAGAGAGTCCCTCCATGCATCCCCCGAGCAAGGAGTCCCGCTCGATGGATCGCATTGGGAAGCGAGTCTTTAGTTCAGCAACCTTCTCCCTGAGGGCGCTGAACTACATGGCACATGTGATAAGGATAGAAACCAGGAAGCACCACACTAAACTGTGAACAAGTCGCTGGTAATGTCAGCTCAAATGAACGATGCAGAAAGTAATGCAGTAAGTAACGTGAAGATAATCCGCTATTAATCCACTGTTGAAATACACTGCCAAAATACCGGTAACAACACAAAATGCTTTATTCCACAAACAAATAGACGTTAAACGCTACCAGCGTTTTTCGTTCTAAGTAATATTAGAACTTCTTCAGACAATAACCAGATAGTTACTCACAGTTTTTATACGTGTTCTACATAATTAAAACAATTAATTTAATTGATTAAGTGATGCATCTGCTTTTGCTCCAACTCTTAAAGCAAAATTACATATATATGCCATTCAAAGAATACGCATAACACTGTGACCATAAGGGAAACTTATTAAAAATGTATAAAAGAAAAATAAAAGCTACTATAAAAACCCTATTAAATACAGCCTTAGTATTTTTTATTACGATTTAAAAACATACTTGTTTTTCTAAATTTTTCTAATATGACTAAAATGAAATAAACAGTAATACTAATGTAATGAACAATTCTAAGATAGTTCTAAGATAGAGGGACAATTCAACCAATAAGTGGCTAAAAATCATATCAATTTACCTCATCAGTTTTTTAATTTTTAAACTACATGCGATTAAGCAAAACTCATTTATGCCTGGTTCTCTATTAGCTGCCAGGCGTAATTGCCAGGCTAGTTCTTTTTTCTCCAGCTCCAATTTTAAGTAGTGATCATTTACAAACCTATGATCATCATGGAATGTGTAAATTCGATCTATGCCCATAAAGATGAAAGAATGGTTAGGGTTATTAACACAGTGCCTAGCCAGGGCATTCTCGTTTTTACCCTTGGCAATTGCATACAAATGTTCATACATCGTGTCAAGCAAGCGTCTATCTGTTTTACCCACATAAAATGATGGGCATTGTGCACATTGTGCCAGATAGACAATTCCTTTAGAGTTGCATGTGTATGATTCTTTAACAGTATACCTGGTTGTCCTAATTGTGAAATGGTCTGATGTCATTATGTGCCTACAATACTTACAAGCACCACATTTCTTAGTGCCCCTTCTGGCATGCATTGGGGTCGGTTTCAACTCAAGGAGTTTTTTCATATTAGTGGCTCTTCTGAATGTTACTACAGGGTTAAGGTTTAGGGTTGTTGCAACATTCTTGTCTATTGATAAATAGAACCAATATTTTCTAACTGTTTTAACTATTTCTGTAGCCTCTGGGCAATAGGTGATGGTAAATGCTGTTGCAAAGTTCCCGTTATTACAAATGTTTTTTACCATAGTTTGGTCTATGCTCTCTGTTACTCCAATCCCCAAGTTCTCAGCATTAGGTGTAATGTCATTACTCATGCTATATACCTCCATACTTACATTACCAGACAGTATTGGTAAGTAACACCCCTTCTCCCTTTTCTCCACCACTTCCTGAAAGATGTTATCTAAAAAGGAGGCAGGGTACCCTCTCCTCGAAAACATCAGGTGTAATAATCCACATTCTTCCTCAAAGTCTTCTTTCAACGTAACCATTCTTACTATTCTCACTAGTTGTCCCTTCACCACAGCTTTCTTCTGGTGAAGGGGGTGCATACTAGTGAAGTGTAAGAAGCTGTTAGAGTATGTGGCCTTTCTAAAGATTTTTGCCGTATAGAATCCTCTATTTTTACTTAACTCAACGTCCAAGAAATTGATAGAATTTTCCTGGAAGTTTTGAGTAAACTTTAAAAAGGATGTTGTTGAGTTAAAGAAGTTTACAAGAAGATCAGCTTCTTCACTATTACCTTTAAATAAGATAAAAATGTCATCCAAAAACCTTTTATAAGTAATAAACTGGTTACCCCAATGGCTGTTAAACACATAGTTATTTTCCCAATGTGCTAACACCAGGTTCGCAAAGCTTGAGCCAACTGGTGAACCCATTGCCACTCCTATTTTTTGAACAAAAATATTATTTTCAAAAGTTACAAAGTTATTTTTCAGAATAATGTCAAGTAGCTGTTCCACTAGATTACATTCATTATCACTAGCCCCTTTAGTTCTAATAAGTTGTACTACCCATTCTACTCCCAAATCATGTGGAATACAAGAATATAAATCAATGACATCCACTGTTAAGAAGTTGCTTTTATCATCATATGGAATGGACTGCATGTTTTGCAAGAAGGACCATGAGTCCTTCAAAATTTGGTTTTCCATAGTGACAAATTTCTTTAAAATTTTGTCCACTAGTTTTGCACAGGGGTATGTGATTGATTGACGTGCATCCACTAACGCCCTGAATGGTGGATTTAAGACATTTTTATGCAGTTTTGGGATCCCAAAAATTTTTGGGATCTGTGGGGCCAACATGGTCAAGTATGTATGTTGTTCCAAGGTTATAAAACCATCTGAGAATAAATCACTAATAAACATATTGATCCTACGGTGAGCTAGGTTCAATTCATTTCTACTCACCGGTGTGTAAGTACTACTGGCCAAAAGGGCCATCATAATGTTAGAATAATCCTCATTATGCATAACTACCAGTCCCCCACCTTTATCTGGCTTCATAAGCCTCAGAGGTAAATTTCTAAGGAGGGTCAACAGGGTTTTTTCTTCATCAGATATATTAGACTTAAGTTTGTTTTTAGATGAACGTTTCAAAATGTCCCTAAATTCATTCTCACAAAGATATTCAAACATACCTATAGTGCTATTCTGTGGAGGGTTAAAGGAACTTGCTGTTCTTAACTCACTACTATTATATGATGAGTTCCCAAACAATACGTTCAAGTTCAGTTTACGAATGAACAACTTAAAGTCAATCAACAGTTCAGCAATATCACATTTTTTCGATGGCACAAATGTAAGACCCTTAGCAAACAGTTCTACCAATATATGATCAATAACACATTCTGTAAAATTGTAAATGAAAAAGTCCCCTTCATTGTTGTGAAGCGTTTCACACAGTCTTAGTCTGGATATTTGCTGTTGCTGCGAGTGTTGTATCTCCGCTTGCCCCCCTGGGCTTGGTTCACATTCCAATTGCCCCCCCCCCCTCTGAAGTTTTTTTTGAAACCCTGTATTCTGCTTTTGATTCTGATCAGAACGAAAAGGCTGGTTAGGGTTAACACCATTTGTTACCCCTCCAAAAATGTCATCATCATTAATAGAACATTCTGCATCAAGTACAAGACCTGTATTTAAATCAGCTGCTACATTCCTAGTAGATTGATTCCTTCTTTGATCCTTTTGCATATTTTGGTCTAAAAAACCTTTATTGTTATGTGAAGGGTTTTGCGCTACTGGTGGTTTAGGGAAGGCTGTCCCTTCTCTATATGCTTTCAGGTCTCTTTGTAGCTTTTTAATTTTATTCTTCTTTAGTTTGACCATTTGTTGAGCAATACTTGTAAAGGTTCTATCCACCTCAAACTGGTATCTATTAAAGTCCAGGTCTGACTTGATGTCTTGCTCTAACACTGTCACTTCCTTTGCTATCAAGTCAAGGGAAACCTTATAATGTTTCACCATACATTGTAAAATTTCCAGTCCTTGTTTGTAGGGACAGCCTTCCCTAAACCACCAGTAGCGCAAAACCCTTCACGTAATTATAAAGGTTTTTTTAGACCAAAATATGCAAAAGGATCAAAGAAGAAATCAACCTACTAGGAATGTAGCCGCTGATTTAAATACAGGTCTTGTACTTGATGCAGAATGTTCTATTAATGATGATGACAGTTTTGGAGGGGTAACAAATGGTGTTAATCCTAACCAGCCTTTTTGTTCTGATCAGAACCAAAAGCAGAATACAGGGTTTCAAAAAAACTTCAGAGGGGGGAGGGGGGGCAATTGGAATGTGAACCAAGCCCAGGGGGGCAAGCGGAGATACAACACCCGCAGCAACAGCAAGTATCCAGGCTAAGACTGTTTGAAACACTTCATAACAATGAAGGGGACTTTTTCATTTACAATTTTACAGAATGTGTTATTGATCATGTATTGGTAGAACTGTTTGCTAAGGGTCTTACGTTTGTGCCATCGAAAAAATGTGATATAGCTGAACTGTTGATTGACTTTAAGTTGTTCATTCGTAAACTGAATCTGAACGTATTGTTTGGTAACTCATCATATAATAGTAGTGAGTTAAGAACAGCAAGTTCCTTTAACCCTCCGCAGAATAGCACTATAGGTATGTTTGAATATCTTTGTGAGAATGAATTTAGGGACATTTTGAAACGTTCATCTAAAAACAAACTTAAGTCTAATATATCTGATGAAGAAAAAACCCTGTTGACCCTCCTTAGAAATTTACCTCTGAGGCTTATGAAGCCAGATAAAGGTGGGGGACTGGTAGTTATGCATAATGAGGATTATTCTAACATTATGATGGCCCTTTTGGCCAGTAATACTTACACACCGGTGAGTAGAAATGAATTGAACCTAGCTCACCGTAGGATCAATATGTTTATTAGTGATTTATTCTCAGATGGTTTTATAACCTTGGAACAACATACATACTTGACCATGTTGGCCCCACGGATCCCAAAAATTTTTGGGATCCCAAAACTGCATAAAAATGTCTTAAATCCACCATTCAGGGCGTTAGTGGATGCACGTCAATCAATCACATACCCCTGTGCAAAACTAGTGGACAAAATTTTAAAGAAATTTGTCACTATGGAAAACCAAATTTTGAAGGACTCATGGTCCTTCTTGCAAAACATGCAGTCCATTCCATATGATGATAAAAGCAACTTCTTAACAGTGGATGTCATTGATTTATATTCTTGTATTCCACATGATTTGGGAGTAGAATGGGTAGTACAACTTATTAGAACTAAAGGGGCTAGGGATAACGAATGTAATCTAGTGGAACAGCTACTTGACATTATTCTGAAAAATAACTTTGTAACTTTTGAAAATAATATTTTTGTTCAAAAAATAGGAGTGGCAATGGGTTCACCAGTTGGCTCAAGCTTTGCGAACCTGGTGTTAGCACATTGGGAAAATAACTATGTGTTTAACAGCCATTGGGGTAACCAGTTTATTACTTATAAAAGGTTTTTGGATGACATTTTTATCTTATTTAAAGGTAATAGTGAAGAAGCTGATCTTCTTGTAAATTTCTTTAACTCAACAACATCCTTTTTAAAGTTTACTCAAAACTTCCAGGAAAATTCTATCAATTTCTTGGACGTTGAGTTAAGTAAAAATAGAGGATTCTATACGGCAAAAATCTTTAGAAAGGCCACATACTCTAACAGCTTCTTACACTTCACTAGTATGCACCCCCTTCACCAGAAGAAAGCTGTGGTGAAGGGACAACTAGTGAGAATAGCAAGAATGGTTACGTTGAAAGAAGACTTTGAGGAAGAATGTGGATTATTACACCTGATGTTTTCGAGGAGAGGGTACCCTGCCTCCTTTTTAGATAACATCTTTCAGGAAGTGGTGGAGAAAAGGGAGAAGGGGTTTTACTTACCAATACTGTCTGGTAATGTAAGTATGGAGGTATATAGCATGAGTAATGACATTACACCTAATGCTGAGAACTCGGGGATTGGAGTAACAGAGAGCATAGACCAAACTATGGTAAAAAACATTTGTAATGACGGGAGCTTTGCAACAGCATTTACTATCACCTATTGCCCAGAGGCTACAGAAATAGTTAAAACAGTTAGAAAATATTGGTTCTATTTATCAATAGACAAGAATGTTGCAACAACCCTAAACCTTAACCCTGTAGTAACATTCAGAAGAGCCACTAATATGAAAAAACTCCTTGAGTTGAAACCGACCCCAATGCATGCCAGAAGGGGCACTAAGAAATGTGGTGCTTGTAAGTATTGTAGGCACATAATGACATCAGACCATTTCACAATTAGGACAACCAGGTATACTGTTAAAGAATCATACACATGCAACTCTAAAGGAATTGTCTATCTGGCACAATGTGCACAATGCCCATCATTTTATGTGGGTAAAACAGATAGACGCTTGCGTGACAGGATGTATGAACATTTGTATGCAATTGCCAAGGGTAAAAACGAGAATGCCCTGGCTAGGCACTGTGTTAATAACCCTAACCATTCTTTCAACTTTATGGGCATAGATCGAATTTACACATTCCAAGATGATCATAGGTTTGTAAATGATCACTACTTAAAATTGGAGCTGGAGAAAAAAGAACTAGCCTGGCAATTATGCCTGGCAGCTAATAGAGAACCAGGCATAAATGAGTTTTGCTCAATCGCATGTAGTTTAAAAATTAAAAACCTGATGAGGTAAATTGATATGATTTTTAGCCACTTATTGGTTGAATTGTCCCTCTATCTTAGAACTATCTTAGAATTGTTCATTACATTAGTATTACTGTTTATTTCATTTTAGTCATATTAGAAAAATTTAGAAAAACAAGTATGTTTTTAAATCGTAATAAAAAATACTAAGGCTGTATTTAATAGGGTTTTTATAGTAGCTTTTATTTTTCTTTTATACATTTTTAATAAGTTTCCCTTATGGTCACAGTGTTATGCGTATTCTTTGAATGGCATATATATGTAATTTTGCTTTAAGAGTTGGAGCAAAAGCAGATGCATCACTTAATCAATTAAATTAATTGTTTTAATTATGTAGAACACGTATAAAAACTGTGAGTAACTATCTGGTTGTTGTCTGAAGAAGTTCTAATATTACTTAGAACGAAAAACGCTGGTAGCGTTTAACGTCTATTTGTTTGTGGAATAAAGCATTTTGTTTTGTTACCGGTATTTTGGCAGTGTATTTCAACAGTGGATTAATAGCGGATTATCTTCACGTTACTTACTGCATTACTTTCTGCATCGTTCGTTTGAGCTGACATTACCAGCGACTTGTTCACAGTTACATGTGATAAGGATGCAGCGAGACCTGATTAAGGAGTACGCTGCATCCTCCCTAGAGTCCATGTCGGCGGAGGACAGACAGGTGTACTCCACCCGTATGGCCACTCTCAGAGCGGTTTCTAATACTTCTATGCGGCTACTGTCTCACGCAACTGAGGGAGCCGCTAGAGCTAGCGGATCGGACCTTGTTATGAGGCGCTAGGCCTGGCTCCGCCACTGTGACTTCGCAGAGCCCTTCAAAGTGACCTTCGCGAATGCCCCCTTCGATCCTTCGATGGTTCTGCCCTTTTTGGCAAAACTGTTCGCGAAACGCTTGTCCAGAGCGAAAAGGACGGGAAGACGCTGTCTGCCGTCGGAGTCCGCTTCTCAGCTCCCCAGAGGTCCTTCTCGAAGAACCAAAAGGGACAGAAGAAGATGTGGTTCCGGAAATCGCAGCAATCCCAACCTGCTCCGGACAACCAGTCCTTCCGTGGCAGAGGAGGACAGGGGGGTTGCCGTCCTAGAGGCAGAGGGGCTCCTAGGAACTTTGGGTCCAGAGAACCTTTCTCTGACAGACCCACGCAGCAACCCTGATGGGTTGCCCAGCTGCCCATCTCTGGAGGCAGTCAGGGGGTGGTTTTCGAGGCACCTGACAACATGGGAGTTAATCACGTCAGACCGTTGGGTGCTTCGGGTGATATCCAGAGGCTATTCAATTCCCCTTCGCGGTATTCCCAGATCCCAAAACCTCCCCGATGTAACACCCGATCAAAGGGAGGCGGCAGCTGTCGAGATCGGACAGCTGCTAACAAAAAGAGCCATCCAACGCGTCCCCCAAGATCAGACCGGATCAGGATTTTACTCCAGGTTCTTCTTGGTGCCAAAGAAGACGGGGGACTTAAGACCGATCTTAGACCTGTCACAACTGAACCTGTCTGTACCCAAGCAAAAATTCCAGATGGTCACCTTACAATCTATCCTCCCCCTCTTGCGGGAGAACAATTGGATGTGCTCCATAGACCTCAAGGACGCGTACTACCACATTTTGATGGACAGACGGTCCAGGAGGTTCCTTCGCTTCCGGCTGGGAGCCAGTCACTACCAGTTCAGGGTCCTTCCCTTTGGTCTCACCTCTGCCCCCAGGGTGTTTACCAAAGTACTAGCAGTGGTAGCGGCCCACCTGAGACTCCAGGGAATTCAGGTGTTTCCATACCTGGACGACTGGCTCCTCACAGCTTCATCAAGGCATCTGCTGTGCTCAGCCAGGGACTATTTCCTTCACATAGCCCCTCGGCTGGGATCACCATAAACAGAGAAATCTTCACTGGCCCCCACACAGCTTATAGATTTTATAGGAGGAAGATTGGACACAAGAAAAATGCGAGCATTCCTCACTCCAGATCGACTGTCCAACCTGAGGTGTCATATCACGGCCATCTTACAACCTGCTCCGACGGCAGCTTTGGTCCTGAGGGCCCTAGGTTCAATGGCGGCAGCCATTCTGCTTCTTCTTCATGCTCGACTACACATGCGGATTCTTCAATGGACCCTCCAGGTCCAATGGTCCCCGCTTTACCTTCCTCTCAACAGCCCGATAGCCATCAGCAAAGCATGCAGGAACTCCCTGTTTTGGTGGCTCCAGTCGACGGAACTCCTAACAGGGAGACCCTTCTGTGCTGCATTCCCCCTAGCCACAGTGACCACGGACGCTTCTCGCCTTGGATGGGGGGGGGGGCATTCAGCAGGCAGAATTGTCCAAGGTACGTGGAACAGTTCAGAGACCTCACTGCATATCAATGTCCTGGAGATGAGGGCAGTGTTATTAGCATTGCAAGCACTTCACAGCCTTCTCCCTGCAGGGACTATTGCTATCCAGACAGACAACATGTCGGTAGTCTGGTACATCAACAAACAGGGGGGGAACCAGATCCTACCCCCTTTGTCGAGAGGCCATGAGAGTCTGGGAATGGGCAATCTCCACCAACCGCTTTCTTGTGGCAACGCACATTCCGGGAAGGTCCAACATCCTAGCGGACAAGCTCAGTCGCACCATTCTTTCCCCTCATGAATGGTCTCTCAACCCTGTAGTAGAGAAGCAGATTTTTGCCGCCTGGGGGCAACCCTGTTGCGATCTTTTTGCTTCTCCCTCAAATGCCAAATGTGACAGTTTCTTCGCTCTACTTCCCCCATTCGGGGAACCCCCGAGAGACGCCCTGGTGCATGCTTGGCCTCCCGGTCTCCTTTACGCTTATCCTCCACTGCCTCTAATGCAGAAGCTTCTACAGAAAGCCAACAGCTTGGGGAGCAAAATGATTCTCATTGCCCCGTTCTGGCCTCGTCAACCATGGTTCCCTTTTGTGAGGTCTCACAGAGTGAATCCGCCCTGGATTCTAGATCCGATTCCGGATCTCATTTCCCATCCTCAAGTGCTTCCAGTTCCCAGCCTTTACACTCTGAAATTGACAGCCTGGCTGCTCCAGTTCCATCCCTGATAAGGACTCCCGGTATCTCGTCACCTGTGAAAGCCAACTTAGTGGCGGCCCATAAACCTTCCACTAGGAAGGTTAATCGAAGCAAATGGAAGAGATTTTCTATTTGGGCAGAACAAAACAACCTTGATCCCTTTTCTGCACCACTTTCAGCGGTACTGGACTTCTTGACATACCTTTTCCAACAAGGAGCAAGCTCTTCCACAGTAAGGGTACAGATGGCAGCTATTTCTCATTATCATGTGGGTCATGACTCAACACCTCTCATGGCTGCAAAAATTTGTAAAACCTTTCTCAAAGGTGCTTTCCTTTTGAGACCTCCAGTTAAGGAAGCGGTTCCACCTTGGGACTTATCTTTGGTCCTGCAGGCCCTAACCGCTTCCCCCTTTGAGCCTGCAGCCTCTGTGGATTTGAAGTACCTTTCTTAGAAAACTGCCTTCTTAGTAGCCTTCTTAGTCAGCTAGAAGAGTTTCTGAACTTCAGGCTCTGTGCGTCAAACCACCGTATCTCTCCTTTTTTCCTGATAGGGTCTTCCTCAGGACCAATCCTTCTTTTCTGCCGAAGATTTCTTCAGAATCCAATATCAACCAATCTATTAATTTGCCAGTTTTCTTCCCCAAGTATAAAAACAAAGGAGAATATAAATTGCATTCTTTAGACGTTCATAGACAACTGCGCTTCTATATTCACAGAACAGCTGGTCATAGACAATCCGATCAACTGTTTGTCTCCTTTGCAAAATTCGCACTGGGTAAGGCAGTCTCTAAGGTCACCCTGTCAAAGTGGATTTCTAATTGTATCTTGCAGGCTTATGACACCTCAGGAAGGCCAGCACCTCAGAGAATTACAGCGCATTCGACCAGGGCAGTATCTACTTCTGCTGCCTTTAAATCTAGAGTGCCATTAGATGATATCTGTGCAGCAGCCACTTGGACCTCATCTCATACTTTTATTTCTCATTATAAAGTGGACGTTGTTTCCAGAGGGAGAGCATCCTTTGGCTCTGCGGTGCTCCGGAACATCCTTCCATGACAGCCGCCCAAGATTCAGGTAGCTGGGGACTCTGTCCCACAGGTTGCAGACAAATGAAGTCTGCCTACTTCAGATTAAGAAGTTATGTACTCACCATAACATTCCATCTGAGTAGGTGACTTCATTTGGATGCAACCATCCCCCCCTCCATCCCCCTGACCTTGCATAGCAATATGAGTCCTGGTTCCCCAGGAGTCTGTTATACTAGTATTCACAGGGCAAACTCAATCTGAGGTCAGTCAGGGCTTGGCAGGGGATTATGGGTAAAGGGAGGAGCTAGGAGCTCGGATCCTAAAGCTTTTGAACTGCCGGCTCGGATCCGATGTCGGATCTGAATCCCACAGGTTGCATCCAAATGAAGTCACCTACTCAGATGGAACGTTACGGTGAGTACATAACTTCTTATTATTGCTGGGTTAGCTAGATGATATCACTATTTGACACCTGCCTCTAGTTCCCAGGCTAAACAGATACCAACAGAATTTAACATGTCTCTATGAAAAATACTTCTCTCTTTGAAGCTGACACTTATCTCTTAGAATATTGCCTGAAACTGGAAGTTGTAAAACAATTATTTTGTTTATTTATTTTACATTTGTTGACCGGGCTAGTCTAACTGGCTATATGTCCATTTTCAGTAGAGGCCCACACATTTACATTTTAAACCTAGTAATTATTTCTGTCTTAAGACAATAGAAAGAAAAAGAAACTCTAACTGCAGACATTCTGTCTTCTAGCTGTGGTAAACACAATTGTAAAACTCTTTACTTATTTTCTCAGAGTTTGCAAGTTAACTCTGTATGTCCCAAATTCTACTTTGAAAATATACATTTGCACAAGAATATAGTCCATATACATTTCTGCTCTTTTCCAGCAGAGTGCACTGTGGTAACATTTTTGAAGCTCAGCAAATAACATACGGATTACTTACATTTGTAGTCAAGCCTATCGATCATATTAATATTTACAATGACACAGAACTATTTACAAATGTCTTGCTAGCTGGGCTGGCAGCCTTCACACCCCCCCCCCCACCCCCACGAGAACTCAAAGTAGTTTTTCAAGTGACCCTTGAGAAACATTGCTTGAAAGGGGTGAGTCTATCTGGGAATACCTTACCCCATTCCCTGACTTGAGACCACATCTGCATTGGCATTGCTAACCCCACTGTGGCACTGCACTGACATATCATATGCTTGCAATCCTAGGCTCCACCTTAATATCTTGGCATTGTGCTGGCTGGCTCAATGTAGCCATGTTAAGGGATTGTGGTCTGTAACTACAGTGAATTTTCTTCCATACATATAAGGCTGAACTTTCTGCAGTGCCCACACTATGGCTAGACATTCATTTTCTTCAGCTGAATAACATTCCTCCCTGGGTTGGAGCCTACGACTGAGAAAAAACACTGGGTGCTCTTCTCCCACTGAAGAAATCTGGCTAAGTAAAACCCCCACCCCATGGTTTGAAGTATCCACCTGCACAATAGATTATTTGCTGTAATCTAGACTAGCACAGGGGGTCCTCCCAAAGCTCCTTTAAGCTTCTGGAAAGCCTGCTCACATGCTGGGGTCCATACTACATTATCTGGCCTGTTTTTCCTTGTCAGGTCTGTGAGGGGAGCAGCAATGGTACTATAACTGGGGACGTACTTTCTGTAGTACCCTGCTGTCCCTAAAAATACCATCACCTGCTTTTTGGTAAGAGGTGTAGGCCATTGCTGAATGGCTTCCACTTTGGCAGGTTCTGGCCTGATCTTACCACTCTCCACTCTATGTCCCACGTAGGAGACCTCTGCCATATACACTTGACATTTTCTGGACTTAATGGTCATCCCTGCCCTCTGTAGTCTGCTCAGCACCTCCCTGACATGTTAAAGGTGCTCTTGCCAGGAATGGCTATAGATGGCAGTATCATCTAGGTAAGCAAGGGCAAAATCTCCTGCTCCTGCTAAAATAAGATCTACAAGTCTCTGGAAAGTCGCTGGGGCATTTTTCATCCCAAAGGGCATTTTTGTGAACTCATACAAGCCAAAAGGAGTCACAAAGACTGATCTCTCTCTGGCACTGAGGGTCTAGGGCACCTGCCAGTAACACTTGGTAAGATCAATGGTGGTAAGATACTTAGCCTCACCCAGCTGCTCTAGGGCATCGTCTGTTATTTAGTTTCCTGTAGTCCACACAGAACCTGGTGCTGCTATCCTTCTTTGGTACCCGCACCACTGGGGAGTTCCGGGGACTGCTGGACTCCTGAATTACTCCTAGTTCCAATATTTCCTTTATCTCCTCCCTCAGAGTCTGACTCTCTCAGGCACCCTATAAGGGACCAGCCTAATAGGCCTTTGTGGTCCTGTATCCACCTGGTGCTGCACCAGGTGGGTGCATCCTGATTTCCCAGTGAACATGTCCCCAAACTCCTGTAACACTGCTCAGATTTCTCGAATCTGGGTAGGAGATAGCTGCTGGGACATTGCTACCCCTTCCACTGAGGTGTCAGTCCAAGCCTTACTGAGGAGATCAGTCAACAGATCTCCCTCAGACTCCTCCTGCAATCCACTGCAAATAGTCAGCACAAGGGCCTCCCTATCCTGGTAAGATTTCATCATGTTAACATGGTACAATTTGTGTCCCTGCCACCTGCCTAGCAGTTCTACCATGTAGTTAACATCACTGACCTTCCTTACCACCTTGTAGGGTCCCTCCCAATCTGCCTGCAGCTTGTTATGTCTGACAGGAATGAGAACCATTACCTGCTGCCCTACAGCATACACTCTAGCTTGAGCATTCCTGTCATATCAGACCTTTTTCTGCTGTTGGGCTTTTGCCAGGTTCTCCTGGGCCAGGCCCATGAGTTCCCTGAACCTTGTCCTGAGGTTTAGGACATATGCCACAACAGACTTCTTGTGGGATTCTCACGCACTTTCACACTCATCTGGAATTAAATGTAGAGATCCCCTCACCCTATGCCCATACAACAACTCGAAGGGTGAAAAACCTGCGGATTCCTGGGGAACCTCTCTATAAGCAAACAACAGATGGGAAAATATTTGTCCCATGCCCTCTTAAGCTGGTCTGCAAATGCTTGTAGCATGGTCTTGAGTGTAGAGTTTAACCTCTCAATAAGACCATTCATCTGGGGATAGTAGGGGGTGGTCTTTAGGTGCTTCAACCCACAGTACTTCCACAGACAAGCCAGCAGGTCTGACATGAAATTGGCATCTCTGTCAGTCAGTATTTCTTTTGGGAAACCTACCCTGCTGAAAATCTCTAACAAAACATTTGACACCTTTTCTGCCTCAGTGGAGGATAGAGCCACTGCCTAAGGGTATCTTGTAGCATAATCTACTACCACTAGGATATACTTTTTCCCTGTGTAACTTGGGGTACTCAGAGGATTCACAATATCCATAGCTACCCTCTGAAATAGATCCTCAATCAAAGGCAAAGGCATCAAAGGAGCTTTTACCTTGTCACCTGCCTTGCCTACCTTTTGGCACTGCTCACAGGTCCTGCAGTACCCTGTTATATCCCTGGAAATCCCAGGCCAATAAGAGTTCTGCCTAATATGTCTCTTTGTATGTTTTATGCCCATATGACCTCCAAAGAGAATATCATGGGCTATGGCTAGAATTGCGAGATGGTAGGCTCTAGGCACTACCAACTGCTGTATTCTCTCACACTGTAGCCCTCCCTCACGGGTCCACTCTCTGTACAGTAATCCTTTGTCCCATTATACAGATTCCCCCTTCCCTTGAGAATCAGGTGTCTCACTAGCTACCTGCCTCAGGCCTTGTAGTGTAGGGTCTGAGAGCTGAACCTGTCTCAACTCTCTCTTTGTAACCCTTCCTAGCTCCCCTTCTGCAGGAAGTCTAGTATCCTCTGACAGTGGTGCCTCACTGTCATCCTGGGTACTACTACTCAACTCTGCCCTTGCTGTCACTGTCCAAGGGACCATCAGTACCCACAAGCAGCTGTGGCTCGCCTTCAGTCTCACTGCTACAGGGTAGCTCCCTCCTTGAAGTAACCACTTTATCATTCCTGGCTGCAAGTGTGCGGTCTGTCTGGGTCTCCCACCTGGCTACCAGACCCACATGTTTGTCTCCAAGCCTGACTGCATGTAACTGCATGAACACATAGTACTGCATTATCAAAATCTTTCCCTATCAGGACATCTGCAGGGATATCCTCAAACACACCTACTTACTTGCTTCCTTTTCCACCCTCCCAGTCAAGGTGAACCCTAGCCAAAGGTATTTGGAATGGGGTCCCTCTTAAATTTCTGACTGGAGTAGACTGCCCAAGCAAGAAGTGCTCCTCTGTAACCATTGCAGGCTTCACAATGGTTATGTCAATGGCTGTGTCTCTCTTAGCAGTGGTCTCTTTGCCATTCACTAAGAGAGGATATAACCTCTTGTGGTAATTTGGTACCCTTGTTGTTTCGAGACAACTTACTGTTTTCATTTTGTCATTCCCACTAACTGGCTCTCCCACATTTTGTTCCCCACCTTGCCTCCATGGACATCTGTATGCTACATGGCCCCACTGGTTGCATTTAAAACATTTAACCCTAGGCGCTGGATGTGTACCTGGCCTAGTGGCTTCCCCTGCTACTGGCAGATTCTTTTGGGGCAGTCTGGGCTACCCACCATGGGTTCCCTTATACCCATGAGCAGCACTGGGTGTCCCTTTCCTGTGCAGTGATGTCCTGCTTGATAGGTATAGGTCTCCCTTCTTCCCCAACTCATCCACAGTAAGGCATTGTCTATTAGCTTAGCTAACCAGATCATCATGTCCTCAGGCAAAGTACTAAGGGCTTGTTCCCTCACCAAAAGGTCTAACAGCCCTTCAAAAGTGGTGACCTGACATTCAATCACCCACTTATAAAACTAAGTGCTTAGCTCAGCAACATATTCACAAACACTTTCAACTGCCTTGCGTCTATGCTCATGAACCTTTTTCCTATAAGCTTCAGGTGTTAACTTAAAAAATTCTAGCAAACAGTTTTTTTACAACATTATAATTTAAGCAGTCATTATCAGACAGTTTGGAAAGAACAGATCTGATATTAATCTTTGTTCATTCTTTACTGATGGGTTACCGTTTCCGTCCTCGGAACCGAGCAGGCATATATCAAGCTTGCATCAGCCAAAAACTCTCGAGCCAAGATCCTACCCAGAATGCTCTGCTCCCTGTTACCTTAGATCTTGTTTGCCGCTTTGCTGTACAGCCGTGTCAAGCCACTCTCTCTCAGCAAAGTTTCTGTATTGTTAGTGATTTAAATGTTTTCAATAAGTTACTATTTCTATACTCCTACCCTAGCATATCTTTAAGGCTTTCTTCCTACAGTTTCTTTCCATTTAGTACCCTTTTTCTTACCTTTGAGGCAATTCTTCATTACCATTGTTGGTAATCCTTCCTTTCTCTCTTCTTACCCTTCTGGGTAGCCTTCTTAACTCTTTGGTACTGTCGTTTTTCTCCACATCATTATGTCGGGCAAGAAAAGTAGTGTTGGTTTCAAACAGTGAAAGGATTGTGGTCATAAGTTACCACTTTCTGATGACCATGACTTATAGTCTATTGCTTGAATGTCTCCCACCTTTCAGTGGATCCCCCGTGTGGGATTTGTAGAAATTTTTCAACCAGGACTCTCAATGAAAGAAAAAAAAAGTTAATCCTGAAAGGCCTCCTTAAAACTCTTTTCTACAAGGCTGCCTCTGGATCAGAGGGCTCACCCCCTCTTGCTAAACCCCGTAAGAGGAATTCTTCTTCTTCCTCTTTGAGGTCGCTCACTTCATCTCCCTCTGGAGATCACAGGGAGTCGACTCATAAGAAGGTTAAAATTTCCAGTCCGGCACTGCCATCTGTGACCCTTTTGGCTCCAGGCACAGCACCTCCCCAGTTGACTCTTGCTCCAGCTATGTCCTCTTTATCGCCACCTGCACCGGAGTTCACCATGCAGACATTTATGGCTCTGACAGTTTTGTCGCAGCCTTTACTGCCACCGTCTCTGCAGGTACAGTCTCCTTCGGCACCATTGGTGCAATCTCCTTAGGCCCCGAGTTTGACGATACTGTCCTGTAAGGTGCAGACACCTTCGTCACTGACATGCTCTTCGGTGCAGTCCTTTTCAGCACCATTGTTACTACCGGTGCAGACATCTTCCTTGACGGCACCGTAGTCCTCATTGCAGACTCTTGCCTTTACGGTGCAGACACCTTTGACTTCTATGGTGCTGCCTTCGTCGGTGCAGACTACCTTGACTCCTCAGATCAGACACCCTTGGTTCTGTGCTCTGCACCACTTGAACTAGCAAGGACCAAGTACTTTCCTTCTTTGGATCCATATGCTGGTAGCCAATACAGCCCTTTTCTAGAAAGGCCAGAATCGCCTTCAGGTTTCTCTGGGAGGTCGACCAGGAGCCTCTTGAACAAGATGTTTTGCACCTTATTGACCATGTGCTTGTGGCCAGGGGTGTCTCTTAACCGCCTAAAGCTACGTTTCCTATTTCAGGTGAACGTATTTCTCCACAGACTCCAATGTACACTCCTCCATTCACTTCGGCACAAGCATCGAAGACCCTTCCTCCGACAGCAGCTTCCCTTCCTCCCACCCCATTTGTGGACCTCACTTTGGAGCCGGAGTCATCCTTGTGACCCTTGGTACATAAGGCATCGGGTTGTTTTCAGGCTAGTGGCTGTGCCGTGGGGGAGGGCATTCTTGGTTCCATGCCGATTTTTTTCTATGGCACCCTCCAGGAATTCTCCCTCCCTCATGCTCCACAGACCTCTTGAGACTCCTAGTCTGGGGGTCGGCTTTTCAGAGCAGGGTGTTACCCCGGTTCCAAGGTTGTCTTGCTCGATTCTGGGTTCCCATCCCTTTTTGGGTGGTCTGGCCTTCCAGGCCATGGAGAGGGCGCTTTCCTTTGCTGGCAAACTCCCCCATGTCGGAGTCCACTCCTCCCTCTGTGCCACAACTGTCACGAGCCACAACCACTGGACACCGGGCACAAGGGCTTCAGGTTTCTCCCCCTCAGAAGACGTCCCCCTCTTTGCAATCTTCCCCAGAACTCCCCACTGAGGAAGTACCTCGCAAGGGTTCATGCAAGAGGAAGTACATGGACTGCACTGAGGAGTCTTTGACCGAAGATACGGACTTTGATGATGGGGAAGGATCCCCACAGTCACTCTCTGATGAGGTGTCCTTTGGTGACATCCTTGAAATCCTAAGACAGAGAGGTGACTGGAAGTCCTTCAATCCTTCCTCAGAGGAATCCGTATTCCTGCAAGCCTTTCGTGCCCAGCCCCTATCTCCTGAGTTAGCCCTCCGGCCAATGAATTTGTCCAGTTCATCGTCCAGCATGCATGGAAGGCTCCTGGCACCCTGGAAGCTATACCGCAAAGGCCTGACAAGATCTTATCTCCCCCAGCTGGGCATCCCCATTGGTCAAAAGGTCTTCCAGTAGATGCCATGGTGGTGGTGGCTGCAACCAAGAAAGATTTGGTAGAAGAGAGTCAGACTGTCATTCCACTCAACAAGGAGTCCCGGGCGATAGACAGACTCAGGAAGCATGTGTTTGCTTCATCGACCTTCGCCGTAAGGTCCTTGAACTATTTGGCACACTTTACAAGGTTCCAGAGGGACCTTATTAACCAACTCTCTGAAACCTTGGCAGGAGCTGTTTCTGATGAGGTCCTTGACAATGTAACTTCTCAGATAGCAACCCTAGAATCCATATCCAATTCTTCCATGAGTCTTATTTCACACGCAACGGAAGGAGTGGCTAGAGCGACAGGTACAGGTATAGTCACGAGACAACATGCCTGGATGCGCCTTTGAGACTTTGCGGACCCCTTTAAGGCTTCCTTTGTGAATGCTCCCATCGAGGCCGCTTCTTTGTTTGGCCATAAAGTTAAAGATACGCTGGCAAGTTGCAAATAAGATGGCAAGACCCTATCTGCCATTGGTATCAGATACTCCACTCCTCAACGATTCTACTTCAGAAGTCACAGTAGTGGGAAGATGTGGCACAGAAAATCACAGGGCTCTTTCCGTGATGCACGTGCCGAATTTTACCCTAGAGGCAGAGGGGGAACTCCAATGGAAGATGCCCCTTTCAGGGCAGAGGAGGTCCGTGAAACTGGGGTTCCAGAGATTCTTTCTCTGGCCAACCCTATCAGTCAGCGCTTCTGAAGCGTTGCCTGACTGCTCACATCTGGAAGCGGCCAGAGGTCATTTTTCCTTGTACCCAACTGCCTGCCGAAATATAACCACTGATTCTTGCGTACAACAGATAATATCCAGAGGCTGTTGCATCCCCTTTCATCTCTGTCCAACCTCATCCAGAGACTTACCCGATGTTCCACCCAGTCAAAGGGAAACAGCAGCACATAAAATCCAAAAGCTACTCCAAAAAAAGAGTCATCAAATGGTCCTCCCAGACCAGATAGGATCCGTTTTTTCTCAAGGTTCTTTTTGGTGCCAAAAAAGACAGGGGACTGGAGACCGATTCTGGATCTCAGCACACTGAACAAATTTGTAAAAACAGAGAAATTCCGGATGGTCACGGTTCAGTCTATCCTTCCTCTTCTGGAAGAAGATGATTGGATGTGCTCTGTAGATCTTCAGGATGCGTATTACCATATAAAAATGGACACGCACTCAAGAAGATACCTCCTCTTGCACATATGAGCCAAGCACTACCAATTTCGTGCACTACTCTTCGGTCTCTCTACAGCCCCCAGAGTGTTCACCAAATGCATGGCAGTGGTCATCGCTCACCTACGACTTCAAAGATTCCAGGCTTTTCCATACCTAGACGACTGGCTCCTTACTGCCCCCACCAAGCATCTACTGGAAGAAGCCCTAGACTACACTCTCCTCACAGCACATCGCCTGGGAATCACTATAAACACGGAGAAGTCCAACACGACCCCAGCACAGTCGTTAGAATTCATCGGGGCCTTGTTGGACATGAGGAATTGCACAGCATCTCTTCCGGATCACAGACTTCAAAGAATAAGTCAACAAGTTTAGCAGCTGCTTTGTCACCACAAGTCTCCTGTTCGGTCCATATTCCAACTCTTGGGGTGAATGGCAGCCTCGATCACCATTGTTCCTCTGGCCATATTCTACAAGACTTCTCCAGTGGTTGCTCCTCACTCAGTGGTACGCTGTACAACACCCCTTGTCTTTTCAGATAAGTGTAACTCAGAGATGCCAGCAAGATTTGCTCTGGTGGACGTCTCAAAACCCCCAACAATGGTCTTGCCCCTTCAGCCCCCATCAGACGAAAGCCACTGTGACCACGAACACTTCCCTGATGAGGTGGGGTGGGCTATGTCAAGGAAACTCAGTCCAAGGCACCTGGTTGGAGACAGAGGCCCTTTTGCATATCAGTGTCCTAGAACTGAGGGTGGTGCTACTAGCGTTGCAAGCATTCCATTCCATCCCATCCTTCCGTCAGGGACTATTGCAATCCAATCAGACAACATGTCAGTGGTCTTGTACATCAACAAGCAAGGGGGCACCAGATCTTATAGTGGATACGCCGAGTGGCCTTGAGAATATGGCAATGGGCGATAGCTTCCAACCGCTTTCTAGTTGCAGCCCACATTCCTGAGAGCTCCAGTGTGATAGTGGACAAGTTGAGCAGGTGCATTCTACAACCTCACGAGTGGTCCTTCAACCCTGTGATAGCTCCAAAAATTTTCAACTGCTGGGGCCAGCCTTGCTGAGGCCTATTCACCTCCCCAACTAACTACAAGTGCAGCAACTATTTTTTCCTGATCCCCCCTCGGGGACAGTCAACGAGAAATGCTCTAGTCAATGCTTGGCCCTCGGGTCTACTTTATGCTTATCCTCCTCTCCCCCTCAGTTGAAAAGCAAAGTGATCCTCATTGCTCCATATTGGCCTCAACAAGTTGGTTTCCCTTCCTCTGGCCTCACCTACTAGATCGACCATGGATCCTCAATCCACTCCCAGCATTGATCTCCCATCCACAGGGTCTGACTCAACCCAGTCTAACAACCCTGAAGCTGACAGCTTGGTTTCTCCACTTCCTATGATTGCCAGGCAAGATAACCTCTTGTCCCCGGTGTGCAATATTCTTATCACAGCTCATAAATTGTTCACTAGACTAATCTATCTCAGTAAATGGAAAAAGTTTTCATTATAGGCAGCGAATAAACAATTAAACCCCTTGTCAGCCCCAGTTTCGGTGGTTTTAGATTACTTATCACAACTTTTCCAATCTGGGGTGTCAGCCTTTACTATTCGTATTCATTTAGCTGCCATTTCAAATTTCTACATTGGTTTTCAGGATTTTTCACTCATGTCACATAGACTCTGTAAGACTTTCCACCTAAAACCTCCCTTTAGAGAACCAGTACAACCTAGGGATTTGGCCTTGGTTTGACAAGCCCTAACAGCTCCCCCCTTTGAACCTGCGTCTTCATGTGATTTAAAGTTCCTCTCTTGGAAAAATTTGTTTCTGGTTGCAATCACATTGGCCAGACGCTTGTCAGAACTTCAAGCCTTATGCATCAAACGTCCCTACCTTATCTTCCATAAGCATAGAGTATCACTGAGAACTAATTCTTCCTTTTTACCAAAAGTGGTGTCAGAGCGGTCTATCAAGCAGTCTATTGATGTCCCAGTATTTTTTCTTAACCACTCTAACAAGGGAAAGTATTGCCTGCACTCCCTGGATGTTCATAGGCAAATACGATTTTATCTGAACAGAACAAAATCTACCCGTAAATCAGACAAAATATTTCTGGCCTTTTCTGGACCAAGATTAGGTCTTCCTGTCTCAAAAGTTACATTGGCTTCATGGTTGAGAAAATGCATTACCTTTATCTACAACAAGAACAATATTACCTTGCCTCAAAGAGTGAAAGCACACTCTACAAGGTCTATGGCATCATCAGCAGCTTTCCATGCTAGGGCTTCCCTCAGTGATATTTGTTCAGCTGTGACTTGTGCCAAACCTCATACTTTTATCCTTCATTACAAATTGGATTTGGCCTCCAGAGGTAGAGCTTCTTTTGGCTCCATGGTGCTCAGGAATGTCCTTCCATGAGGGCCACCCAGGGTTACAGGTAGCTGGGGACTCTGTCCCATCAGTAAGGAATGAACGAAGATTAACAACGTCAGATAAAGAAGTTATGTCTTACCATAACGTTCCATCTGTGTTGTTGATCTTCGTTCATTCATTACTCCCCACCCTCCTTCCCACTCCGTAGGTTCCTGTTTAATTTCATATACTCCTTTATTGTAGGTCTGCTATGACCAGATGTAGCCTCTACTTTTGTCTGTCAACTTGCAAATTCGATCTAAGGTAACAGGGAGCAGAGCATTCTGGGTAAGATCTTGGCTCAAGAGTTTTTGGCTGACGGAAGCTTGGCATAAGGCCGGCTTGTTTCCAAGGAAGGAACCAATAACCCATCAGTAATAAATGAATGAAGATCAACAACACAGATGGAACGTTATGTAAGACATAACTTCTTTTTACAGTTTTACCATGGAGTAGGGGGTCAGGAACTGTACCCAGAGCCCTTGGTCAACATCATACTGTTTACATACCCTCTCAAACATATGAATGAAACTATCAAAATTATCCTCTTCTGTAAATTGTGGAAGAAATTTACTGACCTTTGTTGCTTCTGAGGTTCGATTACTCCTTCCCCATTACCTCCATAACTCTGGCGAAGAGTCAGCATCTCCTTTTCCTATTGCCTCTTCCTCTCCTTCTACTCAGCATCCAGGCATAGCAGTTTCTCATTTTCCTCAGTCTCTACATGCCTCAGTCTCTCTGCTGCTTCAGTTTCCAAATACTTGGTCTCCAACTCAAGTCTCTTTAACTCCAGATGGACTTTTAAGTCCTCTGTGGAAAAGTTGAGCTGTCCATTCTCTGAGAGTTGTACATCACCACGGCCAGTCTGATCGTCCTCCTGGCTGCTATTCTCTGATCATACCTCGAACTGTACCAGATTGCTCAGGTTTTTACCAAGTTTTGGGGTTCAAATAATGGGGTGCCACGATTCCCAAGTGGCACCCCTTCCTTCCTGATTTTTTTTTTTAATTATTTTTTTTCGCACTTTTGGAGCTGACTTCATCACGTGCGTGATGACGTCAGCTCCATCAGCCTGTCGGAACTGAGCTGACTGCTTTTGCTTAAGTCTTTGGAAGTTTTGGAGCCGTTAAGTTATGGAAATTACTGCTTTTACCTCTGAACTTCTTTTTCTGCATGAAGTTGATTAGAGCTCAGGTATTTCTTGCTTTATGGAAATTATTGTATTTCTTTGCTTTTAAAACTGAACTGCATTCTGCCAAAGCTGCTCAGGTATTTCTTTGCCTTTCTTCTGAACTGAAGCTGCTCAGGTATTGCTTTTGGAGCCTTTATGTATTTGCCTTTCTTCCTGTATTTAAACGAACAGACTGCTATTTCTTGCCATGCTTGAATAAGGGGATGTGTGTGATCGTGTGTGTGTGTGTGTGTGTGTGTGTGTGTGTGTGTGTGTGTGTGTGTGTGTGTGTGTGTGTGTGAAGCTGAACTGAATTCTGCCAAAGCTGCTCAGGTATTTTAGAGCTAATAAGCAAACTGTATTTCTTTTGCCTTTCTTCCTATATTTAAGCAAAGAGAGTGCTATTTCTTGCTGTGCTTGAACAAGGGGATGTGTGTGTGTGTGTGTGAAGCCGAACCGAATTCTGCCGAAGCTGCTCAGGTATTTTGGAGCCATTAAACAAACTGTATTTCTTTTGCCTTTCTTCCTATATTTAAGTGAACAGACTGCTATTTCTTTCCATGCTTAAACAAGGGGATGTGTGTGTGTGAAGCCGAACTAAATTCGGCCGAAGCTGCTCAGGTATTTTGGAGCCGTTAAGCAAACTGTATTTCTTTTGCCTTTCTTCCTATGTTTAAGCAAACAGGCTGCTATTTCTTGCCGTGATTGAACAAAGGGATGTGTGTGTGCGAAGCTGAACTGAATTCAGCCGAAGCTGCTGAGATATTTTGGAGCCGTTAGGCAAACTATATTTCTTTTACCTTTCTTGGTATATTTAAGCGAACAGAGTAATGTTAAGTTGTCTATCTCGCCTTCATTCTTGCTGGATGGGTTCGGAGCCGATCCTCGGCTCTGACTCGGCCAATACTAAAGCTCGAGAGCTAATTCCACCAGCTCATGGCTCCCCTATATCCCACAATGCTAGGCAGTAACTACCCAGATCTCGTTTGCCGCTTAGCTGACGAGGTGCTTTTCTACCGGCTCTGGCAGGTTAGTGAAAAATTATTCTATTTTCACAATCTTTAGACCCCTATTACTTTCTTAGTATAACTTTTAGTTTTAATTATCTTTTTCCTTGAATCGATTCACCTCTTTTGCCCATAATCCCTTCCTTTATTTTCCTTTAACTTTAGGCCTTAGGCTCCTTCCCCTACTTCTCCTAGTCCTTTAGTGTGACTGGAATTTAATATTTTCTTAAAGGCCTGTCTGTGTGTGTGTGTGTGTGTGTGTGTGTGTGTGTGTGTGTGTGTGTGTGTGTGTGTGAGTGTTTTATTACTTAGGCCTTTAGTATGTCTAAGGACTCCAAGGTCTCAGGCTTCAAGAAGTGTGACTCATGCTGTCAGAAAATGTCTCTGACAGATGGTCACACTTCTTGTGTGTATTGCCTGGGACTTTTGCACCTGCAGGACTCATGTGCTGTGTGCCATGGTTTCAGCCCTAGAGTCCTGCAGGAACGCAAAAATAAATTGATTTTGCGTGGCTTATTAAAGCCTGAAGGCCCGCCGACCCAGTCTATGTCGGGGAAGCCATCTAAGACTTCCAGACAGTCGGCTCCGGCTTCAGAGATGTCCTCTGGAAGCATCAAAACTGCTTCGACATTGGCTCCGGCTGGAGCAGATGTTTCCAAGCCTCAAACTATTACCTCGGCTCCGGCCGGAGATGAGGCTGATAAGACTCAGTTGGCTCCGATACTCTTATCGGAGCAACCTTCGAGAAAGAGATCTAGGTCTCCCTCCATCGGCTCCGTTCACTCAGCACCAGGATCCCCTCTTCTTTTGGAATGGAGCCATAGATCACATTTCTCACGGTCTTCCAGGCTATCTGACCATGATTTGCAAAGGGTAGTGAGTAGACTTCTCAAGTCCGAGGCGCTGGCCCAAATGCTTCATAGCCCGACTCATCAGTCAGCGGCTATTTCTGTCCCTCAATGTGTTCCTCCTCCGACTCCTTTGAGCTCGGAGCCGGGGCTCATCGGAGCCATGACTGTCGGCTCGTTGGATCCGATACCTTCCCTTTCGGCTCCGTCGTCTGCTCCGATCTCCTCTTTGGAGGGATCTCGGTGCCGAGCTTCCCTCGTCGGCTCTGAGGGGGCGAGTGGCATCGGACCCTTGTCCGACCACGCTCTCCCTCTCGGTGCTTCGGCACTGGTGAGTTCGGCTCCGACATCGGCTTCGGAGCCGTCCCTGTCGGTGCCGGGGGGGACCTGGTCTCTTCGGAGCGGGGACCTCCGGCCTTGCCCGATAGGGGTGCCTTCGAGGTCATGCGGAGCATGCTAGAACCAGTGTCTGCCCCACAGTCAGCTCCGTCAGCCCCTCCATCCTCAGTGCCTGCGGTGATTTCTACCCACCCCCTTGCTTCAGACCGCAGAGAGCCAACTCCTCAAGTTTCCCCATTGGGAATTTCCTCCTCTTCCGAGGCCTCTCCTGACCTGGTAGGAGAACCCCCTAGGAAGAGGCAGTGCAAGAGGAAGCACATTGACTCCCCTGAGTCTATCACCTCTGACACTGACTTAGAGGAATCTGAAGGTTCCCCTCGATCCCCCTCTGAGGATGTCTCCTTTGCTGACATCCTTGAGATCCTGAAACAGAGGGGGAACTGGCCAGCCCTTAACCCTTCAGAGGATGAGTCAGTGTACCTTGAGGCGTTCGGCTCTCGCCCTTCTACCTCCTGGGTGTCCCCTCCCTTTGACCCCCTTATGGAAGTGGTGGCAAGGAAGGCTTGGATGGCTCCTGATTCAGTGGAACCCACCCCGATGAGGCCGTGTAAGTTTATTACTGCCCCTAGAGATAAAGATTTTTTATCTAAAGGTATCCCCGTCGATGCCATGGTGGTGGCCACGGCCACTAAGAAGGAGTTAGCCGATCCTTCGGTACCTGTCCATCCTCCTAATAAGGAATCTAGGACCATGGACAGGTACGGTAAGCAGATGTTCTCATCAGCGACCTTTTCAATGCAGTCGCTGAACTACTTATGTCACTTCACTCATCTCCAGAAAGATTTACTCAAGGATATGAGTGAAGAGGTAAAGGATCCAACAGCTGAGGGGTTCCAAGACAGAATGAACTCCCAGTTGGCAACCCTGAACTCCATCGTTAACTCCTCCATGCAGCTTATCTCATATGCTGCGGATGGGGCGAGTAGAGCCGCAGGCACAGGCGTTGCCTTACGATGTCACGCCTGGATGCGGCTGTGCAACTTTGCAGACCCTTTCAAGGCGTCCTTCACCAATTCCCCCTTTGATGGATCATCCTTGTTTGGTCCTCAGGTGAAGGATACATTGACTAGGTGCGAGGTGGAAGGTAAGACTCTCTCTGCCGTGGGAGTCCATTTTTCTACCCCTTCTAGGCCTTATCCCAAAGGTCAGAGGGGAGGAAAAATGTGGTTCCGCAAACAAACCCAGGGAGTCTGATCTGACGCACAAGGTCGATTCCCCTCTAGAGGCAGAGGGGGGAATAACAATAGAAGCCGCCCTAGAGGCAGAGGAGGTCCGCAAAACCAGGGTAGCAGAGAAACTTTCTCTGATAAACCCTTTCAGCATCCCTGAGGAGCTGCCCGGCTGTCCACCTTTGGAGGCAGTCGGGGGAAGATTATCCCTGTATCCAATAGCCTGGCTTTCCCTTACACAAGACAAATGGGTACAATCGATCATATCTGAGGGTTACAAAATTCCCTTTATTCACATTCCATCCCAACCCAAAGGATCCCTTCCAGACGTTCCACCCAGTCTAAGGGAACAAGCAGCACTAGAAATTTCAAAGCTGCTATCAAAAAGAGCTATCCAGTCAGTCCCAGCAGACCAACAAGGATCCGGAGTCTACTCCAAATTCTTTTTGGTACCAAAAAAAACAGGGGACTGGAGACCCATACTGGATCTCAGCAACTTAAACAAGTATGTCAGCAAAACAAAATTCAGGATGGTCACGCTACAGTCCATTCTACCCTTCTTGGGTCAGGACAATTGGATGTGCTCGATAGATCTTCAGGACGCGTACTACCATATCAAGATGAACAGATGCTGCAGGAGATTTCTCCGCTTCAGGCTGGGAGCCAGTCACTACCAGTTCAGAGCCCTGCCCTTTGGTCTCACTACAGCCCCCCGAGTGTTTACCAAATGCATGGCAGTGGTCGCGGCTCACTTGAGACGTCAAGGATTCCAGGTGTTTTCATATTTAGACGGCTGGCTCCTTACTGCCACCACCAGACATCAACTACTTCTATCCAGAGACTTCACTATCCAAACTTGCCAAGCTCTAGGCATTTCAATAAATTTAGAAAAATCTGCCTTGTCGCCTTGTCAATCAATTACCTTTATAGGCGCCACATTAGACACACTCAATCTTTCAGCCAGACTTACAGATCAGAGAGTGTCAGACATCCGCAAACAAGTTTACCTTTTCTTACAATGCAACAAAGTCAAAGCCAGACTAGTTTTGAAGGTATTAGGACTCATGGCAGCAGCTATCCCCCTTCTCCCCTTAGCTCGCTTCCACATGAGGATCCTCCAATGGATGCTGTTTACTCAATGGTCCTTCCAACAGCTCCCAATGTCCCACACCATATTGATAACTCAATCATGCAAGAATCAACTGTCTTGGTGGATCAGATCACCTCAGGTTCTCCAAGGAAGACCCTTCACTCACCCTCCCCCCAGTCACCACGTTGGCAACAGATGCCTCCCTGATCGGGTGGGGGGGGCGTTATCAGGGCAGGACAGTCCAGGGCACATGGCAACCTTTCGAGTGCCACTTGCACATAAATGTCTTAGATATGAAAGCTGTGCTTTTAGCGTTGCAAGCCCTTCACGACTCTCTTCCCAGAGGGACTATTGCAATTCAGACGGACAACATGTCCGTAGTGTGGTGCATCAACAAACAAGGCAGAACCAGATCATACCCCTTATGTCGAGAGGCACTCAGACTTTGGCAATGGGCGATCTCTTCTCAGCGTTTTCTGGTAGCAACGCACATTCCCGGGAAGTCCAACGTGATTGCAGACAAGTTGAGCAGGGCAATTCTCATGCCCCACGAGTGGTCTCTGAAGAAATCAGTACTGGAAGAAGTGTTCCAACGATGGGGCCAGCCTTGCTGCAATCTTTTTGCTACTCCCCAAAACAGCAAGTGTCACGACTTCTTCACTCTCTTCCCATTACCAGGCCATCCCACCAGAGATGCTCTAGTCCACGATTGGCTCCGGGGACTTCTGTATGCTTTTCCCCCTTTTCCACTGATAACTCAATTAATTCAGAAAACCATCGCCTTGAGAGTGACAATGATCCTCATTGCCCCTTACTGGCCTCAACAGATATGATTCCCATTCCTTCATCGTTACCTTTTGGAGCAGCCTTGGCATCTGGACCCAGTGCCAGATCTGTTGACCCACCAATCGGGCCAGCTGCACCAATCTCTTCATTCTCTCAACCTCACAGTGTGGTTTCTCCGATTCCGACCTTAGCCAGGCTTCCCTTAATATCTCGCTCGGTCCGAGATATCTTGATAGCCTCTCATAAATCTTCTACCCGGAAGATTTATAATAGCAAATGGAAACGCTTCTCCTTTTGGGCAACATCAAAAAATATAGATCCCTTCACTGCACCTAGCCAGTCTATTCTAGACTTTCTAGCAGAACTCTTTCATTTAGGCTCTTCTTCATCTACCATTAGAGTTCAGTTGGCTGCTATATCTAATTATCATGTAGGTGTCTCGAGTCTAGCATCATGGCTCACAAGCTCTGCAAAGCCTTTTAAGGGTTTTCTTCTCAAACTTCCAATCAAAGATCCCCCGCCTCAATGGGACTTGAACTTGGTTCTGGCATCCTTAATCCTTCCCCCTTTCGAACCAGCGGCTTCATGTTCTCTGAAGTTGCTTTCATGGAAGACACTTTTTCTAGTAGCCATAACTTCAGCGAGAAGGGTATCTGAACTCCATGCTCTGTGCAGTCGCCCTCCTTACTTAGTGTTTCACAAAGATAGGGTATCCCTCCATACTAATCCATCCTTTTTACCTAAGGTTTCCTCTCAAACAAACCTAAACCAAACAATCTCTCCGTCTTTTTCCCTAACTATTCCAACAGGTTGGAACAAAAGCTACATTTTCAGGATGTTCACCGCCAACTTAGATATTATTTAGACAGGACTAAACAATTCAGGAAATCTGATTAGCTTTTTCTATCGTATGCGGAAAGGAAATTGGGCCTTCCAGTTACTAAAGTTTCCCTTTCTGGATGGCTCACCTCTACAATTACCTTCATCTATGAGATCAGACATCAAAAACTACCTTCAAGACCTAGAGCTCATTCAACTAGAGCTTTAGCTACATCCGTAGTTTTTCAGGACAGGCTGCCAATAGATTCCATTTGTGCAGCAGCCACTTGGGCTTCTCCTCATACCTTCATTTCACATTACAAATTGGACATGGTCTCCAGAAACCGTGCCAACTTTGGTTCCACTGTTCTCAAGAGTCTGTTCCGATAGGCCACCCGGGATAAGGTGCTAGGGACGCGGTCCCATCCAGCAAGAATGAAGGCGAGATAGACAACTTAACATTAAGAAGTTATGTACCTACCATAACGTTCCATGTTAGTTGTCTTCTTCTTCTTCTTAAGGCCCCACCCTCCTTCCCCAAGCCTGGACAGACCGATAGGAATTCATTTTGTGATCTTCCTCTGGAAGAGTTTCATTCCCACACGTTCTACCACCTCTATTTCCCCTTTTGTTAGGTCTGGGATACCTTACACTCTGGTTTATATAGAGGTGGGTTACCCTTCTCCATACTATGGAGACTAGAATTGCTTGGTCTAGCTATCAAACGAGATCTGAGTAGTTACCGCCTAGCATTGTGGGATATAGGGGAGCCTCGAGCCGGTGGAATTAGCTCTCGAGCTTTAGTATTGGCCGAGTCGGAGCCGAGGATCGGCTCCAAACCCATCCAGCAAGAATGAAGGCGAGAAGAAGACAACTAACATGGAACGTTATGGTAGGTACATAACTTCTTATTTCTTGCCGTGCTTGAACAAGGGGATGTGTTTGTGTGTGTATGTGTGTGTGTGTGTGTGTGTGTGTGTGTGTGTGTGTGTGTGTGTGTGTGTGTGTGTGTGTCTGTGTGTGTGTGTGTGTGAAGCTGTGCTTGAATAAAGGATGTATGTGTGTGAAGCCGAACTTAATTCTGCCAAAGCTGCTCAGGTATTTTGGAGCCGTTAAGCAAACTGTATTTCTTTTGCCTTTCTTCCTATATTTAAGTGAACAGACTGCTATTTCTTGCCATGCTTGAACAAGGGGATGTGTGTGTGTGTGTGTGTGTGAAGCCAAATTGAATTTTGCCAAAGCTGCTCATATATTTTGAAGCCATTAAGCAAACTGTATTTCTTTTGCCTTTCTTCCTATATTTAAGCGAACAGGCTGTTATTTCTTGCCGTGCTTGAACAGGGGGATATGTGTGTGTGTGTGTGTGTGTGTGTGTGTGTGTGTGTGTGTGTGTGTGTAAATGCCCCCAACTGAATACACCTGGTGGCCAGAGGTACTCTCAGGCTCAAACCCTGTACCTTGGGTACAGGTAAAAAGAGCCTAAAATCTCTAGCCACCGCCACTTGTGAATTTGTGCCTGATATTTTTGTTTTTGTTCTATTTCTCATTAAATCTGTGGTTTTCAGGATTTTTTGGCAAATCACTGAAGGACTGAAGTCACTAAATAATGACAGGAATTTGAATTTCAAACTTCATATTATTTTTGATAACACAAAACCTTTTATTGTAGCAATTTTCTAAGTTTATAAGATCAGTATTTGAAATTTGTCCCTATTTTGGGTGTGTATTCCCCCATTATTGGCTTTGCCTGGGTTTTTTGTGCTAAGAGGTTGAGAGCTATGGTGAGAAATGAGAACTGAAGTCACTAAATGATGGACATTTAAGTTTCAGTCTTCCCGTCTTTCTGGAAACTGCTGAATTGGGATAGTGGTATGATGTAATGTGATCCTATCTCGCCTACATTCTCTACAGATGGGTTCAGAGCCGATCCTCGGCTCCGACTCGGTCGCTATACAATAGAACGCAGTCTCTTATTGGCTGAGTTACCTCGTATCCCAGGATGCACCACTACTGCTTCCCCAGATCTCGTTTGCTGCTTCTTAAGCTTAGACGTGGTCTCGGACTTGGCTGAGCTAAGTGCCTCTTAGTGACATTATTTTCTGTCAAATTTTGTGCTAAAACTTACCCAAAAGCTGTTTTAACAGCTACTTGTTGTGTGACTGTGTATTTAGAGTTTTTTTTGGTAAAAGTGTATTTTTGTGGCAGTGATCCCGTTGAGTCAGAAGGGCCTTGCCCTATCCTAGGCGTTTTAGTTAGAGTCTAGGCTGTCGTTGTGTAGTTTTTGTGTAGTTTTGAAGTTTAGTGGTAGATAGCCATGTCGAAGGAACATAGACCATCAGGTTTTAAAAAAATGTTCCAAATGTAATTATAAAATGTCCATTACGGACGACCATTCTTTGTGTGTATACTGTTTGGGCCCGAAGCACCTCCAGGAATCCTGTAGCGTTTGCCACGCTTTTTCCTCTCGCGTGCTCCAAGAGAGGAAAAATAAGTTGATTTTGAAAGGGCTTATTACCCCTTCCTTTGAGGAAGCCCTATCTTCTTCTTCTTCCCCTTCGAGGAAGAAAAATCTTGCTCCGACCAGCCCGTCGGATCCGCAGCAAAAGTCACAGCAGGCTTCTCCGTCGGCTCCACGGACTTCGGAGCCGAGGGCGGAATGGTCTGCCTCGATGTCTCCAGCCTCGACTCCTCTGGCTTCGGAGTCGAGAGCTCGGGCGTCGAGGCGAGTCATCTCCATCGGCTCCACTGCCTTCGGAGCCGATGAGGCTTGCCCGCTCAGACTCTTCCCCTTTGGTGCCGAAGTCCCCATCGGCTCCGAGGGAAATTGCAGTAGTAGTGGAATCTCCCTCGGCGCCGATACTTCTCGAACCCATACGGAGCTGGTCCCCCAGTCTTTCGGAGCCGGCGGAGAAGTCGACTCGGACCCGGTCGGTCTCTTCTCGGTCATCAAGGATGTCTGATTCGGATGTGGACAGGGTGCTTCAAAGGCTTTTTCAGTCTCCGGTCTTTCAAAAGTTGATCTCGGCTCCAGCCCAATCGGCTCCGGAGCCGGTTTCCCATCCTGCTATCTCGGTTCCTCCTCCAACAGCTTTGGCGCCGTTGGAGTCAGTGTTGGTGGAGCCGATGGAGGTTGTCGGGTCGATTCCGACCCTAACTCCAACCCGCCTTCGGTCGGGTTGCACTGTGGACCTCCTCTGTCGGCCCCGGGGGGATGCTTTGGGACCGATCCTTTCGGTTCCGAGCCTCCCTCTCGGTGCGTCGGCTGTGGGAGTTCCGACTGCTGTTGTGGCCTTGGGGGTTGAACCATCCCAGGACTCTGGGGGCCCCACCTTCAAGGCCATGAGGAGTGCCTTGGCCAAATCCTCTCTGGCCACTTCTACCATCTCACCACCACCTTCCCTTTGCACGGAGACTGGCTCCTTTGCAATCCCCCTGTCTCACGACAGCGGAGCCCTTGGGCCTGAGGTTACCCCCATTGGGGGTTCCCTTCTTCTTGGAGGTCCCTCCGAAACACTTTCGGAGGAACCTCCGAGGAAGAAACAGTGCAAGAGGAAGCACGTCGACTCCCCTGATGAGTCTCTCACCTCGGATACTGACCTCGATGATGCGGAAGGGTCCCCCAAGTCGTCCTCGGATGATGTATCCTTTGCGGACATCTTGGAAATCCTTAAGCAACAAGGCGACTGGCAGTACAAACCCCCTTCTGCTGAGGAGTCGGTTTTCCTCAAGGCCTTTGGGGCTCAGCCCTCCACCTCCTGGGTGTCTCCACCTTTCGATGAGCTTCTGGATTTGATCTCTCGAAGGGCGTGGGAACACCCGGACTCTGTTGAACTGGTGCCAGCTCGCCCCAATAAATTCCTTTCGGCACCCCCTGATAAGGACTTTCTTTCAAAAGGTGTGGCTGTAGATGCCTTGGTGGTGGCATCTGCCACCCAGCAAGATGTGGCAGAGGCTTCAACGTCCGTCCATCCTCCTAATAAGGAGTCTAGGAGCATGGCTCGGTACGGGAAGCGTACCCTTACTTCAGCGACCTTTACACTAAGGTCTCTGAACTACTTGACGCATTTCACGAGACTGCAGAGGGATTTGGTCAAGGAGCTTTCGGATACCCTCTCCGGTAACTTACCTGAGCAGTTGGCTCAGACGGTTAACTCCCAGTTGGCTACCCTGTCCTCGTTATCCAACTCGTCCATGAGGCTCATTTCTTATGCAGCCAAAGGAACGAGCAGAGTGGCAGGAACAGGTGTTGCTCTACGGAGACAAGCCTGGCTACGCCTGTGTCACTTTGCGGAGGCCTTTAAGTCTTCCTTTGCCGACGCCCCCTTTGATGGGTCCTCTTTGTTTGGACCCAAGGTAAAGGACACTTTGACTTGCTGCGAACAGGAGGGTAAGACTTTAACTGCCATAGGGGCCCAGTTTTCCACTCCCTTCAGACCTTATCCCAAGGCTCGAAGAGGAGGGAAAATGTGGTTCCGTAAGTCTCAAAAGCCTTACTCGTCGCAGCAGAGCGATTCCCCTTCTAGAGGCAGAGGAGGGGGAAATTTTTCAGGGAGACGCCATCCCAGAGGCAGCGGAGGCCCCCGCAACACTGGAGACCGCGAGTTTTTTCGTGGCTCCTCCTCCTTCCAGCATCCCTGAAGGAGTACCCGACTGTGCAGCTCCGGAGCCAGTCGGGGGTCATTTTTCGAGGCACCTAAAGGCCTGGGAACATATCACTCAGGACCAATGGGTGCTCCGAATCATCGCCGGAGGTTACACCATTCCCTTCTGTCAACCCCCCCCACCATCCCAAAGAATCCCGGACCCGCCACCCAGTCAACGGGATCTTGCAGCCAGCAAAATATCAAAGCTGCTTCAAAAAGGAGTCATCCAACCTGTCCCCGCAGATCAGGCCGGATCAGGGACTTACTCAAGATTCTTTTTGGTACCAAAAAAGACCGGGGACTTGAGGCCCATTTTGGATCTCAGCAAGTTAAACCGATTAGTGAAAAAGTCCAAATTCCGGATGGTCACCTTGCAATCCATTCTCCCGCTTTTGGGGAAAGGTGTTTGGATGTGCTCCATAGATCTCAAAGACGCCTATTATCACATTCTGATATATCAGGCGTTGAGGAGACACTTGCGCTTCAGCCTAGGAGACAGTCATTTCCAGTTCCGTGCACTGCCCTTTGGTCTCACCACAGCCCCCAGGGTGTTCACCAAATGTTTGGCGGTGGTGACTGCTCACCTGAGAAGTCTAGGACTCCAGGTGTTTCCATACCTAGACGACTGGCTCCTAACTGCCACCTCCAGGCATCTACTCTTGAAAACTCTAGCAGCCACTATCTCCCTAGGCAACTCCTTAGGAATCACCTTCAATTGGACAAAATCCGTATTACTGCCATCACAGCGTATTCTGTTTATTGGTGCAGAAATAGACTCAAGGCAGATGCGAGTCTATCTTCCTGCGGAAAGGATAGCAACGCTGCAGTCTCAGGTTCGGGCATTACTCCTCAGACGTCGTGCTCCAGCGAGAATGGACCTGCAGCTGTTGGGTTCCATGTCAGCCACCATTCGTCTGGTCCCCTTGGCAAGATTGCATATGAGGATACTCCAGTGGCTCCTGTCAGTCCAGTGGTCTTATCAAGACCTTCCCCTCAGTTACCACATATTGATCACAGGGACGTGCAAACAAGATCTTCGTTGGTGGCTTCTTTCCTCCAACCTGAATCTAGGGCGACCCTTCATTCCCCCACTCCCCTCGACCACGTTGACTACGGACGCCTCCCAGACAGGGTAGGGGGGACATTATCTGGACAGGTCGGTCCAAGGCACGTGGCGCACTAACGAGAGTCTTCTCCACATCAATATCCTGGAAATGAGGGCGGTGCTTTTAACGTTGCAAGCACTGCACGATCACCTCCCCCAGGGTACAATTGCCATTCAGTCCGACAACATGTCGGTAGTCTGGTACTTAAACAAGCAAGGAGGGACCAGGTCTTACCCCCTTTGCAGAGAGGCCATGAAGGTATGGGATTGGGCGATTGCTACCAAACGTTTCCTAGTGGCAACACACATTCCGGGGAGATCCAACGTGATAGCCGACAGACTGAGCAGAACTATTCTCTTCCCTCACGAGTGGTCCTTGAACGACAGAGTGGTAACTCAGATTTTCACAAGACGGGGAGCTCCTTGTTGCGATCTTTTCACAACTCCTCTCAACGCGAAATGCCAGCAGTTCTTCTCTCCAACCCCAGTTCCGGGGGAGATCCCCAAGGATGCTCTAGTCCAAGCTTGGCCCCCCGGTCTGCTATACGCTTTTCCACCGGTTCCCCTTCTCCCCAAGATGATTCAGAAGGCGATTCGCTTGGAAAGCAAAATGATTCTAATCGCCCCATACTGGCCTCGTCAAGTCTGGTTCCCCTTTCTTCACAAGTATGCATTGGAGGGTCCCTGGTTCCGGGACCAAGTCCTCGACCTCTTGACGCATCAGTCAGGACAGCTCCATCAGTCCCTCCATTCATTGAAGCTAGCAGCTTGGCTACTCCTCTTCTGACCATAGTTAGGAGCCATTCTTTCGACCCTGAAGTCATGCATATTTTGTCCTCGGCCCCCAAGACTTCTACTAAAAAGATGTATAGCAATAAATGGAAGAGGTTTGCTATTTGGGCCCAACTCCGAGGATTAGACCCTATGACAGCCTCGGTGTCAGAGGTTCTGAAGTTTTTAGCTTCCCTGTTCAACCAAGGTTGTTCGGTGTCTACCATCAAAGTTCAATTGGCTGCTATTTCCAATTTTCACGAGAGCGTAGAACCACCTTTAATGAGCAACAAGTTGTACAAAGCTTTTATTAAAGGAGCTTGGCTTCTACGGCCCCCTATATCTCATGCTGCACCACCGTGGGACCTTAACATGGTGTTAGGTGCATTAACCTCACCTCCCTTTGAGCCGGCAGCAACCTGTGACTTAAAATTTCTTTCTTGGAAGACTGCTCTTCTAGTTGCTATTACATCATCCAGGCGAGTTTCAGAACTTCAAGCCCTATGTGTCAAACCACCATACCTGTTTTTTCACAAGGATAGAGTATCTCTTAGACCAAATCCATCCTTTATACCAAAGGTTTGTTCTAACTTTTGTTTGCAGCAATCACTGGAATTACCGTTTTTTTCCCTAAGTATTCAAACAGAGCTGAGTATACCTTTCACAGCTTAGACGTACACAGACAATTACGTTTCTATTTGGATAGGACACACCAAGCACAAAAATCAGATCAACTGTTTGTGTCTTTTTAGGATAGTAAATTGGGCAAATCCATCACGAAAGTCACTATTGCCAAGTGGATCAGAGACTGTATCAGTCATATTTATCGCATTTCAAACAAGGAGCTTATAGTTCCAGTGAAAGCTCATTCTACCAGGGCTATGGCCACTTTGGCAGCCTTTCATTCCAAGCTCTCTATTAGTGACATTTGTGCGGCTGCTACGTGGTCTTCTCTACACACCTTTATTTCTCACTACAAATTGGATGTGGCATCTAGGGGGCGAGCTTCCTTCGGTTCCACGGTTCTCAGGAGCGTTTTCCAGTGAGCCACCCAGGAATTAGGTGCTAGGGACGCTGTCCCATCTGTAGAGAATGTAGGCGAGATAGGATCACATTACATCTTTTAGTTATGTACTTACCATAACTTTAGATGTATGGGATCCATCTTGCCTACATTCCTAATAACCCACCCTCCTTCCCCCTGCCTTGTAGGCCAGAAGAGACCGGACAATCCGAATTCAACTTTTTCCTCTCTTGAAACACCTGGCAATGTTATAACAACAGTCTATTTGTGTGTGCATGTGTGCGGACAAACAAGATCTGGGGAAGCAGTAGTGGTGCATCCTGGGATACAAGGTAACTCAGCCAATAAGAGACTGCATTCTATTGTATAGCGGCCGAGTCGGAGCCGAGGATCGGCTCCGAACCCATCTGTAGAGAATGTAGGCGAGATGGATCCCATACATCTAAAGTTATGGTAAGTACATAACTAAAAGTTTCTCTGACTATAGTGCACTGGGTCCTGAGTTCAAGGCTTAGCAGTGAAATGCGTGGTGGCAACACAACATTTTATTCTAGTAACTTTCCAAAATTATGCATGCAATGTTTAAAATGTGTCCCTGGTTTTTAGCTCCCCCCACCCAAAAAAATAAAAAACTGAAATTGAAAATAAGTGTGAAAAGCTGTGCAGGTTGCCTATGGCTTACACTACTGTCATTCTATTTTTATATATATGTGTGTGTATGTATTGTGTGTGTGTGTGTGTGTGTGTGTGTGTGTGTGTGTGTGTATGTGTAAGTAGACTTTTATGATGGAAATGTTCTGAATTGGGCAGTTTTGTCATTATTGGTTCATTCATTTTGTTTCATTGCCTACTGGAAAAATGTTCAATCAATAAATTTTAAAATGCGCTATAACTTAAGTCTAGTATAAGTGTGCTGTATTATACAAGGAATATAATTTAATAAAATCGGGAAGGTGTATCAAAGAACGCATGTATGTTTCCTGTTTTGTGTGCAAGGCAGGGGCCTATGATTTGAAAACAACCCAAAGGTAATCTTTATCCACCACTGGGCAGATGTATTTTCTTTGGATGTGGTGTGGGTTTCAATGCTGTTTCAATGAATGAGAGTTTCAAGGGCAGAGAACGGAAGTTTTAATGCCAAGTCTATTTTCATTGTGAGACAGTGTTGCTTTGTTTAGCAGATATCTATTAGTGTGTGTGTATTGTGCTATAAAATGTAAAAATACAATCCAAATAATCATTGTAGAAGTAAAGCAGTATGTACACGTTAGTGTTTATGGTAAATGGGGTGAAATAGCCAGGTAATGGGACAATGGAATGGCTGCAAGGGAACTCTGGTGCCATATTTTGGTTGTATGTTCTTCAGTTTGTGTTTGAAAGTTGGTATCCCACAATTCCATTGGAGTGGGTGGGGTTATTTTATTATGTATGCAAATTTTACGTTAATCAGTGTACAGATTTGTACCTATTTTTCATGGGCCTTGTCCAGATTTTTGATGTTTCCAGGTTGAGGTATGTCTCTGATGTCTGCCTTGCTCAGGTTTTCATGCACCAGTCCTTTAGCCTGGAACATCTCAGCCAGCTTGCTCCTTGTCAGCTTGCCATACTCCTCTGCTGACATGTTTGCCTGCTCTCCCTGAATAACTAAGCTAACAAAAGAAATAAAACAGTTGCGATATGAACTCTGAATGTTCACTGCATGGCTGATTTAGAATACAAAAATACCTTCAGTGATCACCATACACAAGCTACAGGAATTCAGTATCCACACCACTCCAAGCCAAATTAATATGTCATGTGGCTAACTCAGTACTATCAACCAATTAATATTTGATGTGGCTATCCCGCCACTGCCAACAGTTAATATGTGACGCCCCTGCACTAGCCCAGTAATCAAGGTGCCTCAATCCTCATCACTAATACCAGTGAGGATCGTGCACATTGGGAGGATGACAAGTGCACACACAGTAAGGTGCAGTTTCCCTTAAGAGCACATAGAGATCACAGTCAGTCTGGGGCTGGTTTCTGCTTCTGTCTCCAGATCTCCAATAAGACTCCCCACTGGCACAGCTATAGGGTTAAGATCTTAGCCGAGTGGTCAAGCCAAAACCTCCAGCACCCCCTCTGTCCAACCAGTGCTTCATGTTCTTGCCCAAGTAGCTGACACACACACACACACACACACTTTGAGATTTGAGTTATATACAAACACACAGACACTCCTGGGGAAGGCTGGTACAGGTTCACTAAATATGCCGCCCTTCAGCCCAGACTATAAGGTAGGACCAGCTGCCACCAACCACCCTTATCAGCTACTAAAAGGCCCTTTACAAAGGGTGACCAATTCTACTATATAATGCTACTATTATCCAAATGTTAATTGTGTCCAAGACATTAAGGGTATTTAAGAGTGGCCTGTACAGTGTTACCAGATACATGCAGGTACTCTCAGAGCTTAAATATCTCTAAACAAAACCAGCCACAATTAAAAGGTTTAAATGTATTTAAAAATAAATAATCAAAGCACAAGACAGTACTCAGTAACTGAACACAGTGACAATAGAGTTCATAGTCACATAAAATACTTTAAAACAACATTGCAGGACAGTCTCTCATAAATACAGAAAACATCTAGACTGATCTTACTATTTTCCCAACTATGTCTAAGATAGATACTATTATCTAAGTCTTACTTACAGAGCAAGGCAAGTGCTGGTGAGATGTTTACAGGTCCAGAGACAAATAAAAAATGCCCAGACTTTCTCACTGAGACAGTTTCTTAAATTAATAATACACATTACTGCTGGGTTAGCTAGATGACATCACTATTTGACACTTGCCTCCAGTTCCCAAGCTAAACAGATGCCAACAGAATTTAACATTCCTCTATGAAAAATGCTTATCTCTTAGAAGCTGGCACTTATCTCTTAGAAGCTTGCCTGAAACTGGAAATTGTAAAACAATTAACACTTTTACATTTTAAACCTAGTAATTATTTCTGTCTTCAGACAATAGAAAGAAAGTCTATTTGTAGACATTCTGTCTTCTAGCTGCAGTAAACACAATCGTAAAACTCTTTACTTATTTTCTCAAAGTTTGCAAGTTAACTCTGTATGCCCCAATTTCTACTATGAAAACATACATTTTCACAGGCATATAGTCCATATAAGTTTCTGCTCTTTTCCAGCAGGATGGACTGTGGTTACATTGAAGCTCAGCATGTAACATACAAGTTACTTATATTTGTAGACAATCCTATGGATCATATTAATATTTACAATAACACAGAATTTTTTACAAAATTCTAGCTAGCTGGGCTGGCAGCCTTCACACTTATAACTTTCCATCTGATGTTGTAAATCGTTGTTCATTCATTTATTACAAATAGGTCCTCGGTTCCATCCTCTGAACTGATACGGCCATTTCCAAGCTTGCACCAGCTAAAAACTCTCAGCTAAGACCTACCCATAATGCCCCTCTCCTAGTTACTCCAGATCTCGTTTGCCGCGTTCATAGTCAGACGTGTTAGCCATCTCTCTCAAAGCTAAGTAGAAAATTGCTATTTTTAAGCCAGTTTTTCTTCAAAATTCTTTACTTTTGAGTCAGGTTAGCCTTTTCTCACTGTCGCCTATAACCAACTTCTTTTCCCTATACTTTTCCTTGGTAATTTAAATTTTGGTACTGTCCCTCTCTTCTGCCTTTGACAGGCCCTTCCTTACCACTTGTGGTATTTTTTAAATACCAACTCTGGTATTCTCTCCCTTATTTTGTTTTTTCTATAGGATAGCCTTCTTGCCTTATTATGTCAGACAATGCTAAGTTCAGGTTTTAAACAGTGTGACAAGTGAAGATGCTTAAATCAGATACACAAGCTCGTTGTCTCTACTGTTTGGGTGTGGATTATATTAGAGCTGACTGTGACATTTGTGCTAGGTTTTGTAATTGTACACTAGCAGAATGTAAGAATAAACTTATCTTAAAAGGTTTACTCACGACACCTTTTTCCTAGGCTCTATTTGGGTTAGAGGTCTCACCCCCTCCAAAGACCAAAAAACATAAGGAAAAACAGACTACTCAAGGCATCTTTTTCGGAGGTCTCACCCCCTCCAAAGACCAAAAAACATAAGGAAAACTGGATTACTCAAGACACCTTTTTCGAAGGCTCTATCTGGGTCGGAGGTCTCACTCCCGCCAAAGACTAAAAAAACATAAAGAAAAACGGAGTCATTTGGTTACTGCATCTCCGTCAGTAACAGAACTGAGTCGGCCTCGTGCTTCGCCGGCACCCTCGTTGCAGACCTCTTCAGCATCAAGCTCTGTGTTTTCTCCCTCGGTGCCATCCATGATATTAACCCCTATTTTGGTTCCGACCTCGGCATCATTGACTTCGGTGCCATCCTTGGTCGGTGCCGTCCTTGGATCCGACATTAGCTCCGATGATTGTACCTGCTTCTGCACCATCCCCAGCCACAGTGCCAGCAGTATCTTCGGCTCCATTAGCTCCAATACCCAAATACCTGCCAAGGACAAGATACTTCCACTCCGGTGCACACTGTCTCGGTTCCAACAGCAGTGTTTTCCCTGTCGGCACCGTCCATCCTTGCTGCATCGGCTCTGGTGGAACCAATGCTCTCCCGAAGCAGTGCTTGGACCATCCGTACCTTGTTACCTAGCCCGGCACCTATTTTCTCACTAGAGCCATTTATGTCCATGGCTTCAGTGGCTTCCAGTTCTCTCAGAGCTCTTCACCTGGAGGTGGGCTCCTCACGGCGAGGTGTGACCCTGGTTCTGGACTTCCATCCCTCTTCAGGTGGGACTGCTGCACAGGTAGTGGACTCACAGTCAGTACCAATGACATCGGTATCAGAACCCTCCCCTAACATGCACCTCTACCAACCCTTTATTTTGGGACCCCAGGCACAGGAGTCAGAAGAGCCGTCTTTGAAGGGAACCCCTTATCTGGAGTCCTCCTCAGAAGATCCCACTGGGGAGCCACCCCGCAAGAAACGGTGCAAGAGGAAGCACCTTGATTCACTGGAGGAATCTATCACCGAAGACACTGATTGAGATGAGGGGAAGGGTCCCCACGGTCTCCCCCAGACGATGTCTCATTTGGAGACATTCTCAAAATCCTCAAGCAGCGGGGAGACTGGAAGTCCTGAAACCCTTCTTCTGAGGAATCGGTGTTCCTGCAGGCCTTCCGCGCCCGGACATCTACTTCTTGGGTGACTCCACCGGCAGATGACCTTTTTAAACTCATTGTGCAGTGTGCCTGGAAGGCCACAGACAACGTAGAACCCTCGGAGGCCAAACAAAAATTTTATCTACACCTGAAGACCAGCCCCACTGGTCCTAGCAGTTGACAGTTGATTCTATGGTCATGGTGGCAGCCACCAAGAGGGAACTGGCAGAAGATAGTTCCACCATCCATCCTGCAAACAGAGTCCTGGACCATGGACAGATTAGGGATACGGACCTATGCTTCAGCGACATTCGCTTTCGGTCGCTGAACTATCTGGTGCACTTTACTCGCCTCCAAAGAGACCTAATTTCTGAAATGTCTTCCTATTTGGTGGGGGTATTGCCTGATGAGGTGTGTGATACTATCGCCTCACAGCTAGCTACCCTTGAATCCATCTCAATCTCCTCAATACGTTTGATATCTCACTCCACCGAGGGGGCAGCTCGAGCTGCTGCATCAGGTGTTGTCATGAGATGTAATGCTTGGATGTGGTTGTGTGACTTTGCAGACCCCTTTAAATCTTTCTTTGTCAATGCACCTGTCGACAAATCTGCATTTTTTGGACCAAAGTACGAGACACCGTTGCACATAGTGAGAAAGACGGAAAGACCTTGTCTGCTATGGGCATACGCTTTTCCAACCCCCAGAGGTCCTACTCCAGGACCCAGAAGGGAGGAAAATGTAGTTCAAGAAATCCCAAGGAACTTTTTGTGACACTCATGGTGAACAATCCCTTCGGGGCAGAGGGAGCGCTTACCCTAGTGGGTAGAGTATCTGAACTGCAGGCTTTGAGTGTCAAGAGTCCTTACTTGATCTTCCATATGGATAGGGTGTCCCTTCGTACTGAACCTTCTTTCTTACCCGAGGTCATTTCTGGCTTTTCCATTAACCAATCTATTGACCTCCCAGATCTGAAGTAGTTACTTCATTTGATCTGCAACCTGTGGGATTCGGATCCGACCTCTGATCCGAGCCGGCAGCTTTCCAAGCTTCAAGATCCGAGCTCCTAGCTCCTCCCCCTACCCATAATCCCATGCTACCAACCACATTACCTCAGATCGTTTTTTGCCGCGGCTAAAGACGGTTGCTTCTCTGTGAAGAGCTCCTAGCATTTGGTGAGATTGTTCAAGTCCATTACCATGGATACGGATTTGGAGGATACGGAGGGTTCCCCAAGGTCACCCCCCGAAGATGTCTCATTTGGAGACATCATGGAAATGTTGCGTATAAGAGGGGGGTGGTCTGCTCAAAAACCCTCCCTGGACGAATCCGTATTTCTGGAGGCCTTTGAGGCAGGCCCATCTACCTCCTGGGTGTCCCCCCCAGCCGACCCCTTGGTGGACTTAATTACCACCAGGGCTTGGAAGGAGCCCGACACCGTGGAGCCTATCCCTAGACGCCCGGATAAGGTCCTCAGCCCTCCTTCTGATAGACCTTCTTGGTCCAAAGGCGCACCGGTTGATGCTATGTTGGTGGCGGCTGCCACTAAGAGAGAACTTGCCCAAGAAAGTTCCTCGGTCCATCCGCCAGACAAGGAGTCCCGAGCATTGGACCGGATTGGGAAGTGGATGTTTGCGTCAGCAACCTTTGCCATAAGGTCGCTGAACTACATGGCACACACTATCCGGCTGCAACGTGACCTAATCAAGGAGTACGCTGCAGCCCCTCCGGAGTCCATGTCGGTCTCGGACAAAAAAGGTTTTGAGACTCGAATGGGCACTCTAAAGTCCATCTCAAATACATCTATGCGGCTTCTTTCTCATGCCACGGAAGGAGCCGCTAGAGCCAGCGGAGCGGGAGTAGTCTTAAGACGGCACTCCTGGCTCTGCCTCTGTGAATTCACAGATCCCTTCAAGGCGTCCTTCGCGAACGCCCCGTATGATGGTTCGGCCTTATTTGGCCCAGCAGTTCACGACACGCTTGTCCAAAGTGAGAAGGATGGGAAGACGCTGTCGGCCGTCGGAGTCCGCTTCTCTAACCCCCAAAGATCCTTTTCTAGGAATCAGAGGGGGCAAAAGAAGCTGTGGTTTCGAAAATCTCAGCAATCCCGTCCTGCTGCGGACAACTCGTCCTCTAGAGGCAGAGGAGGACAAGGTGGACGCCGGCCCAGAGGCGGAGGGACCCGCGCAACAGCCCTGAGGGCTTGCCCGACTGTCCCTCTCTGGAGGCAGTCGGGGGGGGGGTGATTATCGGAGCACCGATCAAAGTGGGAGTCCATTACAAACGATCGATGGGTGCTCCGGATTATATCCAGAGGTTACACTATACTGTTCTTGCACCCCCCCCAAGCCCAAACATCTCCCCGATGTTCCACCCCATCAAAGGGAGTCCGCAACTTTAGAAATTTCGCAGTTGCTAACAAAAAGAGCCATCCAGCCCGTCCCCCCAGATCAGTCCGGATCGGGTTATTACTCCAGGTTCTTTTTGGTGCCAAAGAAAACGGGGGACCTCAGACCCATCCTAGACCTTTCATCCCTGAACCTGTTCATACCCAAGGAAAAGTTCCAGATGGTCACCCTCCAATCTATTCTCCCCCTTCTGCAGGAGAATGACTGTATGTGCTTGTTGGATCTCAAGGACGCGTACTACCATATACTAATGGACAGGCGGTCCAGGAGATTCCTCCGCTTCTGGCTAGGAGCCAGTCATTATCAGTTCAGGATTCTTCCATTTGGCCTAGCCTCAGCCCCCAGAGTGTTTACCAAAGTCATGGCAGTGGTAGCAGCCCACCTGAGACTCCAGCACATTCAGGTGTTCCCGTACCTGGACGATTGGCTCCTCACCGCCCCCAACAAGCATCTTCAGGTTACAGCGAGAGACTATGTCCTATCTCTGTTTGCTCAATTGGGCATCTCAGTCAATTTAAAGAAGTCCTGCCTGTGCCCAACTCAAGCCCTAGATTTCATAGAGGCCAGGTTGGATACTCAAATCTCCAGAGTGGTTCTCACACCGACCAGAATAAACAGTTTGTACCGCCAAGTCTTGGATATTCTTCAGAGCCCAACCCCCCCAGCAGAATTAGTCCTGAGGGCGTTAGGATCTATGTCAGTGGCGATCGGCCTTTCTCTCCATGCCCGTCTGTGGATGCGTGTATTACAGTGGACTCTCCAGGTCCAATGGTCTCTGTTGACCCATCCTTTGGACATGCCGATTCCCCTGAGAAGGGCATGCAGGGACTCCCTACTTTGGTGGCTGCAGGCAGAAGAACTCAAGGAAGGGAGACCCTTTGTGATCCCCCCAGTCGAAGCCACGTTGACCACGGACGCTTCCTGCCTCGGATGGGGCGGGCATTACGCAGGCAAGTCAGTCCAAGGAACGTGGACTCCTCTAGAGACTGCATTGCATATCAATGTCCTAGAGATGAGGGCAGTGCTATTGGCGTTGCAAGCTCTCCATCACCTTCTACCTTTGGGGACTATTGCAATCCAGACGGACAACATGTCCGTGGTCTGGTACATAAACAAACAGGGAGGGACCAGGTCTTACCCCCTGTGTCGAGAAGCCATGAGAGTGTGGGAATGGGCTATTTCCACCAACCGCTTTCTGATAGCAACGCACATTCCGGGACGGACCAACATATTAGCAGACAGCCTAAGTCGGGTATTTCTCAGCCCTTACTAGTGGTCTCTGAATCCCTCTGTCGCGAAACAGATATTCCACAAATGAGGTCAACCTCGCTGCGACCTTTTTGCCTCTCCCCTAAACTCAAAATGCAGTGAGTACTTCGCGATAGTTCCCCCCAAAGGGGAATCTCCCAGGGATGCCTTGGTTCATGCTTGGCCGCCCGGTCTTCTTTATGCATATCCTCCTCTTCCTCTGATGATGAAATTCATCCAGAAAGCCTGTCGGTTGGGGAGCAGAGTGATTCTCATTGCCCCATTCTGGCCTCGACAAGTCTGGTTCCCTTTTCTGCAGTCTCACAGTGTGGCTCCCCCATGGATTCTGGATCCCAGACCAGACCTAATCTCGCATCCAACGAGATGCCACACTCCAAACCTGGTCAGCCTCTGGCTCACAGCCTGGCTGATCCAGTTCCGTTAATGGCAAGGACTCCCGGTATCTCTTCCCCAGTTAAGGCTATTCTGGTGGCAGCTCATAAGCCATCCACCAGAAAACTCTACAACAGTAAATGGAAACGTTTTTCCATCTGGGCAAAGGGTAAGGAATTAGATCCCTTTACGGTTCCTATTCCCACCATTCTGGACTTTCTATCCCTCCTTTTTGAGCAGGGAGCTAGTGCGTCCACCATTAAAGTTCAACTTGCAGCCATCTCTCATTATCATGTGGGAGATGGCATAAGTTCTTTGGCGTCAGCTAAAATATGCAAAGCCTTCCTAAAAGGCGTGTTCCTCTTAAAGCCTCCCATTAAACCGGTTATGCCTCCATGGGATCTTACCTTGGTCTTACAAGCATTAACAGGACCACCTTTCGAACCTGCGGCCTCTGTGCCCTTAAAATTCTTATCTTGGAAGACAGCCTTCTTGGTAGCGATTACCTCTGCCAAGCGGGTATCAGAGCTACAAGCCTTGTGCATTAAGTATCCATACCTTACTTTTCACAAAGATAGGGTTGCCCTCAGGACTAATCCTTCTTTTCTTCCTAAGGTAGCCACAGAATCTAACATTAATCAATCTATTAACTTCCCTGTTTTCTTTCCTAGCTTCCAAAACAAAGGTGAATACACATTACACAAATTGAATGTACACAGGCAACTGCGTTTTTACTTGCATAGGACTAAAGATTTCCACAAGTCAGACCAGTTGTTTGTTTCTTATGCTAAATCAGCCATGGGCAAACCAATTTCTAAGGTGACAGTAGCAAATTGGATTTCTCAATGTATCAGACAGGCATACATTTCAATTGGGAGACCAGCTCCGGTTGTCATTCGGGCACATTCTACCAGATCTGTGGCTACCTCAACAGCGTTTTGGTCTAGAGTTCCAGTTGACGATATTTGCTTAGCGGCTACCTGGTCCTCTTCCCATACGTTCATTTCTCATTACAAGCTGGACATGATCTCCAGAAGTAGGGCTTCCTTTGACTCCGCGGTGCTTCGGAATATTCTTCCGTAGGGACCACCCAGGGCTTTTAGGTAAGCTGGGGACTCTGTCCCACAGGTTGCAGATCAAATGAAGTAACTACTTCAGATATAGAAGTTATGTACTCACCATAACGTTCCATCTGAGTAGATACTTCATTTGTCTGCAACCGACCTCCCCTGCCATCCCCCGAACCTCGGTAAAATATTGTCCTGTGGAGAATTCTCTCCGTCTTTAGCTTATAGGGCAAAATAACCGATCTGAGGTAATGTGGTTGGTAGCATGGGATTATGGGTAGGGGGGAGGAGCTAGGAGCTCGGATCTTGAAGCTTGGAAAGCTGCCGGCTCGGATCCGAGGTCGGATCTGAATCCCACAGGTTGCAGACAAATGAAGTATCTACTCAGATGGAATGTTATGGTGAGTACATAACTTCTATTTTTCTTCCCTCAGCATTCTAACAGAGGGGAGTACTTTCTGCACACCCTTGATGTGCATCGGCAACTTCAGCTTCATTGTTATTTGGACAGGACTAAATCTTTCAGGAAAACAGATCAATTGTTTGTGGCCTTTGCAGGACTCAGACTGGGTATACCTGTTTCCAAAAATGACTTTATCCTCCTGACTTAGAACGTCATTACCTTTATCTACCAACAGAATAAGCTATCCTTACCTTCTAGAATAAAGACTCATTCTACCAGATCTATGGCTACTTTTATAGCATTTCATTCAAGAGCCTCTATGGATGATATCTGCTCAGCAGCCACTTGGACAAGACCTCATACTTTTATATCTCATTACAAATTGGATTTTGCCTCCAGGGGACGAGCATCTTTTGGTTCTATGGTGCTCAGGAATATCTTTGTTTAGGGCCACCCAGGACTCAAGTAGCTGGGGACATGGTCCTATTTGTAATGAATAAACAAAGATTTACAACTTCGGATAAAGAAGTTATGTCTTACCATAACGTTCCATCTGTGTTGTAGATCTTTGCTCATTCATTACTTTCTGCCCTCCTTCCCCCTGCCTGGACTCCTGGTGGACTTCAGGAACTCCTGGTTAGGGTATTTGCTCAGACTGAGCCTCCTACTATTTTTTTCTATTACTACATCTGTTATCTAAGGGCGGGCAAACTCGATCTGAAATAACTAGGAGAGGGGCATTATGGGTAGTTCTTAGCTGACAGTTTTTGGCTGGCGTGAGCTTGGAAACAGTCATATCCATTCCGAGGATGGAACCGAGGTCCTATTTGTAATGAATGAACAAAGATCTACAACACAGATGGAACGTTATGGTAAGACATAACTTCTTTTTTTCATAATTATGATACATAAAATATGCAGGTGCTCCCTTTACAGGGACTTGATCCTACCTACTTAACTGTGTTCCCATTTTCCTTATTAAGACTTACCTTGTAGATACTGGATTCTGGTAATTCCGAATAGAAAAATTACTACATCAATTCTCACACCATTCAGGGAGGAAAGGTTAGCGATTCTGTCTTTCTTGAATGACAGGAAAGGTTTTGATCAGCCTTTTCCTGCAGCATCCCCTTGCTTTTATCCCATCCAATTCTGAATTCAAAATTTATAGCTCCAGCATTTTGAGTGAGATAACTGGGTGGATAGGTACTGTGTCCAGAACTGACAGTTCTTTCGGATCCTCTGAGGGTACTTTCACCCAGTCACACCTGTCTCCCAGCATACTACAGGCTCATGAATTTGGTTTATCCATACACACACCTGTGTCTCAGCACACACACACGCACACACACACACACACACACACACACACACACACACACACACACACACACACACACACACATCTATGTCCCAGTATGTTATAGGTTCATGAACTTAGTTTAGCTTTAACTTTATCCCTTTTCTCTCTCTCTCTCTCTCTCTCTCTCTCTCTTTGTTTTCACTCGTGTATTAAACAACACAAAACATCTCTCATGCCTCTTTCCTTTTAGTCTTGAGGGTTTTGCCCTCAACAGAAGGCGCCTCCTTGTGTTAATTTTCTCTTTTTTTGTATGCACATGCACATTAATAAACTTTTCCTTATTTCCTGTGGCGTTTTCCCACTGTTACTTTACATGTACCTATAAAAAAAACTCATTCATTAAACATAACAGTTATTCATTAATTCCACTTCTTTTAACTACAGTTATCTAAGAGAGAGAGAAAAAAAAACATTTTCCACAAATCCATCTTCCCCATTTTTAGTGTAGCATGTTTGCATACCCTGAATAGTTAGATATCTGAATCTCTGGCTGTTCCATACAAAGCAGTGTGGAAGTCACAGTAGAATTTTCTGTGCTGGGCCCATGTAATATATTCAACACTGCCCTGCAGCAATACTAAAGTTCAGAATTTGAGGCTTAATGCACCAGAAGTTCAGAAATAAACAACAAGAGTTTTACCTTTTAGTCTCGAGTCAAGAATAACACTTCAGAATGTGCTACTTGTTTATTTTCATAAACAGCGCCAGGAGACTGTCCACTAAAATTTTCATATCAGTCTCAAAGAATAAAAGAAAATACTTAATTTATATACTTTTTCTTATCAGTTTCATGCATGCAGAACTTAGACGTAACATAGTTTTTAACAAATAATATTTTTAAATATTTTATATCCTCATGATTCTTGCTTAGAGCTTGTTTTTACCAAGCTGTGGAGCGATGATTCATCACTGTGACAAAGCAGAACTTCCCTAAGACTCTTTTTCTTAAATTTATTTCATTGAATTGCACTTCGTAACACTTATAATTGTGCTATACAGCTAATCTACTACATTTTGCAGTGTTATAAAGCTTTTTTTTACTGTTTCGCAGCAATTGTGTACTGTTTTATACTGTCCTAACTATATTTTTCATTGCCTAATAGTGTTTTATTACTGTAATTGCATTTTATTAAATTACTTAAATGTAAACTGCTTTTTCATGCTGTTAGTTGTATTTTCTGTTTGTAAGTGCTCTAGCTGTGCTTTTCTGTGCATACTTGTGAGGTTTATGTGTTCTAGTGAGGTAGCATAGTCTGTATAGAGGCCTGCTGTTATCCAGCCTGGTTGTTTTGTTTGTTGAGTTTCCTGTATTTCTGGCAGCCATCTTCTGCTGACAGTGTCTTGTCTTCTCTGTTAGTGAGAGTAACAGGGTTGCCTGGCCTTCTCTAGCACAAGTGATTGGTTTAAAGAGCAGGGGCTGTGTAGTAATTTGAGCTTCTAGAGTCTTCCATTTTTTTCTGGTATTAACTGTCACAAAGCAATTCCCTAAGACTCCAAGAGCAGAATACATTTTTTGTCACATTTATTTCATTGAATTGCACTTCTTAATGCTTATAATTGTGCTACACAGCCTAATCTACTACATTTTACACTGTTATAAAGCTTTTTTTACTGTTTCACTGCATTTGTGCACTGTTTTATACTGTTTAACAATACAGCACCACTATAAATAATAAGCAAGTGTATAAATACAGCACAGTGCAAATTAAGTTGCAAAAAGTGTACTTATCAGTTTGCAATAGATTCCAATTCTGCAGCTTACAGCAAATCAATCAGCTTTCCATCAGTTCACAGAAATGCAGTCTGTATTGGAATTACAACTATGAAATATACCTCAGGCAATGACTAACAGCTAGGATATGAGCTGGCTCAACAACCCCCTCCCTGAAACTAGCTTGAGCTACCCTGAGAAAAAAACACAGTGGAGACAACAAGAGACACAAACAATACAGCACCACTATAAATAATAGGCAAGTGTATAAATACAGCACAGTGCAAATTAAGTTGCAAAAAGTGTACTTATCAGTTTGCAATAAATTCCAGTTCTGCAGCTTACAGCATGTCTTTCAGCTTTCCAGCAGTTCACAGAAATGCAGTCTGTATTGGAATTACAGCAATGAGATACACCTCAGGCAATGACTAACAGCTAGGATCTGGGCTGGCTCAACAACCCCCTCCCTGAAACTAGCTTGAACTACCCTGAGAAAAAAACACAGTGGAGACAACAAAAGACACAAACAATACAGCACTACTATAAATAATAGATAAGTGTATAAATACAGGACATTGCAAATTAAGTTGCAAAAAGTGTACTTATCAGTTTGCAATAGATTCCAATTCTGCAGCGTACAGCAAATCTATCAGCTTTCCAGCAGTTCACAGAAATGCAGTCTGTATTGGAATTACAGCAATGAGATACACCTCAGGCAATTACTAACAGCTAGGATGTGGGCTGTCATAACAACCCCCTCTCTGAAACTAGCTTGAGCTTCCCTGAGAAAAAACACAGTGGCAACAACAAGAGACACAAACAATACAGCACCACTATAAATAATAGGCGTGTGTATAAATACAGCACAGTACAAATTAAGTTGCAAAAAGTGTATTTACAGTTTGCAATAGATTCCAGTTCTGAAGCTTACAGCAAATCTATCAGCTTTCCAGCAGTTCACAGAAATGCAGTCTGTATTGGAATTACAGCAATGAGATACACCTCCGGCAGTGACTAACAGCTAGGATGTGGGCTGGTTCAACAACCCCCTCCCTGAATCTAGCTTGAGCTACCCTGAGAAAAAAACAGTGGAAACAACAAGAGACACAGACAATACAGCAGCACTACAAATAATAGGCAAGTGTATAAATACAGCACAGTGCAAATTAAGTTGCAAAAAGTGTACTTATTAGTTTGCAGTAGATTCCAATTCTGCAGCTTACAGCAAGTCTATCAGCTTTAAAGCAGCTCACAGAAATGCAGTCTGTACTGGAATTACAGCAGTGAGATACACCTCAGGAAATGACTAACAGCTATGATGTGGGCTGGGTCAACAATCTCCTCCCTGAAACTAGCTTGAGCTACCCTGAGAAAAAACACAGTGGAGACAACAAGAGACACAAACAATACAGCACCACTATAAATAATAGGCAAGTGTATAAATACAGCACAGTACAAATTAAGTTGCAAAAAGTGTACAGCTAGAATGTGGGGTGGTTCAACAACCCCCTCCCTGAAACTAGGTTGAGCTACCCTAAGAAAAAAACACAGTGGAAACAAGAAGAGACACAAACAATACAGCACCACTATAAATAGGCAAGTGTATAAGTACAGCACAGTGCAAAGTAAGTTGCAAAAAGTGTACTTATTAGTTTGCAATAGATTCCAATTCTGCAGCTTACAGCAAATCTATCAGCTTTCCAGCAGTTCACAGAAATGCAGTCTGTATTGGAATTACAGCAATGTGATACACCTCAGGCAATGACTAACAGCTAGGATGTTCAATGACAGGGCTCAACAACCCCCTCCCTAAAACTAGCTTGAGCTACCCTGAGAAAAAAACACAGTGGAGACAACAAGAGACACAAACAATACAGCACCACTATAAATAATAGGCAAGTGTATAAATACAGCACAGTGCAAATTAAGTTGCAAAAAGTGTACTTATCAGTTTGCAGTAGATTCCAATTCTGCAGCTTACAGCAAATTTATCAGCTTTCCAGCATTTCACAGAAATGCAGTCTGTATTGGAATAACAGCAATGAGATACACCTCAGGCAATGACTAACAGCTAAGATGTGGGCTGGCTCAATAACCCTTTCCCTGAAACTAACTTGAGCTACCCTGAGAAAAAACACACTGGAGACATCAAGAGACACAAACAATACAGCGCCACTATAAATAATAAGTACGTGTATAAATAGAGCACAGTGCAAATTAAGTTGCAAAAAGTGTACTTATCAGTTTGTAATAGATTCCAATTCTGCAGCTTACTGCAAATCTATCAGCTTTCCAGCAGTTCAGAGAAATGCTGTCTGTATTGGAATAACAGCAATGAGATACACCTCAGGCAATGACTAATAGCTAGGATGTGGGCTGGCTCAACAACCCTTTCCCTGAAACTAACTTGAGCTACCCTGAGAAAAAAACACACTGGAGACAACAAGAGACACAAACAATACAGCACCACTATAAATAATAAGCACGTGTATAAGTACAGCACAGTGCAAATTAAATTGTAAAAAGTGTACTTATCAGTTTGCAATTCCAATTCTGCAGCTTACAGCAAATCTATCAGCTTTCCAGCAGTTCACAGAAATGCAGTCTGTATTGGAATTACAGCAATGAGATACACCTCGAGCAATGACTAACAGCCAGGTTGTGGGCTGGCTCAGCAAACCCCTCCCTGAAACGAGCTTGAGCTACATGAGAAAAAAACACAGTGGAGACAACAGGAGACACAAACAATACATCACCACTATGAATAATAAGCAAGTGTATAAATACAGCACAGTGCAAATTAAGTTGCAAAAAGTGTACTTATCAGTTTGCAATATATTCCAATTCTGCATCTTACAGCAAATCTATCAGCATTCCATCAGTTCACAAAAATGCAGTCTGTATTGGAATTACAGCAATGAGATACACCTCAAACAATGACTAACAGCTAGGATGTGGGGTGGTTCAACAACCCCCTCCCTCAAACTAGGTTGAGCTACCCTAAGAAAAAAACACAGTGGAAACAACAAGAGACACAAACAATACAGCACCACTATAAATAGGCAAGTGTATAAATACAGCACAGTGCAAATTAAGTTGCAAAAAGTGTATGTATTAGTTTGCAATAGATTTCAATTCTGCAGCTTACAGCAAATCTATCAGCTTTCCAGCAGTTCACAGAAATGCAATCTATATTGGAATTACAGCAATGAGATACACCTCAGGCAATGACTAACAACTAGGATGTGGGCTGGGTCAACAACCCCCTCCCTGAAACTAGCTTGAACTACCCTGGGAAATAACACAGTGGAGACAAGAGACACAAACAATATAGCACCACTACAAATAATAGCCAAGTGTATAAATACACCACAATGCAAATTATGTTGCAAAAAGTGTACTTATCAGTTTGCAATAGATTCCAATTCTGCAGCTTACAGCAAATCTATCAGCTTTCCAGCAGCTCCCTGAAACTAGCTTCAGCTTCCCTGAGAATAAACTCAGTGGAGACAAGAGACACAATCAATACAGCACCACTATAAATAATAGGCAACTGTATAAATACAGCACAGTACAAATTAAGTTGCAAGAAGTGTACTTATCAGTTTGCAATATATTCCTATTTTGCATTTTACAGCAAATCTATCAGCTTTCCATCATTTCATAGAAATGCAGTCTGTATTGGAATTACAGCAATGAGATACACCTCAGGCAGTGACTAACAACTAGGATGTGGGCTGGCTCAACAACCCTTTCCCTGAAACTAACTTGATTTACACATTTAAGTTTGGGATACCGGAGCAAGTAATGTCTAACACCAGGGGTGGAAACATTAAGGCAGTTCTAGGGGAGAAAGAAGTGAAGTGGCAAATATTATTAAATGCTACAGCTCCCCCCCCGTACTAAATGATAGTATACCCACTAAACCTGTGTTTGAAGCTAGACTATAGGACATGTATAGGTCATTAGGTTTACACTGTATAGTTATTATGAGTTGGTTTTAGTACTTATTCAAAATGTGTAGGTTCTTTATAAGCAACGTTTTTATATTATGTGCATTTTTAGCTTTTTTAAAAAATGTTTTATTCATGACAACATGTTTTATGATGAATTAAGGAATAAGGGTATTGGTTACACTGTTTAAGTAGGACTCATTAATATTCATTACGCTCATTTAATTTGAACACCCATTGGTGCTTGTTTGTTATTTAAATCACTGTAATTATTGAATAAGTGTTCTGATGAAGCCTACATTCAGCGTAGATGAAAGCGCTTAACCTTACTTTCATTTTATAATAAATTTGTTTTTACTATCCCGAGACTATATATTTTTGGACTAGAGATCCAGTACATAGTGCAGCATTACAGGATTGTTATATAATTACCCCTCCCCAAAAATTTTTCAGCAAAGCTAGATGTTTGAATTTCATCATTTTTATAATCCACTTAAAATGATGAAATTCACAAGCAGAAATACATCTATCCTGCAAGCAAATGTGTAAATGATAATGGGCATATGTTCATTTTCATTCCTAACTAAATACAGCAGTTCCTAGATGTTACATTTTCTGCAAATGGAACACATCTTTAGAGTATGTGGTTTAGCAGACATGTGGTCAACAAAATATGCTTACACCTCTGTGTGCTTAAAGAATCAGACTGCAGAATTATACCTATGGAATTATTTTAAATTATGATGAGCACAAGTATGTCAGTATTCTGTGAAACGACTTAACTACAAGGAGATGGTTAGAGGTCCCACATGAAATGTGTTCTCACCTCAGCTTACAGTACCATAAAAAAGGCTCAGAACCTGGAAGCAGCCTGTTCTTCTTCTGATGTCATGATGTGAACTACTCTATGTTCAGTCTTAAATATCATTCTTGTTGAATTTTATTTCAGAAAAAAATCTAAATTAATTTAAAAATAAGTGCAATTAGTTGTGTAGACATTTCTCTTATCATTCTTCCCTTTCATCTGATGTCGTGCTATTTCTGTTTCACTCAGATTTTAAGTGAGAATATTGCAAATGCAGATAAAAAACAATCCTGGGGGAAAAAAACAGGATCAAGGCTTAAATCTCAGACTTGCTAGATGAGCTAATAATCTGCTCACAAAGGAAACACTCACATAGAAATTTGTGATGCATATAAAGGAGGGATAGAAGAATATATACAGAACTAAAGCATGCACAGTTGTTTTTGAGTTGGAATGTTGAAAAGATGTTAATGAATGGAATACACACTCACACACACACACACACACACACACACACACACAAAATGATTTCCTTTGAAAGAGTACAATATGATCAGTCATGGTAGGCAGGAAAAACAGGTTAAGGTTTGATGAAGGGTATCATGTTAAGGAAGACAACACTACAGAGGATCTTAGTAAGTCAGGTGAATGATCAATTGTAGAAATTCTTCTGTGAGGCTACTGTATCACCGAAGAGTCTTATATCGCAAATATTGTCATTTTTACCAGATGATAGGTCATGATGATAAGGAAGACTTAGGAAGAGCACAGAAGGAAACCCAAATAGAGCTCTTATGCAGGTAACTATCATGACAAACTTTAAAGATGATATGGCAAACAGCTCATCACAGCATGAATGACAGTTTTTTTTTATTTGGCCATTCTTCAGGTTTGTTATTGGTCATTCTTCATATGGAACTGTTAGGCATAAAGCTAAGACGAGGGTTACATAATGCCACTGGTCATCCTTCATATGAAAGGGTCAGGCAGAAAGCTGAGACAAGGGTTGCATAGGGCAATTGGTGATCCTTCATACAAAAGAGTCAGATAGGAAGCTGAGATGAGGGCTACATAGGGCCACTGATCATCCTTTGTATGAAAGGGTCAGACAGGAAACTGGAATGAGAGTTACATAGGGCCACTGGTCAATCTTCATATGGAGGTGTCAGACAGGGAGCTGAGATGAGGGTTACATAGGGCCACTAGTTATCCTTCATACAAAAGGGTCAGACATAAAGGTGAGATAGGGGCTACATAGGGCCACTAGTCATCCTTCATATGAACGGATCAGACTGGAAGCTGAGATGAGAGTTACATGGGGCCACTGGTCATGCTTCATACAAAAGGGTCAGACAGGAAGCTGAGTTGAGTGTGACATGGGGCCACTCTTCATCCTTCATAAGAACAGACCAACTATGAAGCTGAGATGAGAGTTACATAGTGCCACTGATCATCCTTCGTACGAAAGGGTCAAACAGGAAGCTCAGATAGGGTTACATAGGGCCACTGGTCATCCATATATGAAAGTGTCAGACAGGAAGCTGAGATGAAGGTTACATAGAGCCAGTGGTCATGCTTCATTTGAAAGGGTCAGACATGAAGCTAAGATAGGGTTACATAGGGCCACTAGCCATCCATCATATGAGTGTCAGACATAAAGCTGAGATGAGGACTTCATAGGGTCACTGGTCATCCTTCATATGAATGGGTCAAACTGGAAGCTGAGATGAGTGTTACATGGGGCAACGGATCATGCTTCATACAAAAGGGTCAGACAGGAAGCTGAGTTGAGTGTTACATGGGGCCACTCTTCATCCTTCATGTGTACAGGCCAACTAGGAAGCTGAGATGAGAGTTACATAGGGCCACTGATCATCCTTCATACGAAAGGGTCAAGCACGAAGCTCAGATAGGGTTACAAAGGACCACTGGCCCTCCATATATGAAAGTGTCAGACAGGAAGTTGAGATGAAGGTTACATAGGGCCAGTGGTCATGCTTCATTTGAAAGGGTCAGACAGGAAGCTACGATAGGGTTACATAGGGCCACTGGCCATCCTTCATATGAAAGTGTCAGACATAAAGCTGAGATGAGGGCTTCATAGGGCCACTGGTCATCCTTCATATGATGATATGATAGGATATCTTAGAGCTAAATGGATAAGGCTGTTGTACATAACACAAGCAGAAAGCTGCAATTCAAAATGGAAAAGGATGATGATGAAGCAGTGTGGTAATTCAAGAAATATGGAAAGAATGGGATTTTGGATGCAGTTCCTTAAGGAGAATAGTAACAGTCACACAGAATATTATATTCATAATATAGCAGAAGCATACTAAGAACTAAGCCAACACAGAAATAGAGAAAGGAGATTCTGCCGATAGGGACGACTGCAGAAAAGGTACAGAGAATAGGCAAGAGAGGCTGGAATTTACTGCAGGAAGATAAGTATCCAAGGCATTGCAAACTAATAATTAGAGAAGGAAAGGTAATAGAACAGGAAGAGACCAAGAAGACATTTGGATTTCAGGCTAGTGATTGCCTTCCCTATCAGGGGTGGCCACGGTGGTGCAGCGGTTAGCGCTGCCACCTCACAGCAAGAGGTTCTCCAGTTCGACCCTCGGCTGGGGTGCCTTTTGTGCAGAGTCTGCATGTCCTCCCTGTGGTCGCGTGGGTTTCCTTTGGGTGCTCCGGTTTCCTCCCAGAGACATGCTGTAAGTAGATTGGATACTCTAAATTGGCCCTAGGCGCGAGTGCATATGTGTGTGTGTGCCTTCTGTGGAAGGTTGGGCGCTGGACTGGCAACTTGACACCTTAAAAACTTCACTGCCAGTCATGAGCGGACAGGTGATCTGCTGTGGCGACCCCTAACCGGGAAAAGCCAAAAGAATAAGATTGCCTTCCTTATCAGAGATTGATATCAGAATATAGACAAAGAGATAGGGGAATCCTAAATGAAAGACCTGCACTGGTTGAATTTTAAATTGACTCTAGAACAGAAACTGCTGTTAATAAATGGATAATTGGCAGGGTATATAAAATGTTGCATGATAACTATAGGAATAAATCAGAAGAGGTCAGAAAAATTTGAGAAGAGGGATTAGATATGCAGTTCAACAAAGAAACAATGGGAGGACATATGCATGGCTCCCAAATATGCAACACATCTAGTAGATTAAGGATTTTTGCCTGCAATTTATACTTTGGTACCCCAAGCAGAGTCCAAGGAATTTTACCTCAGGTAGATGTCAAATGTAGGAGGTGTGATAGGGAAGAAAAGGGTATATGGGAACATACGACCTGAGACGTACCTCCCTGGACTACATGAAAAGAGACATAGACGAGCTGTCCAATCTTGTAGCCCAGGCAGGTATGACCCTAGCCCTGAGTAGCATTCTGCCGTCACCCAGAATAATACCACAGTACAAGGACAAAATGACTGACTTCAACAACTGGCTAAGCTTCTGGTGTCATTCTAAAGGGATCCAGTATCTGTCTGCCTGGGATGACATGGTCGACAGACCACGATGCTTTGCCAGAGATGGCCTGCACCTGTCACCCCAAGGATTCTGGATACTGGCTAAGGTTCTTGCCGCCCCTATAGTGCCTTTTTTAGGCAAGGTTCAAATGACAAATTCACCACCATAACAGGAACAGGCAAGCAAAAACTGAGGGTGTAAATCTCAAAATGCACTCACTCGAGGCACTCCTTAAAATGGAGGACATCGATATCTGTGCAGTGACTGAGACCTGGTTCAAGGCTCCAGAGAGCACCCCTGCACTACCAGAATATAAATCATACCACACTTTTCGGCCATGTAACCTAGACCGGAACACCAAAGGTGGAGGTATGTTCATATTCATTAAGGATATCCACACCTCCAGGCTAGTTGCTCAGCATAATGCAGCCGAGGTTCTCCAAGTGCAACTAACTCTGGGCAAAACTGCAATCCAAATTGTAGCTTGCTACAGATCCCCCACCATGCCCCAGGATTCCCACTCCTCTTTTCTTGATGTACTGGAAAATATTAGGGTTCATAGGTTCATAGGTTCATAGGTTTATACTAGGCTATCTGCCCTAAGGCATTTATAAGCCTAGCCCAAAGTTTTGTGGCTTACGCCACCCCTTATATAAAAAAATACTGTGCCCATTAGTTTGTTGTGCCTCTGTCCAGCAGTGACACAGAGATGATTCAGGGGTAAACCTCGATCTCCCATCCACAGGTCAAGATTTCTCTTGAACAGAGCCAGCGAGGTGCTCTGCCTCACATGGACCGGGATTTTATTCCACAGCATAGAGAGTCTCTGAGTGATAAATCTATCCCTCCAGCACGTCCTATTTATATCCGTGCTAAGGTTTAAGTCACTTGCTCTAGTGGTTTTGGTGGATTTGGATTTTTTTGAGGTGGAGCATGTCCATTAATTCCGGGTTGGACATGGCCTTGTATGTCAGGTACATGTCACCTCTGTGCAGACGGTATGCGACTGAATAGAGCTGGAGTTTCTTAAATCTGGCAGCATATGACAGATTTTGGAGTCCCTTTATCATTTTGGTGAGGAACTTTTGAGGTCTCTCCAATTGCTGCAGATGTCGGGTGAGATACATCCCAAATGGGGCATTGTACTCGATCATTGGTCTGATAAGTGAAGAGTACAGGGGAACAATGACCTCACTAGATCTGGATGTGAATCCCTTCATGATCAGGTGGGCAATGTAGAAGGTCTTTCTAACCACTTTAGCAACGTGAGTGTCAAAAGAAAGGCCACTGTCAACCTGGGTCCCCAGGTCCCTTATAACCTCTTCTGTGCTTAGTGGATTGCTGTCTATATGGTAGCTTGGGGTTACCTTGTTTTTCCCGAAGGGTATGACTATACATTTTTTGGGGTTTAACTTCAGGCCATGGCTCTGGCACCAGCTATCTGTTTCCGTGAGTCCCTTCTGAAGGATATCCGTGTCCGATGCACTTTCCACTATGGCGCCCAGTTTACAGTCGTCTGCAAACTTTGTCAGCCAAAGTCCTCCCATGTTGGCCTGTACTTCTGAAAAGTAGATGCCGAACAATAGGAGGCCAAGGACCGAGCCCTGTGGGACACCACTTGTGACCGGCTTGGAGTCTGACATAGCGCCAGCAACTCTAACCCTGTGGGTTCTGTTCTTAAGCCAGTTTGCAACCCATCTTGTGACATATGGGTTTACATTTAAGCTGGTAAGTTTTTCTACAATACCCGAGTGGGGTATTGTGTCGAACGCCTTTGCAAGGTCAAGGTAGGCTGTATGGACTGCCTTTCCCTCATCAATGGCCTTGGTGACTGTTTCGAAGAAGTCGACCAAGTTCAAAAGGCATGATCTGCCCTTGTGAAGCCAAACTGGGTCGGGTCCAATGTCTGCAAGTCCCTATATCTTTGTTTATGAGCTCCATTATGATCCTCTCCATAGCTTTGCAGACGACTTGTTAAGCTTATGGGGCGGTAATTACCAGGGTCCGTAGAGGCACCGCCTTTGTGGAGTGGGACCACAGTTGCCGTCGCCACTCCTTGGGCACGTATCCTGTGGTAAGGCTGAGATTAAACAGCTGCCTTATGTGCGGGTTTAATTCCTCATTTAGCTCATGTAGCACACAGCCGGGGACACCATCCGGTCCCATTGATGCTGTGTTTTTAGCTTTAGAGAGCAGCCTTCACCTGCGCATTTGAGATGTCTGGGAGGCTACACTCCGCTGGGATAGTTATCTCTCCTTTAGGGGAGAGGGGTGAAGTTTGCACTGAACCTGTCTGCCAGTATGTTGGCAATGTCTGTGGGTTCAGTGATTTTTGTATCATTTTGGACTAATTCTGAGCATATCTTGGAGTTTCCACCCAGGTTCCTAACATAGCTGAAAAAGGCCTTATGATTGTCCTTTGAATCCATGGCAATTTTTCTCTCAAAATTGGCCTTAGTTGATTTTATGAGTGCTCGTATTTTTTTACTAATAATGATCAGGGTGACTTCCCTTTTATGGATTTTGTTCTATCATGTAATAGCTTTCTCCTCTTATTGTAAAGTTTGTTAATGGCTGGGGTCCACCAGACTGGACGTTTGCCTTTTGTGGAAAGAGTCTTGGTTTTATTTGGGATTGCCTGATCCATGCAGTCCTGGAGGTGTTCATAGAAGGCATTTGTAAGGGCTTCGCAGCTTGGGTTGTGGTTTCCACTGGCTCAGGGGCCTTGAAGGATACCACACCAGTCTTGAGTAGTGTGAAGTTTGCTTTAGAGAAGTTCTTCACTGTGGTCTTTTTGTTTGGGGTGGGGCGGGATGTGGATTTCCAGTGAGATTAGTTTATGATCAGATCTCACCAATGAGGGATATACTTCCGGTGTGGAGCATTTTGTCCCCATGTTTGTGATAATGAGATCTAGTATATTTTCTCCTCTCGTGGGAACAGTGACTAGCTGTTCCATGGCATTTGAATTTATGAACTCCAGGAACCATTGGGCTAGAAAGTTAGGGCTTGAGTAATGTTCCCAGTCTATATTCGAGTAGTTGAAGTCACCCAATATGATGGTGTTTGGAGATACATTTATACCCTCCAGTGTCTTCAGGAAGGCTATGTGGGGTTACTGAGTTTGAGAGGGTGGCCTGTAGCATGCTACAATTTGTAGAGCAGTTTTGCCTATGGTTAGTTGCACCTGGATGGTTTCCGAAGCTTCGTGCGTTGCCACCAACCTGGAGGTGTGGGTATCCTTTATGAATATGGATACATCCCCTCCTTTTGTGGTGTGGTCCGGGTTTTGGGGCGGAACGCATGATATGAGGTAAAACCTAATAGTGCTGGGGTGCTCTCAGGAGCCTTGAACCAGGTTTCAGTTACAGCACAGACATCGATGTTCTCCATACTGAGAAGGGCCTCAAGTGCGTGCATTTTGAGATTTAGACTTCTGGCATTGAGCAGCATTACCCTCAGTTTCTTCCCATTTTTGTTTTCTAGGGTGGTAGGTTTAGAATTTGAGCCTTGCCTAAAAAGGCACTATGGGGTGGCAAGAGCTTTGGCCAATATCTGGAATCCCAGGGGTGACAGGTGCAAGCTGTCCCTTGCGAAGCAGCGTGACTTGTCAAGCATGTCATCCCAGGCAGACAGACACTGGATCCCCTTTGAATGACACCAGACATTAAGCCAATTGTTAAAGCTGATCATCTTGTCTCTATATTGTGGCATCATTCTTGGTGAAGGAAGGATACTGCTCAGGGTCAGGGTCATACCTGCCTGGGCTACATAATCAGAGAGCTCCTCTATGTCTCTTTTCATGTAGTCCAGGAGGTGCGTCTCAGGTCGTTCACACCAGCATGGACAATGACTGTGTCATATTTGTACTTGCCGTGGAGTGACCCGAGTGCTTGTGTTATGTGGCGGATTCTAGCGCCCGATAGGCAGCTTACTGTGACCCTCTCCTTGTTCAGCCTGGTGAGTGGGACATCAGTGTGTCTGACTATGGAGTCACCTATGACAAGTATGTTTGGTGTTGTATTTCGCCTTAAGGGCTGTGACTGCTTTGCACACTGATTTTGTGGTTTATGTGTTGCTTGTGGGGTGTCTTGAGGTAGCAGTTGTTTGGGTGTCTGCTTTGGAGGCCTCTGCTGTTTAGGTAAATTTTTACTCAGACCCTCCGAGTATGTCTTTGTGTGTTTATGTGTTTGATTCAGTGGTGTGGTAGCATTATGTGAGGCTGGTTTTGTGGTGTGTGTAGTTGCCTTCTCCTCCTGTTTGGTCTTGCCAGTCCTGAGTTGAGAGAGCTCAGCCTCCAGTTTGGCTAAATAGCTGCATCTCTCGCAAGTATTTGTGTTATGTGGGAGGAGGAGGAGAGGGTTGTCTGTGTACATGAGGCAATTGTAACATTGCCTCAATATTCCCAGATTCACCAACTGGGCAGGAGAGAATGCCAGCATCTGGCCCTTCGACATGCTAGAAAAATTAAGAAGTTAGGTATGAGACTGAATAAGAGAGGACTTAGTAAGGAAGTGGGCGATTCCAACTACCCCACCATTAACTGGGAAAACTACTCATGTACCAACTCCTTCACTCAATGCTTTATGGAATTCATAAACTCCAGTGCCCTGGATCAACTTATCCACACCCCCACCAGGGGCAACAATATCCTAGATCTAGTCATTACCTGCATGAGTGACCAGTGTTCCACACCTGAAGTCGATGCCTCATTGGTCCGATCTGACCATAAGCTAATTACCCTAGGTATCCACATCCTGCCCTCAGCTCCCATTAAGGAAACCACGGTAAAAAAATGTCTCCAAAGTCAACTTCATGCTGCTTAAGACAGAAATAGTGAACTTCATGACACCCATGCAGATGGACAATACAGTTATTACTACTGAATCCTACACAATTGCACATTATAAACACTTACATGAGTGCATGGATTGTGCTATCCCAAATAGAATCAAGACGCTATCCTCCAAAAAAAGGAAGCCAGTCTGGTGGTCCCCTGCCATAAACAAAGTGTACAACTGAAGGAAGAAAATGTTGCAAAAGAGAGTAAAATCCCATGAGTGGAGGAGCTCCCTGGTCAGCCTCAGTAAGAAGCTGTGATCCATGAAAAAATCCTCCAAAGCTAGTTACGAAAAAAAAATCGCCACTGATTCTAAAGACAACCACAAAGCATTCTATAGCTATGTCAAGAATCTCAATGGCAACACTCAGATCTGCTATGAGTTGCAGCACAATGACACTAAATATACAATCCAACTGATATTGCCAACATCCTGGCAGATAGGTTCAGTGCTAACTTTACCCCCCCCCCTCACCCCCTAAAGAGCCCATCTCTGTACTGGAAGAATGCAAAGTTCCTGTAATCATGGCTGCACAGGTAAAAGCCACACTCTCCCAAGCCAAGAACACAGCATCCATGGGACCAGACAACATCCCAGGCTGCATTCTACACGAACTGCAGAACGAACTGGCACCCCACCTAAGTACCATGTTCAATCATAGCCTCAACTCAGGCTTTGTGCCCGCGGAATGGCGCACAGCTATGGTTATCCCACTCCACAAGGGGGGAACCACCACGGACCCTGGGAATTACCGCCCCATTAGCCTGATGAGCCTGGTCTGCAAGGCCATGGAACGCATCATCATGGAACTTATAAACAAAGACATTGGTAATCTCCAAACTCTGAACCCCACCCAGTTCAGGTTTGGAAAAGGCAGATCATGTTTCCTAAACCTGATAGACTTCTTTGAAGCAGTCACCAAAGCCGTAGACGAGGGTAAGGTGGTTCACACAGCCTATCTAGATCTTGCCAAGGCTTTCAACACCATCCCCCACTCTGGAATTATAGATAAACTCACTAAACTAGGTATAAATCCCTATGTCACAAGATGGGTTGCGAACTGGCTCACTGACAGAACCCACACTGTGAAAATAGCAGACTCCAAATCTGACTTCAGACCAGTGACAAGTGTATTACCACAGGGTTCAGTCCTGGGTCCTCTCCTGTTTGGTATCTACTTCTCTGAAGTACAGGCTAACTCAGAAGGTCTTAGGCTAATGAAGTTCGCAGATGACTGCAAACTAGGAGCCATAATTCAAACTCCTAATGATGTGGACATCCTACAAAAGGGCCCCACTGAGACAGATGCCTGGTGTCAAAGCCATGGCCTCAAGCTCAATGCCAAAAAGTGCATTGTCATCCCCTTTGGTAAAAAGTCTGTACCCATGAACTACAACATATGCAGTAGTATACTTAACACCGAAAGTGTGATAAGAGACCTTGGGACACAGGTGAACAGTAGTCTCTCCTTTGATAATCACATCGCCACAGTAGTCAGGAAATCCTTCTATGTGGCACACCTCATCACAAAAGGTTTCTCTTCCAGAAAAAAAAGAGGTAATTGTTCCCCTGTACTCATCACTCATTAGACCCATTATAGAGTACAATGCCCCTTTTGGTATGTACCTCACAAGACATCTCCAACAACTGGAAAGGCCGCAGAAATGCCTCACAAAGAGAATTACCAGCCTCAAACAGATGCAGACCATCTCAAAAAGCTCCAGCTTTACTCTGTCGCATATCGCCTACTCAGAGATGATCTCTGCCTAACATACAAAGCTATGTCAAACCCAGAGCTGTTGGACATGCTCCACTTAAAGAAGTCCCAATCCCTCCAATCTTCATGCTCTATGGACCTAAACCTTTCCACTACTATAAACAGAACATGCCGGAGGGCTAGATTCCTGTCCCAGAGACTTCCGATACTCTGGAATAAACTACCTATCTATATCAAACAAAGCTCCTCATTAGCACTATTCAAGAAAAATCTTGATGATTGGATGGGAAATAGGAAATTCACCCTCAGGATCACTTCTGTGGCTCTTCTCAACAGTGGCACCGGGAAATAATTTTCTTGAGTGGCAAAAGCCAGGGTACCTTTTTGGCTGCACTTGTATAGGCCCTGGGGCCGATAGCCTAGTACCTACCTATGAACCTATGATCTGATGCTGTTTTCATTTGATCTTCAACCTGAGGGACCCAGATCTGGCACGGATTTGACTTGACCGCATACTTCAGCTTTGGATCCAAGCTCCTCCCCTACCCATAATGCCCCTGTCTCCCTCCTCCCCTCAGATCTCATTTGCCATGCGTTCAAACAGCAGTGTGATCCTTTAGCTCTGAGTTACCTCAGTAGGTAAGCATTCTTTTTTTGATTATTTCATCTCCTTCATACTCTGTCTCTAACCTTTTCTTTTCCCTAACCCTTTCTTGCACTCAGTCTTCAGTTCTGTGCCAAAAAAAAAAAATAAAATCTCTTCCTTCTGTTCCCTGTCTCTCTCTCTCTCTCTCTCTCTCTCTCTCTCTCTTAGTGAGCGTATGTGAGTGTGTTTGTGACCTGTTCCTGTTGGCCATGGCAGAGTCTCCAAAGCTGGGCTTCAGGAAATGGGCAGAGTGTGGCCATAAATTACCCACTTCAGATGGCCACACTCTTTGCGTGGTATGATTGAGTGTGCCCCACTTGGATACCTCCTGTTCGATTTCCATGGGCTTCAACCCCTGCTCATTGATCGACAGGAGGAATAAACTAATCCTAAGATGCCTCCTTCTTTGGAGGCCTCCACTTCATCTTCCTCCACACCAGCCTCTGGGACTCAACCTCCCACCACTAAAGCCGGGGATGGGGAGAAGCACTGTCAGAAGCAGCGGAACCAGCTTAGAAAGTGGTCCCCTGACCACTCGTCCTCGGCCAAGCCCCCAGCCAAGACCTGTCCGTTTACAATCCGGGGCTTCCCTTGGCTCCAGTCCCCTTTTTCCCACCAGTGCTGGAGGTCACTCAGGCTCGATCCCCCTTCACGGCCTCTCCCCAGCACCACTACAGGCCCCTGGTTGGTGGCATCTTTCATCTAGTCTTCTTGGAGCCTGTCTAAAGGTGAGGTAGACAAGATGATGAGGAAATTCATCCATGCCCAGATCCAGTTGGGAGTCCTGCTTGCTCCGTCCCCCTCCCGGGCCAAGGACATACCGTCTGCCTTCTTGCTAATTATTCCTTCTCCGATCTGACCCCAGTTTTAGAGTCGTTGGTTCTGAGGTTCCCTGGTGTTGAGAGATCATTGCCAATGGTCCCAGGCACCTTGAAGCCAACCATTGCCCTGAGTGGTTTAGCCTTGATCTTTCAGAGACGACTGACTCTTGGAGCCAAAGCCTTGGCATCTGATCTGAGGGGATAGCATTGATGTTGAGACATTCAGAGTTGTCTCTTCCTCTTGGAGTTTCGGCATCAGGAGGCCCGGCTTCGGCTCCTCCCTCGGCACAGGGAGCAACAGATCTGATCTTGGCCATCCTAGCTTCAGGGATCCATTTGCCTTCTGCCTTCAATGTGGTAGAGAGGGTCCTGTCGGCTCCTTCGAGTCCTCTGACACTTTCTTCCTCTGAGTCTGTCCTGGCTCCCTCTCTTTCTGGGCCATAGTCTGCCATCCTGCCCCCTCAGGGGCAGCCTGTTGCCACTTCGCCCCAGGATGCCCCCCCCCAGGAACTTACCAAGGCTTCCAAGTCCTCCTCGGAATTTCCCCCCTTGGCACCCCCTCGGAAGAAGCACACATGCAAGAGAAGGCACTTGGACTCCACTCCAGAGTCCTCATGGAAGATACTGACTTGGAGAAAGAGGGAGGTTCCCCTCAATCACCCCTGGAGGATGTCTCTTTTGGAGACATCATGGAGATCCTATGTCAACGCACTAGGTGGTCTACCCAAAAGCCCAACCCGGATGAATCTGTACTCCTGGAGCTGTTTGGCACAGGACCCTCTACCTCCTGGGTGTCCCGTCCTGCAGATCCCCTTGTTGATCATATATCATCTAGGGAATGGAAGGAACTGGATATGGTTGAGCCTATCCACAAGTGGTCAGACAAAGTACTCAGCGTCCCCCAGAGAGGCGGCATTGGTCATAGGGATCCCAGATCAATGCCATAGTGGTTGTGGCAGCCACCAAGAATGAGCTTGCACATGAGAGCTGTACAGTCCATCCTCCAGACATGGAGTCTTAGGTCATGGACTGTTTCTGAAAGCAGACTTATGCTTCAACCTTATTTGCCTTATGTGCACTGAATTACTTGGCACACATTTTCAGACTGCAGAGGGACCTGGTCAAAGAGGTCACTGAGTCTGCCCTAGGGTCCAAGTCGGCAGAGAAGAAAAAGGTTTTCTACTCCCATTTGGCCACCCTTGCATGTATCAAATACTTCCATGAGGCTCCTATCACATGCTATGGAAGGTGCCTCTAGGTCTGCCAGGACAGGCATAGCCATCAGGTGTCATGCCTGGCTCCGGCTTTGTGCTTTCTCAGAGCCCTTCTAGGCATCATTCACAAATTCACCCTATGATGGTTCTACCCTGTTTCTCAAAATGGTTCGAGATACCTTAGTCCAGAGTGAGAAGGACGAGAAGACTTTGTCTGCTGTTGGAATCCGCTTCTCCACCCCGCAACAATCCTCTAGGAATCAGTGTGGGGTAAAGAAGATGTGGTTCTGGAAATCTCAAGGCTCTTCCTAGGATGCTCAGTCTTTGCCTTCTTCCAGAGGCAGAGGGGGATAAGACAGGTGCCGCCCTCGTGGCAAAGAGTGCCCGTGTATCAAGGGTCTAGGGATCCCTTCCAGGACAGACCCTCACAACAGCCTTGAAGGGTTGCCCAACTGCTTGTCTCTGGAGGCAGTCGGGGATACCTATCTCTGCACCCAAAAGCCTGGGAGTCCATCACTGTCAATCATTGGGTATTGCAGATAATATCCAGAGGATACTCAATCTCCTTTCTTTATCCCCAGTCCCTCCCAAACACCTGCTGGATATTTCACTTACACAATGGGAGCAGGCAGCCATAGAAATTTCCAGGATGCTCGAAAAACGAGTCATCCAGCCCATCCACCCAGACCAATCTGGATCAGGCATTTATTCCAGGTACTCTTTAATGCCAAAGAAAGACCCATTCTGGATCTTTCTACTCTGAACCTGTCAGTTGCCAAGACGAGATTCCACATGGTCACCCTTCAATCCATTCTGCCCTTCCTGCAGATAAATGACTGGATGTGTTCAGTGGACCTCCAAGGTGCTTACTATCATATCAAGATGAAGAGGTGCTCTTGAAAGTTCCTCCACTTCTGGCTGGGAGCTAGTCATTTTCAGTTCAGAACGCTCCCCTTTGGGCTCACCACCTCCTCCCGGGTGTTCACCAAAGTTGTGGCTCATCTGCGGCTGCAGAGGTTTCAGGTGTTCCCCTACCTGGATGATTGGCTCCTTTACACTCCCTCCAGGCATCGACTGATTCAAACCAGGGATCATCTTCTTCAGACTGCTCAGCACCTGAGTATAACTATAAATCTCAACAAATCCCAGCTGGTGCCAATGCAGGTTCTTGATTTCATAGGGGCTCGGAAAAATAGTGCCCAGGGCAAGGTGTTTGTGCCTCTGGACAGACTACTATGACTCCAACATCATGTGAGTTGCATCTTTCAATCCAACCTCCACCCAGCAGATTCAGTTCTTCGGGTGTTGGGGTCCCTGGCAGCCACTATCACTCTCATTCCAACTGCACGTCTTCATATGAGAGTTCTCCAGTGGACCTTAGCCATTCAGTAGTCCGTGCTATACCGTCCCTTGTCACATCCTGTTCGATTGCCACGTGTTTGTCACCTTCATTGGTGGGTTGGATCCCCAGACCTCCTTCAGGGTCTTCCATTTGTTCTTCCCTCCCCAAAGATCATGGTGACCACAGAAGCCTCCCTTCTCGGGTGGGGAGGCATTGCATGGGAAGGACAGTCCAAGGCATGTGGTCATCTCTGGAGACCAATCTGCATATCAGTTTCCTGGAGATGAGGGTGGTGCATCTGGCATTGCAAGCTCTACATGGATTTCTTCCTCCGGGGATTATTGCCATACAGATGGACAATATGTCAGTAGTCTGGTACATCAACAAACAGGGGGGACCAGATCTTATTCCCTTTGTTGGAAAGCCATGAGATCGTGGGACAGGGTGATCTCCACTGGCTGTTTTCTGGTAGCAGCGCACATTCCAGGGAGGTCCAACATACTATAGGACAGGCTCAGCAGGTCTGTTCTGATGTCTTCCGAGTGGTCTCTGAATCCTTCAGTAGTGGAACAGATCTTTCAAGAGTGGGGTCAGCCTTGCTGTGATCTCTTCGCCTGTCCTTCCAACATGAAGTGCACTGAGTATTTTGCTGTGAGTTTCCCTTGGGGGCTCGAGTTCATGCTTGGCCCTCCATTCTACTGTATACTTAGCCTCCACTTCCTCTAATATCCGGTTCATTCAGAAATCTCGATGGCTGGGGAGCTTTAAAATGCAATCAATTAAATGTCTACCCAATAAAAAACATTCAAGTGTAATAACTATAAAAATTTAAAGGCACGGCTTTCTTTTAAGACAGAAACCATAAAATGCTATTGCCATAAAAACACACATAGCAGTATACTTATTTTAGAAGCTTTCTTTCTTTCAGAACTGGCTTAAGAGGTACTGATTCATTCAAACCTGCATCTCTGTGTGCTGATAGTTTAAGAATCCATCTTAATTCTTTCCCTTCTGTGACATTAGTTATATTACCCAACCTAAAACTTTCATAAATTACTTCTACTGCCATAAACTTGAACCAATGGTTCGTGCCTTTCTCTAGTATATGTTTAGCTAAGGCACTATAACTATGGCCCTTATTGGCACAATAATAATGGTCTCTAATTCATTCCTTAAGTCACCTATTAGTTTTTCCTATATAAAATATTGAACAAGTCACACACTGTACTAAATAAACTAAGTTTTTAGTGTCACAATTAGCTTTATCTTTCATATTGGTGGGTGTTGCGCTGGTAATGTGTTTTAGAGTGTGCTGACGATACTTATTGTAAATTCTATGTTTCAGAGGCCTTTCCGATTGAGGTAATAAACTTTTAAGAGACTCTGCAATTTTATTTAGTTTAAGCTGAGGCCAGGAGAGAAAAGCTCCAGAAATAAAAGAACAGAAAATAATATCTGATGTGGCTTAGTGGTAAATCACATATACTCAAGTGAAATCTGGCACTGTATTACAATATACAGTAAATACATCAATTAATACAAATATTAATGCACATATGACATGTATAATAATACAAATATATCATCATTAAAACAAGATTAATACAATATTATGTAGCATTGAAATGTACTGACATGTTATAAGTGCAACAGTTTATTACCCAATCATGAAGCAAATATCACAGTGGAAAAATTCAAATGGTGGATAAGGAGGAGAGAGTGAGGAAAAGTATTTGTTTGAAGTAATAATTGGGGTAGAAATAGGAGACAGGAGAAATAATGACCAAAAGCAAAATTACAAGTAAGAGAAATGAAACCAAGGACAATTAGAGATAGGATGTATATAGGCATTAGAGAAAAAGGAACTAAAATTTTAATCAGGAGAGCAACAAGTGCAAAGCCAGAAGTCAGACAGGCATTTTTTTTAGTTGCAGTTTAAGTGCTCTTCCCTCCTCTCTGAGGACCTGTGATAACCTTGAAAACTTTAAAACTCTTCTTCATTCCTACCTTTATTTAAACAGAAAATGCAGCTGTACTCTTTACCCCATACCTCTCAAGCTCTCCTCCTCTTTTACACCTGGCTAACCTTCTCACCTAGCTAACCTCTCTCACATATGTAGATTATATAGGGTCTATATTAGAACATCAAAGTTTCAAAACTTTGAATGTTCTAATATCGAAGCCTATTCAGCGAAAGCTGAAAACAACGAATATACAGAACAACGAATTTTTTCCTAGGGAAAAAATTTGCTGTTCCAAAACACATACACACAACACAAGCACACCAGACAAACAGCAATCCACACACATACACCTAAAATCTTACACCTAACCCTACACTAAACTATAGACACACCACTAACTATCCACTTACCTTAACCCTAACCCTAAGGTCCGTCATTATTGCACACTCACCTCACCTGCGCCCTAACCCTAACTCACCTACCCTGCCCTAACCTTCATGTCCACACAATTGCTCACTTAACTGACCCGCTCCCTAACTCTAACTCACCTAACCCGCCCTAACCCTCACGTCCATACAATTGCACACATACCTAACCCGCGCCCTTATCCTAACTCACCTAACCCACCTTAACTCTCACATCCACACAATCGCACACATACCTAACCCGCACCCTAACCCTAACTAACCTAACCCGCACTCAATCGCACATTTACCTGAACCCGACCAGTAGCTTTCCACCACAGCGCTGAAAATACTGAAGCAACAAAAACGGACAACCAAATTCTTTCCCTAGGAAAACATTTGGTTTTCTGTTGCTTTGATATTTTCAGCTTTTGCTGAAAAGGGTTCAATATTAGAACATTCGAAGTTTTGAAACTTCGATGTTCTAATATAGGCCCAGTTATATAAATAGCTAAACTGTAAAATCTAGCCAACAGGCTATATGCCTGTCTTTCTTGCCCAAACAAAATTGTAATTGTAATTGTTTGTTTTCTTTTCTTTTTGAATGCTACCTGTTGTTTGCAATGCAGAGTTTCTCTGTAATTATTTATGTAACTAAACTATGTATTATGAAGCTTTCCCCCCCGGGCCTCCACTGAAAATGGGCTCCCCGAGCCCAGTGGACCTCCCTGGTCATCAAACTGGAATGAATAAATAAATAAATAAATAAATAAAAAATAAGTAAATGAATGATCTGATTTTGTCAGTCTTAATCTAGTCTTGACTCTTAGGTAGTCAGAACCCATCCGGCTGTTATACAGCTCGTACCAGCGAAAAATCTCTCAAGCTAATACTCTACCCACAATGCCCCTATTCAATTCACCTAAGATCTCGTTTGCCACTCTTTCAGCAAGAATTGTCAGCCAACTCTCCTCTCGCGGCTAAGTAATATTTAAAAGTTATTAGTCTTTTTACTTTTCTTTGCTGTAAAACTTTAATATTTTTCTTTCTGTACCGACCTTTTTCACTTGTGAGTGTGTTTCTATACCCGTTGGTATTCTTTCTCTACCATAACTGGTAGTTAAACTTTCTATACCCATTGATATTCCTTTCCCCACTATCTCTGGTAGTTTTTCCTCTCTCCTTATCTCTCTCCCATTTTGGTAGTTGCTTCTAGCATTGTTGATTGAACCTTCTCCTTTGTGTGTGTGTGTGTGTGTGTGTGTGTGTGTGTGTGTGTGTTTGTGTGCAGTGTGACTGTATTTTTCTGCCAGTTGTCAATATGGCAGATAAGTCTGAAGGCACAACTGGATTTAAGCAGTGCCAGGACTGCGGCTGGGAAATGCCTAACTCTGACAGGCATACGGTTTATGTTTTTTGTTTAGGTGTTCCACATTTAGACACAGAGTGCTCCATCTGCCAAGCCTTCAGTACTAAGGCCTTGGTAGAATGCAGTAACAAGCTAATTCTTAAAGGGTTTCTCAAGACTCTCTTTGAAGAAGCTGTATCCAAGGTCGATAAGTCTCCAAAGACCTTTGGTTTGAAAAGTAGTCTTTTGGTGCCAATTTCTCCTTTGGCACTGACATCAAGAAAACATCTGCCTTCAGTACCAAGAGGTTCTAATGGAAGACGCCAACCCTGAGGCAGAGGTGGCCCACAGAATCAGGGTTCCAGAGACTTTTTCTCTGGCCACCCCTACCAGCGTTCCTGAAAGTGGGCCCTATTGCTTACCTCTGGAAGTTGTCAGGGGAAGATTTTCTCTGTATGCAAAATCCTGTTGACAGATAACCACAGATGTTTGGGTGCAGAGAATTATTACCAGAGGTTATTCTATCCACTTCACCCTTTATCCCAGATCTCTAACAAGTCTCCCGATTTTCCACCCAATCAGAGAGACCAAGCAGCCTTAGAAATCCAAAAGCTGCTAGAAAAGAGTCATCCAAGAAGTCCTACCAAACCAGATAGGATGTGGATTTTACTCAAGGTTTTTTTTAGTGCCAAAAAAAGACAGGGGACTGGATACCTGTACTGGATCTCAGCCTTCTAAACAAATTTATTCAACAGTCTAAATTCCGGATGGTCACAGTTCAATTTATACTTCTTTTTTTAGAGGAAAACAGTTGGATGTGCTCTATAGACCTTCAAGATGCATACTACCACACAAAAATGGGCAAACACTCTAGAAGGTTTATCAGCTTTCGGCTAGCAGCCAGTCACTGTCAGTTCAGGGTGTTACCCTAGATGTTCATCGTGCATACAGCTGCAGTCATAACAGATGGGTTCTCCTGCCGTCAGGCGGGTCCTCGGTCGGCCGAATTCCAAAGTCTAGGTCCGGCATCGGTTGTCGTCGCTTCTTCCCTGACGTCAGCGTGACAGGGGTATAAAGGAACCAGTCGACGACATTTTCTTCAGTCTTTCTTGCCGCGTGGTGCCCGAAGCAGAAGCAGTTCGCAAGTGCCGGTCGGCCAGCTCCTGAAATTACGAAAATTTTGAAACCGAAGTCTTCTTGAAAGCTAACTACCCCGTTGGGTAAACTTATCTTGCCTCAGACCGATGTCAGACAAAGTTAATAATTGTATTTCATGTGGGAAGCAAATACTGCATAAGGATTTCCATTCCCTCTGTATACCTTGTTTAGGCCCAGACCACGACATCTCGGTCTGTCGCTTTTGTGCTACATTCAACAAACGCACCATTAAGCATCGGGCGGAGTTCATCCAGCATTATTTTGGAAAAACATTTAATTATATTATGTCGTCGGATACTCCGACTCCAGTTTTGTCTAAAAAACGCAAAGATAAGGACCGACACACGAGGTCCACGGCCTCTACCGACACCACGCCAAAGCCGACTACACGTGGTCCGGTTCACAGCGAGGCGCCTACGCAGCCCCTGACTACCAACGACACTTAATTGGCAGTGTCTTCTGTGCCCGAGGTCGCAGGCTCCTCGGCCCACACCCCGACTGCAGATACCGAAGCCACTCTTGGCGTTGAACCTCAAAATGTGGACAGGTCCACCTCCACTCAAGGTGTCTTCAGATCTTCCTCTTCTTTTTCCATCAAGGCTTTCTCTAAGTCTAAAGCAGCCATGCATCCTAAGAGACAAGCTACACAGGGCCCATCTCCAGGCCCCATGCCTAAAAAACAGATGCTTAAAATGGCTGAGGATTTAATTACTCTTATCAGGGATTCTCAACCCCCCCACGGACAAAAGGCACAGAGTGGAGGAAGAATCCCCCTCCTCTGATCAGGGCTCCATTATTTCAGAGCACTCTGATGATCAGGAACATTCTTACTCCCCTTTTGAAGACTCTGATGCAGAGGAGTCCATTCCTTCTGTATCCCCCCCAGATGATTACTCATTTGGGGAAACTTTGCATACCTTAAGGGAACACTTCTACTGGGAAGGCCAAGATTATTCAGATTCCAAGAAAAGGCTTAGGGAATTTCTCTTGCTACCTGAGCACAGGCCTCTGGCTATACCTCCTGTCTTGGACATCCTAGATGATGTTCACTCGGAGGCCTGCCTTAACCCGGATTATCTGCCTCCAGCCCCAGTCAAGCCTGACAGGTACTACAGGGTTCCTGACTCACACCAATTTCTATACAAAAGCCATGCTGCTGACCCAGAAACCATCTCACAGGGCCCCAAGGGAATTAAGGCCTCCACTGCTAAAAATCCATTACCTTCCGAGAGAGATTCCAGATCCTTGGAAAGGTGGGGTAAAAAGGTATATACCTCGGCTACCTTAACCATGAGGGCCTTAAACTGTCAGTTCCACATGCTAAAATGCCAACAGTTTTTGTTATCACAATTGAAAAGTAAAATGTCACAACCTGAACAACCAGACTTGAAGGAGTTGCAGGATTTCATGCATAGTGCAGAACAAGTGGGTAAGCATACCCTACAATGTGGTTTTGATGCTCTAGAGGCCTCATGTAGAGCTGCTGTTACAGGATCAGTTATACGTAGACATGCCTGGCTCAAGGAACAAACATTGCCTGATCATGTCAAAGCTAAATTACTAGATGCCCCTCTACAAAAGGATGTATTATTTGGTGCTAATGCTGAGGAGGTATTAAGGAAAATGGAGGAAAAGGCTAAATCAATGCAAACTGTGAAAGATTTTCTACAGGTACAACCCCCACGTTTTAGTAGAAATTGGCCTTCCAAAAATTGGTCCTTTCCAGCCACAGACAGCCCCAAAGAGGTAGATACAGGCGCCCGAGGGGCAGAGGACAATCCCAAAGATCGTTTAGAGGCAGACAATGGCAAGCTCCTACACAAAGAGGTGGTGAGGATAACTCGCAATCATTCAGAAAGCAAGCCCAATTACTTTCCCCTTTGCAAGACTCAAATGGCAGCCCCCTTAGGAGGAAAACTGGCATTATTTTCAAAAAATTGGCATATTGTCACAAAAGACAAATGGATCTTGGACATTATAAACAGAGGCTACAGATTCCATTTTCACACCCTTCCAAAAATGAGAGGCATGCCAAACCTGCCACACAATCAAAGGGCAGAGGCACAAAGGCAAATTACAGATCTCATAGACATGAAAGCTATTCAAGAGGTACCTACGCACAAACAAGGTCAAGGTTTTTATTCCAGACTATTCCTGGTACCAAGGAAGGGAAAAGATTGGAGACCTATTTTGGACCTATCCATCCTAAACACATTTCTACTGCACCAAAATTCAAGATGCTCACTCTACAGCAGCTTCTTCCCATGCTGGGCAAGGAGTCTTGGCTGGTAACATTGGACCTCAAGGAGGCATACCTGCATGTCCCAATCAGACAAAATTGCAGAAGATACCTCAGATTTCTTGCAGGTTCAACCCATTATCAATTCTCTGCATTGCCCTTTGGCTTATCTACTGCGCCCAGAGTATTCACAAAATGCCTGGCATCAGTAATTACCTACTGCAGACTTCAAGGGATACAAATATACCCCTATTTGGACGACTGCCTGATCCAAGCGGACAGCAAGCACATTCTTCTGAAACATCTGGCTTATGTAATAATGTTGTTGAACTCTCTGGGATACACAGTCAACAAAAAGAAATCAAGGCTAATACCCTCTCGGAAGATAATTTTCCTGGGTGCCAACTTGGACACAAACACCCAGATTGCCTACCTCACGCCAGAGAAGCAGGGGCAACTAACTCAATACTTCAGAGCACTAGAAATTGCACCAGGCTGACTGCAAGGAAAATCCTGCAGGCTCTGGGATTCATGGCATCTTGCTTCTTACTAATCTCATGGGCAAAGCTGCATATGAGGAAACTTCAATGGTACCTGAAAAACCTATGGTCTCAACACAGCCACAGTTTGGAAACAATAATACCACTAATTCTATGTTTACAAAAGGAATTTCTGTGGTGAGCTCAAGCATGCCAAACAAACACAGGTCTTCCATTCAGCAAGCCTCAAGCAAATCAAGTCATCACAACAGACGCCTCGGACTACGCCTGGGGGACGCACATGACAGATCGGTGCATTCAGGGCAAATGGTCCCAAAAAGAAAAGCACCTCCACATCAATCAAAAGGAAATGCTAGCAGTAATAAATGCTATTATAGCTTTCAAAGACCTTCTGCAACCAGGTCAACTATTGATAAGAACGGACAACACCACAGTTATGTGGTACATAAACAAACAGGGAGGAACACATTCATACCCCTATGCAGACTGGCCATGTCACTTTGGAACATGGCCATGGACTTACAAATCGAACTACAAGCACAGTACTTGCCAGGCAAGGAAAACACGCTGGCAGACAACCTAAGCAGAAATATGACAGATCCACACGAATGGAAGTTGCATCCAAAAGTTTTTACAGAAATAATCCAAGCATGGGGAAGGCCAGACATAGATCTCTTTGCCTCCCACAAAAATCACCAATTGACAAAATTCTGCTCAAGGATTTTCCATCCAAAGGCCTGGAGAGTGGACGCTCTCTTTCAGTTGGACATCAATGACAGTTTATGCCTTCCCACCTCTTCCTCTGTTGCCCAAAGTTCTATTGAAAACCAAAGCAGACAGACCAAAGATGATTCTCATTGCTCCAGACTGGCCAAGACAACACTGGTACCCACTCCTGAGGAGCCTGACGCATTCCCCACCATGGATCCTGCCTCTAATGCCTCTTCTCCTGACTCAGCACAGCTTCAAAACTCTTCACAGCCAGCTAAAAACACTCAATCTAGCTGCATGGAAGATTCCTTAGCATCACAACAGACCCTACTCTCCAAGGAGGTGCAGGATGTCATTTTGGAGGCCAGAAGGCGGTCAGCTAGAAAAGCTTACTCTGCAAAATGGAAACGATTTTGTGTCTGGAATGAGAAAAAGGGCCAGGATCCTGGAAAACTGAATTTACCTCAAATACTACAGTATCTAGCTGAGCTGCTAAGCAGTGGACTTTCATTCTCCTCCATCAAAATCCATGCCTCAGCCATTTCTGCAGAATACAACACTGATCCACCCTTTTTCTCTCACCCTCTCTTAAGACAGTTCCTCAGAGGGGCTAAGAATCTAACAACCAATACCTGCTTGGGATCTCAATTTCATTCTGGAAAAACTGACCTTGCCTCCCTTTGAGTCAGCTGCCTCATCAGATTTGCAATATTTGTCCTGGAAAACAGCTTTCCTTCTGGCTATTACTTCAGCTCGTAGAGTTTCAGAACTACAAGCTCTCATGGCTGTGCAGCCTTTTATCATCTTCCATCAGGACAGAGTTTCCTTACGAACCAACCCGTCCTTTATGCCTAAAGTGGTATCCAGGGTAGCTTTGAATCAGGCCATACACTTACCTACCTTTTATCCTAATTCTCAAAACAAAGGGGAGAGATTACTACATTCCTTGGACATCCACATACAACTGCGTTATTATTTGGACAGAACAAAGCCTTTCAGAAAATCAGAACAGCTCTTTGTGTCCTATGCTGTAGGAGCTCAAGGAAAGCCAATTTCCAAACAGACAATCTCAAAATGGATAGCCCACTGCATACGCTTTTGCTATTCTTTTCATGGCAAAACTGTACCTACAGGCATCAGATCTCACTCCACAAGGGCCACAGCTACCTCTGCAGCTTTCCTCAGAGGAGTTCCTACCAAAGATATTTTGGAAGCAGCCACTTGGAGTTCTGTGCATACCTTCTCCAAGCACTACCACCTACCATTATACTCCAGAACTAGAGCAGGCTTTGCCACTGCAGTCTTGCAGGGCATCCTGGCTCCTCCTAATTCCACCTAGTGCCTACCACCCCTTTCTTAGCTTTGGGATTCTACCCATCTGTTATGACTGCAGCTGTATGCACGATGAACATAGTACAGTTTTGTACCTACCATAAATGTAGATGTTCGAGTGCTAATACAGCTGCAGTCCAGGTTTCCCTCCCTCCTTCCCCTCTTGGGACAGGCCTATTAGCTAACACCTCCTCATACAACCTGATTGGGATATTCATTTATGGTGTATTTGCTTGCAACTACTGTATTTTGATTATATTGCATTGCTTTATTACACAAATTTATGTATTGCCTTCCTTCTGGGGGCACCTGACATCTGGGGCAAGAAAAACTGAAGAAAATGGCATCGGCTGGTTCCTTTATACCCCTGTCGCGCTGACGTCAGGGAAGAAGCGACGACAACCGACGCCAGACCTAGACTTTGGAATTCGGCCAACCGAGGACCTGCCTGACGGCAGGAGAACCCATCTGTTATGACTGCAACTGTATTAGCACTCGAACATCTACATTTATGGTAGGTACAAAACTGTACTGTCTCACCACAGTCTCCAGGGTGTTCACCAAATGTATGGCAGCAGTAACAGCTCACTTGAGACTGCACAGATTCTGGGTGTTTCCATATCTAGATGACTGGCTCATCACTGCTTCCAGGAAGACAAACAAACAACCAGGCATCTACTAATTCAAGCAACAGAGTTAATTCTGCATTTGTTCATGAGGTTGGCCAGCACAGTCAGTCAGACAAAATCTCAGCTAAGCCCCTCTCAAGATTTAGAATTCATAGGACCTCGTCTGAACACCATCTCTTGTGTAGCCTCCCCTCCTCATCACAGATTACAGAAGATAAAATACCAAATACATCCTATTCTATGCAAAAACAAACTTCCAGCGCTACTAGTCCTTCAAGCGTTGGGTTCCATGGCAGCGACCATCACTCTAGTCCCATTAGCAAGGTTCCACATGTGGCTACTACAGTGGCTTCTAGCATCACAATGGTCTATTCTAACTCATCCAGTGAACTACCCCATACTAATCACCAGTCACTGCAAAAAAGACCTATCCTGGTTCATAGGTTAGTACTAAGTTAACTGCCCTTGTGAGCCATTTTAAGCCTAGCCAATTATCCCTTGTGAGACTCAAACCCTGCACCTTGTGTTTGTAAGGCAAACACCTTAATCACTAGGCCACCCTCCCATCCCAGGTGGATGGAATCCGAAGAAATCCTATTAGGCCATCCATTTGTCCTTCCTCAACCCAAGGCCATAGTGACCGCTGATGCCTCCCAGATGGGGGTGCATTATCTGGGAAGAACAGTCCAACGTACTTGGTCCTCAATAGAGGCCAATCTGCATTCATTGTCCTGGAGTTGAGGGCAGTGCTATCAGCATGGCAAGCCTTTCAATTTGTCCTCCCACTAGGGACCATTGCAATCCAAATAGACAACATGTCTGTAGTCTGGAACATCAGCAAACAAGGGGAAACAAAGTCCTACCTCCTGTGTCAATAATCCCTCAGAGTGTGGCAATGAGCTATTTCCTCCAACTGGTTTCTGATAGCAGTGCACATCCCAGGCAGTTTAAAAGTGACAGCAGACAAACTGAGCAGATGCATTCTACTGTTTCATGAGTGGTCTCTGAATCTCGAGATAGCGAGGAGCATTTTTCATCGCTGGGGCCAGCCTTGCTGCGACCCTTTTGCCTCACCCCAAAACAACACGTGCAGAAGCTACATTTCCTTAATCCCCCATCAGGGGGAGCCACCGAGAAATGCTGCTCTCCTCAATTGGCCCCCAGGTCTCCTGTATGCCTTTCCTCCCTTCCCTCTAATTCCACTCTTTCTCAAAAAGGCAGCCAGGTTGAGAAGCAAAGTGATCCTCATTGCACCCTATTGGCCTTGACAAATTTGGTTCCCCTTCCTGTGGCCTCATCTAGTTCACCGTCCATGGATTCTGGACTCTGTTCCAGACCTGCTGTTTCACCCTCAGGGACTGGTGCATCCCAAACTTCAAAATCTCAAACTGACAGCTTGGTTCCTTCAATTCCACTAGTCAACAGGCATAATGATATATCTACCCCAGTGCGGAAAATTCTGCTGGCTTCCCATAGACCATAAACCAAGAAACTCTACCTTAGTAAGTGGAAGAGATTTTCATCCTGGGTTTATGATAAAGATCTCAATCCTTTCTCTGCTCCTGTGGAAAAAGTTCTAGAATTTCTAGCCATTTTTTTTATCAAGGGGCTTCCACCTGCACAGTTTCCTATTAGCTGCCATTTGTAACTTCCATAATGGTTTAAGTGACCTTCCTCTGATTTCACATAGATTATGTAAAGTGTTCCTCAAAGGAACCTTGCATTTAAAGCAAAAAGTAAAAAAAATACTAATTACCTTACTGCCTTTACTATTTCTGTTTTGCCACCTTACTGCCTATTAACAAAAACTTGACCTTGATATTCACTACCCGAATGGTCAAACAGCCCACCCATGACTTATCACACAAGACCACACACTTAACCATCCTGCACACACCCAATCTACCACCCCCAACAAAATATCACCCTTGTAAAGCCATAAAATGCAATCCTAAAGACAAAGACTATATAAAACTTATAAACAAAATCCTAAAGCTTAGAGTATCCTGTCACTATAACCTTATAATACATGGGGACATTCATCCCAACCCTGGCCCATCTACACCCAATAACCTTTACTCCCCTTCCACAACCCCCACAGTCAAACTATTCCTTTCTACTCCCACTAGTTCCCTCCTAGCATTTCACCTAAATATTAGAAGTATTAACAATAAAATTCCCAACCTGCATGCCCTCCTAGCAACCCACTCCCCAGACATTATGTGTCTTACGGAAACCTGGTTAAAACCAAATACTACTGATAATATACACTACCTCCAGGCTATAATATTCACCAATTAGACTGCACCAAAAAGAAAGGAGGTGGGATAGCAGTCCTTTACAAAAATACTCCGTTAATAGAGAAACCATACAACCACCCCAATTCAATAATGCAGAACTTCTCATAACCAAACTACAGATTAACCATAACAAATGCTTGAATATCACCTGTACATACATTCCACCAGGTAACAACATAAATACCCTAGAGGATATCCTCTATTGGTTATCCACTACCTATCTGCAAGAAACTATAGTTCTTGGTGACTTCAATACCGATTGGCACTCCTGCTCCTCCAAACCCCCCCTCACCCCTATAAACTTATTTGGGTTTAAGCAGACCATAACCTCTCCCACTAGGATCAACAAACCTACCAACAGGGAAAGTATCCTAGACTGGATACTATTCAATAACCATCCCCAACTGTACACAGCTGGGACTCTCCCTGACGACCTTAGTGACCATCTACTTAACTATATCATAAAACATAAGGCAGGAAACCCCCAGCAGACCAAATATAAAACACTTAGAAACAAGAAAAACTTTGATCCTGTTATTTTCCTAAACAAACTAAAGCAGTTGACTGGTCAAAACTAAATCTACCATTAGAAGAGGCCATAGCTCACTTTAACACTAAATTCCTAAGTATCCTTGATTCCCATGCTCCAGCACGTACAATAAAATCTAGATCAAACACAGCACCATGACTCACAAAGGATACCAAATCAAAACTAGAAACAGACCTGGGCCAGCTGGTGATCAACTAAAGCCCCACTTGACCATTTAAAATATAGCCAACCCAGGAATGAAACAAAAAAATCTATTCTACTAGATAAAAAAGGCTACTACCAAAATCTCCTACAAAAACACCAAAACAACCATCAAAAGTTCTGGGCAGGCTTAAATCATCATCATTCAGGTCATATTACCACCCCAACCCCTGCTAACCACACCCATAATTCCCCAGAGACAATAGCTGGCACCTATAATAACTTTTTCACTGAAACAATCCAATCCCAAGCAAATCAACTAACCCCCACAAATTTAAACCCCATCTCTAATCTGCTCACTAATCACGCCCAATTTAGCTTCCAACCCATATCTTCCACCTTTATCAAAACATTTATAAAAAAGCTAAAACTTACTACCCTCTCTGCCGAACTCCTCCCTGCAGAGTACCTACAAATAGCTACAGATGCCATTGCATACCCCATATCTATCCTGATCAACAGAACCTTTTCCGAAGGTGCTATCCCTTCCCTCTGGAAAATATCCCACATCATCCCCCTCCATAAAGGTGGAAGTTCCACAGAATTATCCAACTATAGACCCATTGCTATTCTTTCCCCATTAGCCACAATAATGGAGAAATGTGTACACAAGCAAGTAATGCAATACCTCATGCAGAATAACTTACTGTCTAACTCCCGGCATGGTTTCAGGCCACATCACAGCACAACTTCTGCCCTCCTTTCCTTTACTAATGCCATAAACCAAAACAGGAATGACAATAGGCTATCCTCTGCCTTCTTTCTTGACCTATCAAAAGCCTTTGACATGGTCAACCGTGAACTTCTTATTCTTTCTCTAAAGTCAATTTCCCTCAATAAGCACGCAATCCAGTGGTTCCAGTCCTACCTGACTGGTAGACAACAGGCTGTATTATGGCAGGGCAAATTGTCCAGCCAGCTACCTCTCACACTTGGTGTCCCTCAAGGCTCCATACTAGGTCCACTACTCTTCTCTGTTTTCATCAATAACCTTTACACTGCTATCCCTAAAGCTACCTGCATTGAATATACAGATGATTCCACTCTGATCTACTCAGGCACCTTCCCATCCGACCTGCAAATCGTAACCCAAAATACATTTAACACTATTGAAAACTGGCTCTCCAACCAATGCCTGCTACTGAACCCCAATAAAACTACTTCATTTTTCTGCAACATTCCCTCCCTCCGTCCCCCGGACCTTGTCCTGTCTTTTCAGGTTTGGTTCATTGGGCTGAGTTGCTTATGTTTTTAGTCACAGCAAACTCGATCTGAGGGAAGATAGGAGATGGTAGGGCATTATGGGTAAGTGGAGGAGCTCGGAGCTTGGAGCAGATGCTAGAAAAAAAGTTGCCGGCTCGGATCCGATACGGATCCGTATACCCACAGGTTGCAGAAAAATGAAGTATAACTACTCAGATGGAACATTATGGTGAGTACATAAGGGATGTTATAACTCCATTGTACTTGAGCCTCATCAGACCACTAATAGAGTTTAATGCACCCTTTTGCATGTAACTCACCAGACATCTGCAGCAGCTGTAGAGACCTCAGATGTTTCTCACTAAGAAAATACAGGGACTCCAAACCATGACCTGCATGGACAGGCTGAAAGCCCTGTCACTTTACTCTCTATTTTATAAGCTGCTGAGAGTTGACTTGTGCATGTCCTATAGGGCAGTCTCCAACCCTGCCCTAAGGAAAATGCTACACATTCAAAAGACAAATGGCACAAGAGTCACTCACTCTAGAGATCTCAACCTAGCTTGTGACATTTATAGAACTTGCTGGAGAGACAGCTATGTCTACCAGAGTGCCTCTTTGCTGGAATAGACTTCCTATTCACGTAAAACAGAGCTCCTCACTGACCCTATTCAAATGCAAGCTAGATAATTGGATGGGAGGCCGCAAATTCGCCCCTGGGTTGGCAAACGTCCCTCATGGACAGTGGTAGCCGGTGGTGATCACAGACCCACACTCTTTATACATTTGTTCTGTAAACTACCCAAAAAGAACAATTAAGGATACTTGGGATTAATATAGCTAGGCTTGCAAAGACTCTAGGGACGCTGGCCTAGTAACCATCTATGAACTTATGAACATGTGTGTGTGTGTTTGGGGGCGGTCATGTGGGTCTGGGCGAGTACGTGTATGTGGGCAAGTGTGTATATGTGTTTGTGTGTGTGTGTGTGTGTGTGTGTGTGTGTGTGTGTGTGTGTGTGTGTGTGTGTGTGTGTATGTGTGTGTGGTGGGGCGGGCAAGCATGTATGTGTGTCTGCACAAAAACAGGAAAATAGCAGTTGAATTTGACACAGTAACAAAGCAACACTATTTTGTAGAGAGCTGGCCACTGCGTCATGCTCATGTGACATTCTGGATTTGTGTGTGTGTAATTATTGCATATACGGAGTAACAGAACTGTGGAGCAAAGCTAGAATGACACTGGGGTGAAGCTTAACTTGGGGAATAGTGGTGTCAGTGCAGTGGGCTTGCTGCAACATCTGTGGCGTGTCCTGAATTGACATGGGCCGATAATTTTTGCACCGGTTAGCCATTACAATACTGTTTTGGGCAGAGGGAGTCAAAGCCCCACTGTTCATCAACACATGTATGTATGTGTGTGTCTGTGTGTGTGTGTGTGTGTGTGTGTGTGTGTGTGTGTGTGTGTGTGTGTGTGTGTGTGTGTGTGTGTGTGTATGTCTGCTAGTCAAAATGTAATGACCAGCAAGATTTGCAGTTGTGGTCTGTCAGGCGCTGACATGATGATGGGTAGCAGGTGTCAAAAGATTGGGAGACAAACGTAATGACATTTAATAAACAGATTTACACACATTAACCAGTTATCATTTGGTGTGTGTGTGTGTGGGGGGGGGGGGGGTAAAAGAACTTATATACATGTGTGAATGATTTATGGGAGTTGCAATGGAAAACACATATTAAACACATGAGTAGAAGTATTGGATTACTTATCAGCGTACCCACAAGTTTCCCAAATTTTGGCTTATACTTTTTCTCTGACATACTACAGTCCATAATACTTTTTGAAAAAGTTGTTGGATAAAGACATTCATTGCAATTAAATACATCTTTTTTTTCTTCTTCTTCAGAAAATGAATACTAAGTCATGAAGTCTTATTTTGTGACCTTACTGAAATCAGTAGTATTGCTGTTTTCAAAAGTATCTGATTTGGCAGCTTTCTCCATGAGTCTGTTGCTAAGATGATGAGAGAGAGGCTACAAGTATCAATAATCCCAGATGGAAACCAGTGTCTGAAACGTAATATACACTAACTTCAAACTACAACTGAATGACACTGTGGTGGTGCAGAATAAAGCAGGATAATGCACGAACTGGCCAAAAAACACTCACGTAAATTTGATTAAAAATAAGAAAAACATAAAACGCTTAACTTGATCACTGCGTTTTTCATCCTACTACATAAGACTTCATCAAATAACCCTTCTCGCAGCATTGAATCCAATATATACTAACATTTATTATCCAATTACACAATAAAAAAATCAGATTAAATGACAGAATGAGTTAAAATACCCTATAAATTATAAACTTGATATTCCAAACTAATACAACATATTAAAACCTAGGATCTGAACCATTTCCATATGGATCAAATGTCTTCCATTCTTATTAAAATATTATTGCTCAACTGAAAATAATAAAAACAATAAGAATAAACTAATAGATGAATAAAAAATGATAAATGTCTTAAACTGGCCAGATAGAAAAAAATATATATTCAGTAATAATTATGAAAGCTGTGTTACCAGTGTTCTTATGGGGCTAAAATGATTATGTAATTACAAAACAATGTCTATTGCCATGCAACATTGACTAATTAGTTGAATCTAGCCAAGCTGGAAATGTGGGACTCTAGCTCATTGAAGGAGGGGGATAGAAGGAGTAACTTGGCAGGAATTGAAATTTGCAAAACTGCTCTTTGTAAAAAGTCATTTTTATCTCAGTAATTTGTTGACATTTTTGCAAACTTCTTTCAGAGAACTGTAGTACATCAGTAGGAACAACATTTGTAAAACTCAGTGCAGACCAGTCAGTGACACTGACACATGATCTCCAGACTCTCAAACTTGGCATATTTTTTCAGGTGTTCCATTCTAAGTAAATGGAAGTGTATACTGTGAATAAATGGTAGGGCTACTTTTTCTTCCATAGTGCATTATGGGGCAAATCTAGCTTTGCAAAGTAATCAGGGTGTCTGCCCCATAAGGTCAGACAAGGATAAAAAAGATAACAATTAGGGATGAGTATTTATTTTGCTGTGGGCAGCTTTGGGAGGTGCAGTAATTCATGGGAAGATAAAAATGTTTTTTCATCATTTGCCCATAGTGGTCCTTTAAATATGCCATTGCATTTCAGCTATGTGGCTTCTAAATCCCCATGACTGTTTTACTTTTAAGTCTTTACTAGTACATTCAGCCTAGCAAAGTCAAACCATACTACCTGTTAGCATGCATGTTTCAGACTTTTTATGACCTCGTCAGAATAGTGCAAATGGATTGTTTAGCTATAGTTTAGAAACACAGGGCTTAAAACCCAGTCTGATGCCCCAAAACCTTAAGGTGCATGCAAAATATCACAAACAAAATGCAAATAAAGGGTAAAGAGGTTATACAAACCATTCAGTAAAAACTGCAAGAAAGACTCAGCCAAGTTAAAGATTTCACTGTGTAATACCTTAGACTTTCTGTAAAACAGGCCCATGGGATATGTGCAAATGACCCATTAAGGACATATCATTGTTTCAACTACATAGCTTCTGAATACCTATAACTTTTCACTTTTTGATTTTTAAATCTTTATGGCTACATTCAAGCCAATAAAACCAAACCTCACTATCTGTAGACATACAGTGTATAGCTTCATAGAGTAGTAGTAAGCTAACTGCCCTTGCGAGCCATTTTAAGCCTAGCCAATTACCCCTTGTGAGACTCAAACCATGTACCTTTTGTTTGTAAGGCAAACACCTTAACCATTAGGCCACCCTCCCAACCCTGTCAGTGTTCTGACTATTTATGGCCTCGTCAGTACAGCATAAGTGGATTGTTTAGCTGTACTACATATATACTGTTTGTCTGCCTATGCAGTGTTTTGTCAACAAACTTCAGTGTAGTAATTTTGCCATTGTGGTTGCGAGATCAAATGAATGTTTGGTTGAGTGAATGTGAAGATGGAAGGCAGAAGTTCCCCTGGGTAAGGAAGTGGATAATTTGTGTTTGTAATTTCAGAAGTGTCAGATTTCCAGAATGTTTGGTATTGCTGTGCATGAGCGTGTTTAAGTATTTGCGGATTAGGGTTAGGGTTAGAGTAAGACTTTGGGTAAGATATAGGCTTAGTGCTGTGCGAGTCTGATTTTCTTAGTTCTGTGTGTGTGTGTGTGTGTGTGTGTGTGTGTGTTTGTGAGAGAAAGAGAGAGCAGCAATAGCAGTTCATTGAGTGCTCGTGGGTTAGAGTCAGAGTTAGAGCTAGGTAGGGGAATAGATTTAGTGCTGCGTATGGTGTGTGTCTCTGATGGAGATTGTGTAAAGTTAAATATATATTTCCCCATGGTTATAGATACACACAAAAGTTTGGAGCCAAATAGTGTGCCATGGTTAAGAGGTTAAAGAGCATATAGCAAGAAATATGACAAAAACACATTGTTCAGTGACCCACCATCTTGGCACGTATGACATGACCATGTAAGGATTTCTGGACTCAGTTAGCTTAAGAACATGTTGGGACATGTTAGAGGTTTGACTTACCATTTTGAGTACAGACTGCATAAAAGAAAGACTCCACATGGTACGGGATTGTTAGCTGACAGAATCATCGAAAGAAAGATCTTCGTTGGACAATAGACAGTTGGTCTCGGACAGCGGTGTGGAGCTGGACTACAAAAGACTCATTCGCATTTGTTTGCATATTGCAAAGGTCTTTACAGTAGTAGCATGTTATACGTTTCATTATAAAATTGAATAAATCGCCTTTGAACCTAAAATACAGTCTTGTCTATTCTAACAATGGCAAACCATCCAGCTTCAATGTAGCTTCTGTTACATGTATCATGATGAGCTGACCAGTTTTTCATTTTTATAACCGCTACTAGTCCAGTTACACATTGACGTCAACTATGGTAATTCGCAAGACATCAGTATTGAGGTACAATGAAGACATCAATGGAAAATACTTCAATCCAACAGATACTTCAGAACAACCACAACAATAGAATTGTTTTAGCGTCACTACAACAGTTGCAGATCAACTTCACAACCTTTTGGAGCAGCTGTAAGACTTTTCAGCAAACAATATGGAAGAACTTTAACGTTTAGCTACCCCTACAGAGTAATCGAAAGAAAGATCTTCATTGGAGACTAGACAATTGGTCTAGGACAGCAGGTTGGAGCCCAGCTACAAGAAACTCAGACATATTTGTTGCATGTTGTAAAAGTCTTTACATTAGTAGTGTGTTAGACATTTGATTGCAAAATGTAATAAATTGACTTTGAACCTAAAATACAGACTTGTCTATTCTACCAGTCTTTCTGTTCACTTGTGTTAGAGAAATGTGTTTTGTAAAGTAACATGCAAGGCTAGGGTTAGGGGCAGGAAAAGTGTTAGCACAAATTACTTGCTGCATGAGAGGTGATGCAGAAATACACATACAGGAATATGCAGGGAGTACTGTGATAAAGAAAACATAGCTATAGCTATAGATATAGATGTAAATCTAGATAAGATAGAAATACAGTCAACAGTAAACATGAAGCAATTGAAGAATTTCAGATATACAATATTTACCCCTTAGCAATGATACCTTGATTATTTCTATATTATTAATGAAATATAAATATAGATGCAAGCAAAACCAACCTGCAAAAAATATTCATACTGTATAACAGATACAAATTAATGCGGCTGTCATAAATAAAGAACAGTACATGTGCCAGGGTTAAAAATAATGTTTTACTCAGTAACTGTGGTCTTCTGTGTAAGAACTGGAAACTGAATACAAATAACCAAAGTACACACAACTGAAAATGGAGCAACACAGCTGAAATGTGGCATACATACATACTTGCTGTAAGAAATAATGTACACTTGAAGCAAGGCAAGATAACCTCAAATCAGTTAAGATAATATCTAGTAGATGTTAAAGGAAGACACAACAAATGAAGAAGATGAATATCAGAGAAGGGGATAAAGAGTATGACCAAGAAGTAGGAAGGTAGGAAGGAAACAGTCTGGGGTGAGGGAGATTAAGACCGAGGAATTAAAAAAAGAATGGCAAGAGCAAAGAGAGGGTTGGTCAGAGAAAGGAGCGGGTGAATATAGGAGAAGTGAGAGTAATGAACTGCAGAATGTTTGGGGAACTTGTTGAAAGAAGATGGGAGGAAGTTCAACAGATGAGAGATTAGTAAACTGGAAATGTAGACTTGAAATGTGAACATTTAGCGATGTGAAGTAAACTTGAAGGAATTTATTCTTAAACATTGAGCTGTAGCTAATCAGCACATGTAACAATGAAACCATTCTGGAGAATCACAAAGCACAGTCACCAGAGCAGTCTCTATCATTAGTTTTACAGTGAGAAACGTGGTGCTGTAGAATTTCTCCGAGTTCCACATCAGTCAAACAATCCCACGTCTTCCATACAATGGTTGATCATTTGCCTTGCATATCCTCAGGGTTATAACACCTGTACTGATTACTTGAGGCTTGTTGTCCTTGCTGAAGCCTGTGCTTAGAGGGACGTTTTCATATGTTAAATGAAAGTCTGTTCTATGGTTTATGTAAAGGGACACCATTGGAGGCATTGCAGAAGAGCACTGTCACAGAAAATGATGGCCACTTTCTACATGCTTTATGCTCTCATGCCCGCCAACCATCAAGCCTCTCCTGATCAGAATCGATCCATTTCTCTGCTGCCACTGTGATCTACAACATGGGGGTAACAGTCATAAAGAGGATCTGTCATTCAGGCAACCATGAGTGCAGTTTGCAGCTTTGCCAGCATCTCAACAACAAGGACATTTGTTTATAGCTCTAATCACTCCACCTGGGTGGGGTGACATGTAATCCATATCACCAAAGGGGCCGTGATGTATTTGTCAAGTGAGTGTGTGCTCATATCCACCCACCATTGAAAGTTGCTACCGGGCAGTGGCTTAGTGAGCTGAATGCCAGCCCATATTTGCCTTCATTATTTCTTCTCTGAGAGATTGTGGCAAATTTGCTGCCTACTTCTAATTCCTCCGTCCCTCACTTCCATTTTATCCAATGCCAGAAGCAGTATTTGAACTGGGATCACATGGGCCTTAGAGCATTATTCCTGTATTCCTGTATGCTGCTGTAGCTGTCCACCATGTCAGCAATTTGCTCTGTAGTAGTCTGTGAGCTGTTATTAGTTTGATCAGCTTTAGATAGATATGAAATTATGTGCCTGTCAGCTTATTTAAGGTTTTGTTGTGGTAATGAGCAGGTATGGCACTAGAAAGGCATACAACCCTGTTATAGCCTAGCTTAGATTTGTGTGGTGGTTCTGAGTATATTAGTCGTATATAGGAAGCATGTAAGAAATTGCTTAGCAGGAATGCATGATTTGCACCTGTTTTGAAATAGTCAATAATAAAAGCTTTAGCCTTTTACAGTATGCAAACTTCTAATTAATAGGTATATTTTTCATTAATGACTCGCTAACCTGGTATGGAGATCAAAACTTTGGTTTCTTTTCCAAGATTACTGCAAGAAGATTAGCAGGATTCACTAAATGAATAAGCTTTATCTTCCATTATCAGGAAACCTGGTGCAGGTTGTGAATCAGCTGGTATATAAGAAAACAGCATTTGTTTTGGTTTCAGTATAATTTCTGAATGAGTTTGTGACCCTGATTGGATGAACATAAACCCATACTGAAGTACTGACAGTACTGTAGCACATACCTGCAGCAGAGCAGTGTCACATCATCTAGATATTGGGTTAACTCAGGAATACGACTGTGTTTAAATATGTCTTTCACAATATTAGAATATAGGAGTATGTCAGGAAAAGAGATGTGGGGGTACAACCAAAAGGACTGACAGATGGGAAGAAGTCACATCTTGCAGTATTACTTCAAGGCACTGGTAGAAACAAGAAATGCATCTGAGGAAACAAATATCTGACAGATGCTTTTGAAATCAGATTTAAAGGACAGTACATGCATTTGAAACAGATTAAAAGAAAAAAAATAAATACATACAACTAAAAGAATTTGTCTAAAATTAGGCCATATTCACCCTTATAAATGCAGCTGATAGCTTTAAGTTATCAGCTAATTCTTAAAAGTTCAGTGCAGTAAACGGATATCTTCATTTGAACACAGGCTACAGAAATGCAGGAGAAACAGCAATAGGAATTTATTACCATTCTCATACAGAAATTAAAAGCAAGGATAGTTTCTTAATTAAAATTAAGGCAGTAATCCATATAAACTTGGTTATTAGTCTTAGAAAAGCTATTAACTATCTATCCTTGCAGGACAAGGTAAACTCTTCAGAGATAACATGGTGACTCAGGATGGGAGGTTCCTGTTAGTGTCCAAACTCCTTTTACCTGAGAGGCAATGCTAGCTAAAGAGCTAAAGTGACTATTCATAAAAATAAATTTTCTTCTTTTGGCTGCTCCCGTCAGGGGTTACGACAGCAGATCAACTGTTTCCATTTCTTCCTGTCCTCTGCATCTTGCTCTGTCATACCAACCGCCTGCATGTCCTCTCTCACCACATCCATAAATAAATAATAATAAAAAAATCCTTTACACTTTAGGGGAAAGAAAAACACTGCCATGAACAGAATTTATTTTTCTACAGGGCAAAGTTACTACCGCAATCACCTGCGTCCCTGCCACACTTCTTAACTTCTTTGCTGAACAGTGCTTTACATAGATATAAATAATGGGGTACACGCCTCAAACTCAAGGACAGTTTCTAAATATTACTCGAATTCAGTTCGAAAGTTAATAGAACAAGAGGTTTTATATAAGAAGTAGAAAACTGTAATGCCAAGCATTATTAACTGACTGTAATCTTCAATAATTTACCAGAAAATCAAAGGTTTTACAGAGGGCAGAACAAAAATACAGACAAAATCATGGTAAGTTGAGAGGTATGGTGGTCCCTGTCACCAGATAGTGATTCTGATGCCCTCTTCCCTGTAAGAGCTGATGTTCTGTAGTCCTATCTTGCCTTCATTCTTACATATGGCTCCGACTCAGCCTATTACAAAGCTCAAAGTCTCTTAGTTGACTCGTGGCTAGGTAGGTATCCCATAGTGCACCAGTACAATCCCAAGATCTCATTTGCCATGTCTATGAGTTCAGAAGTGCTTCTTGCTTGGCTGTGGCTAAGTTTAAACTTTTTGTATTATTATCACTTTACTGTTTTCTATAGCTAGTCATCTTATTACTCTATAGTGTTTAGTAGTGTTAGGAGTGTTTACAATGTTTTGGAGTGTTTTTGGTATTAAATTAGTTAGTTTGTTGAGAACTGGTTGGCCGTTGGCACTTGTTCTCCGTTTGGTATCCTGTGTGCTAGTTTTCTTATTAACTTTGATGTTTCATGGGTCCACGTTTAGGACCCTATTTTCTCGCTTTATATTTACATTTACATTTATATTGTGTGCAGTGTTTGTTGCTTATTACAGGAGTTTTCTCTGCGGGTCTGCTTTTTCGGCCTTGGTTTCTAATTTAGAAAATTTAGCTTGCGTGCAGTGTTGCTTGCTAGTTCCTTGCCTGCTACTAGTTTCTTGCTTTTTTCTATGACTTAGCGTATCTAGCTAGGTCCGTTTAGGTTATAGGACCTAGTCCTCTTCTATTTCGTATTATCCTCAGGGCTAGGCCCTTTTAACTTAGAGGACCTAGTCCTTGTTGTGCTTGTGTGTACTTGCTTTACTTACATAGCTCTTCAACATGTCTAAAGAGTCTAAAGACTACAAATCTTCGGGTTTCAAAAAATATATGAAGTGCTTCCAGAAGATGTCAATTACGGATGGCCATAGTAATTGTGTATATTGTCTCGGAGCCATTCATTTGCAGGAAACTTGTTTATTCAGCCATTCCTTCAGCTCCAGAGTTCTCCAGGAGCATAAGAACAAGTTAATTTTGAAAGATCTCCTCAAGCCTTCCTTCGAGGAAGACTTAACGAGTTCTTCTTCATCCAAATCACATTCTTCCAAGAAAGAGAAGGTTAAGCCGGCCAAGAGGCATTCTCCGGTGCTGACTAGTGTATCAGAACTACCTCAGAAACAGTCTAAACTGGATAAGACTTCGGCCTCCTTGGCTCCACTGTCCTCGGAGCCGGTCGAGGTTGTTGAGGGTTAGGAGTGAGAGTTGGGAGGGTGGCTTAATGGCTAAGGTGCTTGCCTTACAAACACAAGGTGCAGGGTTTGAGTCTCACAAGGGATAATTGGCTAGGCTTAAAATGGCTCGCAAGGGCAGTTAGCTTAGTACTAAACTATGAACTATGCTATTGGCACGTCAGTGTCAGCCCCAAGCCTTTCGGAGCCGACTACTGAAAACTACATCGGAGCCGGTCCAGTGATCCTTTGCCAGTCTCCCCAACCTTAAGATCTCCAATTCTGCAGAGATCCAGATCACCTACCCTGACATCCAGATCCTCCAGGAGCCTATGGATGTGGAGAGAGTAGTGCTTAGACTCCTGAAGTCATCTGCTTTGCCCAAATTGTCGTTGGTTCTGACCCTTTCGGTTCTGGAGCCACTTGAGTCCATCCCCCCTGTTGTGGTTCCTCCTCCGAGCCGAGTTGAGCCTTCGGAGCCAGAGTTTTCGGTGCCACTTGTGGAACTCACGGTTCCAGCTCTCTTTGAGGCTGTCTCGGAGCCAAGTTCCATTCCGACACCTTCGGCGCCGTCCGTGGTGTCTAGGAGCCGAAGCTCACCGGTCAGCCAAGACAGGGACAATTGGACCCGAACTTGTTCAGTTCCGCATCTCCCCCTCAGTGCATCGGCTAGGGTGAGCCCGGACTCTACATCCATCTCGGAGCTGGTCGCTCTGGAGCCAATGACTACCTCCATTTCCTCTGAGCTGGGGCGGTCTTCAGAGCCAGAGAGATCTGCTTTCAGGATGATGAGGAGTGTGCTGTCTTGCTCATCAGCTCCACACAAGGGTACTGACGCTCTTCCCTCTATAGCACCAACCTCTGTCTTAGCACCTACTCTCTCTCTTGACAGCAGAGACCCGCAGCCTCAGGAGCCCCCGGTGGGTGGCTCCCAGTCTTCTGAGACCTCCTCAGAGTACCCTTCTGAGGAGCCCCCTCGGAAGAGGACATGCAAGAGGAAGCATGTAGACTCCCAGGATGAGTCCATCACTTCAGACACTGACCTTGAGGAGTCAGAAATGTCCCCCAAGTTGTCCTCTGATGATGTCTCCTTTGTAGACATTTTAGAGATCCTTAAGTAGAGAGACGGCTGGCCCACTGTCACCCCTTCTGATGAGGAGTCAGTGTACCTGAAGGCTTTCGGGTCTCAACCTTCAGCCTCTTGGGTGTCTCCACCTTTTGATGAGCTTTCAGACCTGATGCCGTGGAGCCAGTTCCCAGAAGACCCAATAAATTTCTGTCTGCCCCCAAAGAGAAAGATTTTTTGTCCAAGGGCGTGCCTGTAGATGCCATGGTGGTGGTGGCGGCCACTAAGAATGAGCTAGCAAAGACTTATTCATCTGTCCATCCACCGAATAAGGAGTCTTGAACGATGGACAGATACGGGAAGTGTATCTTTTCTTCAGCGGCTTTCACACTCAGATCACTGTACTATCTAACACAATTTAAGAGGCTACTAAGAGATCTCCTTAAGGAGTTAGGAGATACCCTTCAAGGTACATCTACTGAGGAAGTCCCTGAGAAGGTGTCTGCTCAGTTATCTACCTTAAATTCCATTGTGAACTCCTCCATGAGCCTTATCTCTTATGTAACTGACGGAACGAGTAGGGCAGCAGGTTCAGGAGTTTCACTTAGGAGACACTCCTGGATGCACTTATGTAATTTTGCGGAGCCATTCAAGTCTACCTTTACCAATGCCTCCTTTGACGGTTCTTCATTGTTTGGACCTAAGGTAAAAGATACACTCACCAGGTGCAAGCAAGAAGGGAAAACCCTTTCTGCCATGGGAGTATGTTTTACCTTCCCCTCTAGACCATATCCTAAGGGTCAGAGAGGTGGTAAGATGTGGTTCAAAAAGTCCCAGAGATTTTTCCCGGATGTACAGGGTGACTCCTCCTTCAGAGGCAGAGGAGGAGGTGGAGCTAATGGTAGATGTCACCCTAGAAGCAGGGGCGGCCCGCAAAACCAGGAAGGCTGCAATTTGTTTCGAGGCAGTCCCTATTAGCGATCCTGATGTGGGGCCCGGCTGTGTTCTCTGGAGCCAGTCGGGGGTCATATATCTTTGTATTTAGAAGCCTGGATAAACATCTCCAAAGACAAATGGGTACAAAGAATAATCACCAGAGGTTACTCCATACCCTTTTCTCTTCCACCTCACACTCCCAAGAAGATCCCAGATGTTCCACCCAATCACAGGGATCAAGCAATTGTAGAAGTGGAAAAGTTGCTCGCAAACAGAATTATCCAAACCATCCCTGCAGACCAGATAGGATTCGGAACGTACTCCAAATTCTTTTTAGTGCCAAAATGTACAGGGGACTGGAGGCCCATCTTGGACCTCAGCAAACTAAACGAATCCATAAAGAAGGCCAAGTTCCAGCTGGTGACACTGCAGTCTATACTGCCTCTGTTAGAGAAAGACAATTGGATGTGCTCCATAGACCTCCAAGATGCGTACTACCATAGAAGAATGGACAGAGCATCGAGGAGTCATTTACGCTTCCGGCTGGGAGCCAGTTATTACCAATTTCTGCTCTGCCCTTTGGTCTCACCACAGCCCCCAGGGTGTTCACCAAATGTATGGCGGTAGTGACAGCTCACCTGAGACGTCTAGGATTCCAAGTGTTTTTGTACCTGGACGACTGGCTCCTGACCGCCTCCACCAGGCATCTACTCCTACAAACCAGAGATTCCACCCTCCAACTTTGCTCCCAGTTGGGGATTACAATAAACTGGGAAGGGTCTGCCTTATCGCCCTCTCAATTTGTAACTTTTATAGGTGCAGAAATAGACACAGTCGCCATGTTAGCTTATCTGCCTGCAGAAAGAGCGCAGAACCTCAGTCAACAAATTCTCTGTCTACTTCCCCTACAGAAAGTCAAGGCAAAGACTGTGCTGAAACTCTTATGGACCATGGCCTCCACCATAATATTAGTCCCTCTCGCCAGATTACATACGTGAATTCTCCAATGGCTTTTATCGTCCCAGTCGTCGTTTCATCAACTGTCTCTATCTCACCACATCATCATAACAGAGTCTTGCAAAAATGACCTCCCTTGGTGGATTCAACCTGACCAACTAACAACAGGTACCCCATTCCTACCTCGCCAACCCGTTGTTACTGTGACCATGGATGCCTCACAGATAGGGTGGGGGGGCATTATCTAGGCAGGACTGTCCAAGGCACATGGCAAGATCACGAGGCACACCTGTATATCAGTGTCCTAGAGATGAGAGCAGTGCTTCTATCGTTGCAAGCACTTCATGACTCTCTTCCTCTAGGGACAATAGCAATCCAATCAGACAACATGTCAGTGGTATGGTATCTCAACAAACAAGGAGGAACCAGATCTTACCCCCCCTCCCCTTTGTCGAGAGGCACTTAGTGTTTGGGAGTGGGCAATTTTGTCCTAATGCTTTCTGGTGGCAATGCACATCCCAGGGACAACCAGTGTGATAGCCAACAAACTCAGCAGGGCAATCTTGATGCCTCAAGAGTGATCTCTGAATCAGGAAATTGCGGAACAGATCTTCCGCAAATGGGGATGGCCTTGCTATGATCTCTTCGCTAGTCCGATCAACTCCAAATGCAGCAGCTACTTTTCCCTTATCCCCCCTCCGGGGGAGTCACTGAGAGACGCACTTGTTCATGATTGGCCCCTAGGACTCCTTTATGCTTTCCCTCCCTTTCCTCTCATATCCAAAGTGATTCAGAAAGTGAAGCTTTTGGGAAGCAAAATGATTCTCATCACTCCTTACTGGCCTCGTCAGATTTGGTTCCCCTTTCACGGGCCTCATCTACTAGATGATCCATGTACTCTGGACCCGGTGCCAGAACTCTTGACACACATGTCCGGCTCCCTTCACCCCTGTCTCCACACCTTCAACTTGACAGCATGGCTGCTCCAATTTCATCCCTAGGCAGGTTTCATGATTTTTCACCTGCTGTGACCCACATCCTCATGTCTTTGCATAAACCTTCCACTAGGAAGTTATATACTATCAAATGGAGAAGGTTTTCCATCTGGGCTGAAGAAAAGAATGTAGATCCTTACACTGCATCCATCCCAATGATTTTAAAATTCTTGTCTGAACTCTTCCATCAGGGGTCTGTTGCTGCCACAATTAGGGTTCAATTAGCAGCGATATCTAATTTTCATTTGGGTCAACATGAGTCTAACCTAATGTCACACAGATTGTGTAAAACCTTCCTTAAAGGTGCTACTTTACTGAAACCCCCATTTCAGGAACCGGTAGCTTCCTGGGATCTGAACTTTGTCCTGTCCAAGCTAACTTCACCACCTTTTGAACCTCCTCATTCGTGCCTATTGAAATTTCTGTCTTGGAAGACTTTGTTTCTAGTAGGCATCACATCAGCTAGACGAGTTTCAGAGTTGCAAGCACTGTCTATAAAGCCTCCTTATTTGATTTTCCACAAAGACAAAGTTTCTCTTCGTACAAATCCTTCCTTTATCCCCAAAGTTTGCTCTCACTCTAATTTGAACCAAACTATAGAATTACCAGTGTTTTTCCCTAATCCTTCTAATGCAGCAGAAAACAGATTTCACCAATTAGATGTTTACAGGCAGTTACGGTTCTACCTTCACAGGACTAAGGAATTCAGAAAGTCAGACCAATTGTTCGTATCCTTTTCTGATTCTAGACTAGGTCTGCCAGTCTCTAAAGTGACTCTGTCAAATTGGATTTCGAGCTGTATTTCCTTCATTTACTCCTCCAATGGAAAAACTCTACCATTTAAGATTAAGGCTCAATGTTAAGTTGTCTATCTCGCCTTCATTTCTTGCTTGTTGGGATCGGAGCCAATCCTCGGCTCCGACTCGGCCATCTTCTATAGCTCAAGAGCTGTTTACTGGCTCGAGGCTACCCCTTATCCCATGATGCCTAGCGCTAGCTACCCAGCTCTCATCTGCCGCTTCAGCTGCGAGGTTTGTTCTTACTGGCTCAGGCTCTTGTAAGTTAGTTTAATACTTTCTCTAGCGATTTAGGGGTTATTTTTTAATAGTTTAGTCTTTCGATTTTATCGTTATTTAAACTTGTTGTAGTTTTAGTGTACTCTATTTTCCGTTAGAACTCGTTTAAGTTAGAGAGTTCTTCCCATCCCCCCTTCCCCTTTCCTATCCCTACTTATTGTAGTGTTTTATATTTAGTTTTAGTCTTCTCTTTTTCTAGGTAGCCGTTTAAGTTAGAGGCTTCCTATTTAAAAAAAAAAAAAAAAAAAACTTATTAACTGTAATTTTATTGTTTGTAGTTTTTTGTTGTTGGGCCTTTGGCCATAGACTTTTCTGTAGGACTAGTTATGTCTAAAGAATCCAAAGTGACTGGATTCAAGAAGCGTGACTCATGCTGTCATAAAATGTCACTGACAGATAGGCACACTTCTTGAGCCTATTGCTTTGGTGCAGTGCACCTGCAGGACTCTTGTTCTGTATGCCACGCATTCAGCCCAGGGGTTCTGCAGGAGCGCAAAAACAAGCTGATATTAAGGGGTCTCCTTAAGGCCCAGGATTCACTGGCCAAGGCTTAGCAGGTGAAATCTCTTAAATCGACCAAATCGTCGGCTCCCAGCTCTGAGCCATTATTGGTCCAAACATTACTGACTACCTCGGTTCCGGCTAGAACCGAGGAGGCTGCTTCCCAGTCGGCTCCACCAGCATCTTCAGAGCCATCTCGGACCCACAAGAGACCAAGATCCCCATCTCTAGAGTTGATACATTCGGCCCCTCGGTCTCCCCTGTTGCAGAGTGACAGCAGTCACAGATCCTCCCACTCCTCTCAGTCCTCTAGACTCTCGGACCATGACGTGGAGAGAGTGGTCAGTAGGTTGTTGAAGTCGCAAGCACTAGCCAAAATGTTATCCAACCCTCCTCAACAGGTGTCAGCTCCGCCCACTTCCGTCAAAGTTCCTCCTCTGAGCTCGGAGCCGGAGTTTGTTGGGGTTCGAATCTTGGATCCGTCGGCACCGATAATTATTTCCCCTTTGGTTCCGTCATCGGCTCTGATCCCCTCGATGGTGCCTTCTGTCGAGGGATCTGGGTGACGAGACTCCCTTGTCGGCTCCGAGGGGGCGAGTGGCATCGGACCCTTGTCCGACCCCGTTCTCCCTCTCGGAGCTTCAGCGCAGGTGAGCTCGGCTCCTACATTGGCCTCGGAGCTGTCCCCCTCGGTGCGGAGAAGGATTCTGGTTTCCTCAGAGCCGGAGCCTTCTTTGTGTCGTGGCAGGGATGCCTTCGATGTCATGAGGAGTGTACTGGCTCCTGAGTTTGCACCACGTTCGAACCCACTGACTCCGTCCCCTGTAGTGCCTGCGTCAACCTCTGTCCCTCCTCCAGACCCGAAGCGTGGGGAACCAACGCTCCAGAGCACCCCATTGGGTGTTTCCTCTTCTTCTGAGGCCTCCTTTGATCATTCAGGGGAGGCCCCTTGGAAGAGGAAGTGCAAGAGGAAGCACATTGACTCCTCTGAGTCTGTCACTTCGGATACAGATTTGGATGAATCGGAAGGGTCCCCGAGATCCCCCTCTGAAGATGTTTCCTATTCGGACATCCTAGAAATGCTTAGGCAGAGGGGGACCTGGACTGCCCTAGCCCCTACTGAGGGTGAATCCGTATTCCTGGATGCATTTGGTTCTCGCCCTTCCACCTCCTGGGTGTCTCTGCCCTTCGATCCACTAATGTCTGTGGTGGCTCGAAGGGCTTGGTCAGCCCCAGATACAGTGGAACCAACCCCAAGGAGGCCCGGCAAGTTTATCACTGCTCCCCCTGACAAACACTTCCTTACCAAGGGTGTTCCCGTGGATGCCATCGTAGTAGCGGCAGCCACTAAAAAGGAATTAGCGGAAAGTTCTTCCTCTGTCCATCTTCCTAACAAGGAGTCTAGGACTATGGACAGATATGGGAAGCGAATGTTTGCTTCAGTGACCTTTTCCATGAGGTCACTGAATTACTTGTGCCATTTTACCAGGCTTCAGAGGGATCTCCTAAAAGAGCTTGGAGATACCCTCCAGGATCCATCAGCTGAAGGGGTTCAAGCTAAAGTAGCTTCTCAGCTGGCGACCCTTAATTCAGTGGTTAACTCCTCCATGAGGCTCATTTCTTATGCAGCCGATGGTGCGAGTAGAGCTGCAGGCACAGGCATGGCCCTTAGGAGACATTCATGGATGCGGCTGTGTAATTTTGCGTAGCCCTTTAGAGCATCATTTACCAACAGCCCCTTTGACGGTTCATTTCTATTTGGACCACAGGTGAAAGACACTCTCACTAGGTGTGAACAGGAAGGCAAGACTCTCTCTGCCGTGAGAGTCCATTTTTCCACTCCTTCCAGACCATATCCCAAAGGTCAGAAGAGTGGAAAAATGTGGTTTCGGAAATCCCAGGGAGTCTCGCCTGATAAACGTAGTGACTTTTCCTCCAGGGGCAGAGGAGGAAATAACAACAACAGACGCCACCCTCGAGGCAGAGGGAGTCTGCAGAACCAGGACAGCAGAGAATCTTTCTCTGACAAGCCCTTCCAGCATCCCTGAAGGGTTGCCCAACTGCCCGCCTCTGGAGACAGTCGAGGGAAGAATTTCACTGTACCCAAAAGCCTGGCAAGACATTACTTGAGACAAATGGGTACACTCAATCATATCAGGAGGCTACGTAATTCCCTTCTTCCAATCTCCCCTATCGTCAAGCAAATCCTCCCCAGATGTTCCACCCAGTCTGAGGGCCCAAGCAGTCGTAGAAATTTCAAGACTGCTAGAAAAAAGAGTCATCCAGGAAGTCCCGGCAGACCAACCCGGATCCGGAATAATACTCAAGGTTCTTTTTGGTACCAAAAAAGACAGGGGACTGGAGACCAATTTTGGATCTCAGGAGACTAAACAAGTCTGTTCAAAGAACAAAGTTTTGGATGGTCACACTTCAGTCCATTCTACCCTTTTTGGGTCAGGACAATTGGATGTGCTCAATAGATCTCCAGGACGTGTACTATCACATCAAGATGGACAGGCGCTCCAGGAGATTTCTTCGCTTCTGGCTGGGAACCAGTCATTATCAGTTCAGAGCTCTGCCCATTGGTCTCACCACAGCCCCCAGGGTGTTCACCAAATGCATGGTAGTGGTCACGGCTCACCTGAGACGTCAAGGATTACGGGTGTTTCCTTATCTCGACAACTGGCTCCTTACTGCTACTACCAGGTATCAACTTCTTCAAGCCAGGGACTATACAATCGCAAGCTGTGCCCAGTTAGGCATTACCATAAATTTCGAAAAATCTGCCTTGTTTCCCTGTCAGTCTATTACCTATATAGGAGCAGATTTAGATACAAAAAGTATGTCCGCAAGACTATCGATGGACAGAGTGGCCACGATTCGGCAGCAAGTTCATATCCTCATGCAATGCAAAAAAGTACAAGTCCAGTTGGTCCTTCAAACTCTGGGTTCTATGGCTGTGGCAATTCTTCTGATACCTCTAGCCTGCTTTCACATGAGAATCCTTCACTGGCTGCTCTTCACACAGTGGTCCTTTCAACAACTCCCCATGTCTCACATGATCATGATTACAGAAACTTGCAAAAGACACCTTTCCTGGTGGATGGTCTCCCCGCTAGTGTCTCAGGGCAGACCATTCATCCAACCCCCTCCGGTTGCCACAGTGACCACGGATGCCTCACTGAAGGGGTGGGGGGGCATTATCAGGGCAGGACAGTCCAAGGCATATGGCAACCTCATGAGTACCATCTGCACATAAATGTCTTGGAGTTGAGAGCCGTGCTACTAGCGTTGCAAGCACTTCAGGACTCCCTCCCTCCTGGGACCATTGCAATTCAGACGGACAACATGTCAGTAGTGTGGTACATCAACAAGCAGGGCGGAACCAGGTCCTACCCCCTATGTCGAGAAGCACTCAGACACTGGCAGTGGGTGATTTCCTCCCAATGATTTCTGATTGTAACGCACATCCGTGAGAAGTCCAATGTCATAGCGGACAGGCTCAGCAGAGCTATTCTCATGCCTCATGAGTGGTCTTTGAATCAGGTAGTTGCGGATCTCATCTTCCGCAAATGGGGACAGCCTTGCTGCGATCTGTTTACAACCCCCTTCAGCACCAAATGCAGCAACTATTTCTCTTTTCTACTGCTTCCCGGTCATCCTCCCAGAGATGATCTAGTCCACGATTGGCCTCAAGGACTTCTTTATGCCTTCCCGCCTTTTCCTCTTATACCCAAACTCATACAGAAAGCAATATTGTTGGGTTGCAAAATGATCCTCATTGCTCCTTACCAGCCTCGACAGATTTGGCTTCCATTCCTGCACCGTTATCTCCTCGAGCAGCCCTGGACCCTGGATCCTATTCCAGACCTGCTGATTCATCAATCAGGAGAGCTGCATCGATCCCTCCAGACACTCCAGCTCACAGCTTAGTTGATCCAGTTCCAACCCTAGCCAGGCTTCCCAGCATTTCCCTGGCTGTGCATGAAATTATTGTATCCTCTCACAAATCGGCTACTAGGAAGACTTATGCTAGAAATGGAAACGTTTCTCTTATTGGGCAGAGGCTAGGAACATAGATCCCTTTTCAGCCCCAGTTCACGAGATCCTAGAATTCCTAATTGAGCTTTTTCACTCTGGGTCCGCTTCTGCCACAATCAGGGTTCAACTAGCGGCCATATCTAACTATCATGTTGGCTTTCTAATCTAAATATCATGTCTCATAAGTTGTGTAAAGCCTTTCGTAGAGGGACTACTCTCCTTAGGCCCCCAGTGAGAGATCCCTCTCCTCCTTGGGACCTTAATTTGGTACTAACCTCCTTAATTATGCACCCTTTTGAACCAGCAGCTTCCTGCTCCCTTAAGTTTCAATCTTGGAAAACTCTCTTTCTGGTAGCTATTACCTCAGCCAGACGTGTATCGGAACTTCAAGCACTAAGTGTTTGTTCTCCGTACTTAGTCTTTCACAAGGATAGGGTAGCGCTGAGAACTAATCCATCCTTCCTTCCTAAAGTGTGCTCAGAAAATAATCTAAACCAATCCATAGACCTTCTAGTATTCTTCCCTAACTACAACAACAAGGCAGAATACAAGTTACACTTTTTGGATGTTCATAGACAACTGCGTTTTTACCTGCATAGAACAAAGGATATAAGGAAGTCAGACCAGCTCTTCCTTTCTTATGCTAAGGGCAAACAAGGTCTCCCAGTTTCCAAAGTGACCCTGTCCAGGTGGTTGTCTCACATTAGCACCTTCATTTATCAACTAAGAAACAAAGAATTGTCTGCTAAACCGAAAGGCCATTCTACTAGGGCTTTGGCCACTTCTGTAGCCTTCCAGTCTAGGTTGCCCATGGACTCTATTTGTGCCGCGGCCACATGGGCAAATCCTCATACCTTTATTTCTCATTACAAGTTAGACATGACTTCCAGGAATAGAGCTAACTTTGGTTCGACTGTTCTGAAGAGTCTGTTCCAATGAGTCACCCAAGATCATAGGTGCTAGGGACGCTGTCCCAACAAGCAAGAAACTAAGGCGAGATAGACAACTTAACATAAAGAAGTTATGTACCCACCATAATGTTCCATGTTAGTTGTCTTCATCTCACCTTCTTTCTTGCATCCCACCCTCCATCCCCCTGTCCTATTGGATCGAGAGGAGTTTTGGTTTCACTGGATTGAGCGTTATCTGGTTTGTTTCCTCTACTGACTGAGAGAGTATGACAGGTTTGCTCAACCTGTTTGTTTGGACAGGTTGATTCTCTGGATATGTCTGGGGTAGCTATTACAAACGAGATCTGCGTAGCTAGCGCTAGGCATCATGGGATAAGGGGTAGCCTCGAGCCAGTAAACAGCTCTCGAGCTATAGAAGATGGCCAAGTCGGATGCAAAACATGTATGAATCTCTGAGTGGCATGATAACAAAAAGCAACAGAGAAATGAAGTATGTAAATACAACATACCATACCAAGTAGCCAAATTACTAAGTACCTCTTCCTTGCAGCACTATGAAACACTGTCTTTCTACAGAACATTTCAGTCTTTGTCACAGGTGTCCATAGAACACAGCAGTATACTAATTGCAGTGCATACTTCACAGTATGCTTGTTCAAGAAAGCTGGACAAAGCCAAAAAATAATGGGGGCCCAAAATAAAGGATAATGTTGAATATTAATCTAAGTCATTTAAAAGGTTAAAAGAACCACATGTTTTGTATCGACATGGATTTTCTAGATAATACAAAGTAGAATCTTTAATGTATGGCTTTATTGATTAACGATAGCCTAGTACCAACCTATGAATCTATATAGGAAATTCACCCCAGGGATCATGTCAGTCGCCCTGCTAGACAGGGGCCTGGAGCAGTAAATATTGTGGGAAGAAATATCCAGGGAATTGTTATGGCTAGGCTTGCATAGGCCCTAGGGTCGATAGCCTAGTACCAACCTATGAACCGACCTATGAACCAACCTATGAACCAAACTCTTGAGTAATTTACCAGAAAATAAAAACAATGATGAGGGCAGGGCAGAAATACAAGACAAAGGCAGTTGTTCTCTGTGAAATAAGAACATCTGAGAAGTATGATCTGATGTTGTCAGTTTTCATTGTGTCCTCAACTAACAGGTTAGATTACGAGGCAGTGGATCTGACTCGGCCACTGCAAGAGCTCGTGGCAACCTGAAACTCTCAAGCCTCCCCATTACCCATAATGCACCATAGGTTCTTAGGATGATACTAGGCTATTGGTCCAGAGGCCCTTATAAGCCTAGCCAAGAATTTTGCCCATGTTCCCTTAAAGTCAGCACCTGTTTCCCTGTCCAGCAGGGACATAGGTGGGATCCCTGGGGTGTATTTTCTGTTTCCCATCCAGTCATCCAGATTCCTCTTAAAGAGGGCTAGATAGGTACTCTGCTTGACATGGAGAGGTAGTCTATTCCACAGACAAGGGAGTCTTTGGGACACAAATCTATCCCGCCAACAAGTTCTATTAATGTCACAGACCATGTTAAGGCCTTGCGTGCAGGTTGCGTGAGTGGAGTTTGTCTTACGGATATGCAGCAACTCCATCAAGGCTGGGTCTAAAATGGCCTTGTATGCCAGACACAGATCAGCTCTGAGCAGTCTATATAAGACTTGAGTAGCGGGACAGGGCTTTTAGCCTATCTGTATAGGATAGGTGTTTGAAACCCTTGATTTTCCTGGTCAGGAACCTATGTGGTCTCTCCAACTGCTGCATGTGCTTGGCAAGGTACATGCCGAAGGAGGCATTGAACTCGATAATGGGTCTGATAAAGGAAGAGTACAGGCATGTTATGACCTCCCTGTTCCTGGATGGAATACCCTTATTTATGAGGTGGGCCATGTAGAAAGCCTTCCGTACAACTAAGGCAACGTGGTGGTCAAAAGTCAGATTGCTATCAACCTGGGTGCCCCAGTCCCTCACGACTGATTTCATGCGTAATACGTTGTTATTAATGTGATAATTAGTGGGGATGACATTTTCCCCAAAGGGGACAATGATGCATTTCTTGGCATTCAGTTTGAGTCCATGCTTCTGGCACCAGTCCTTAGTTTGTGCGAGGCCCTCTTGGAGGATGTTCACATCATTAGGGGAATTTAAAACAGCGCCCAGCTTGCAGTCATCTGCAAACTTGGTCAGCCACAGACCACTGATTTTGGCTTGCACCTCAGAAAAGTATAACCCAAACAGTAGAGGCCCCAAGACTGATCCTTGGGGTACACCGCTCGTTACGGGTCTACTACTAGAGGTGGCTTCCCCTACTTTGACTGAGTGGGATCTATCAGTGAGCCAGTTAGCCACCCATCTGGTGATGCCTAGCTTAGAGTTTATCTATTATGCCCGAGTAGGGAATAATATCAGAGGCTTTGGCTAGGTCAAGGTAGGCGGTGTGCACCATCTTCCCGTCGTCCAGGGCTTTGGTGACTGTTTTGAAGAAGTTGACCAAGTTAACAGACATGATCTCCCTTTGACAAAACCAAACTGTGTGGGGTCAAGAGTTTGGAGGTTGCCAATGTCCTTGTTTATAAGGTCCATGATAATGTGTTCCATGGCCATGCAGATCAGGCTAGTTAGGCTGATGGACCTATAATTGCCTGAGTCAGTGGACACTCCACCTTTGTGTAGAGGGATGACAGTGGCTATTCTCCATTTAGCTGGAATGAAGCCAGTGCTCATGTTTTGGTTGAATAGGGTGTCTGATGGAGCTGAGAGCTCATGCCTGAGTTCATGTAGGATACAGCCAGGGATGTTATCAGGTCCCATGGAGACTGTATTTTTTTGTCTTTGAGAGGGCATTAAAGACCTGCTCTCTGGTGATGAGGGGAGGGGGGCAGGTGCTGGGAATGCCCTGGTTTACTGATGGGGGGACAGGGGGGGTGAAGTTTTCACTGAACCTTTCTGCCAGCAGGTTGGCTATATCTATGGCGTTTGTGTATATGGTGTTATTGACCACCAGTTCAGAGCAGATTTGGGTGTTTCCTTTAAGATTGTGTACATATGTGAAGAAGGCCTTGTGACTGTCCTTGGTGGATGTGGCCAATTTGGACTGAAAGTTAGCCTTAGATGATTTCACCAGTGACCTTATTTGCTTGTTGAGACAAAGGAGAGATTGCTTCCAACTTCGCACCACTCCTTCTTTGCCCTGGACAGCAATTCTTTCCTTTTATTATAGAGTTTGTGTATTGCTGCTGCCCACCAGACAGGTTTACTCTTCCTTGAGGAAGATTATTTGGTCCTGTCAGGTATTGCTGAGTCCATACAGCTATGTAGGTGCTCATGTAGTTTTTTTGGTGTTGGCTTGGGCATTAGTGCTAGTTCCAGTTGAAGGGATGGTGGCTGTGAAGCTGCTTATACCTGCTCTGAGGAGATTGTAGTCAGTTTTGGAAAAGTTTTTTTGTTTGACCCTAAAGGGGGGTGAGTGAGGGGAGATGATGACTTCCAAAGTGATCGCTTTATGGTTAGATCTTACCAAGGAGGATGACACTGTAGGAGTGCTACAGTGGCAACTCATATTGGTTCGGAACAGGTCCAGGATATTTTCACCTCTCGTAGTGGTGTCAACCAGCTGATCCAATGCATTGGCATTGACAAAGTCGAGGAATCTCTGGGTGTTCATGTTTGGGATAGAATAGGTCTTCCACTTTATGGTTGGGTAGTTAAAGTCACCCAGGATCAGGGTAGAGGGTTGAATCTTGATTGATTCAAGAAAGTCCAGCTAGGTGGAGTGGGTGTTCTGAGTCATGGTTGGAGGACTGTAGCTAGCTATTATTTGAATAAGTTTTTTGTCAACAGTTAACTGCACTTGGAGTGTCTCCTGTGCATCATACCATTTGACCAGCCTGGAGGTGTATACGTCTTTGATAAATATTGAAACTCCACCTTTCTTGGCTTTGTAGTCCTCCATTTGGGGTCTGAAAATATGGTAGGATGAGTAACCCGGTAAGGTTGGGGTGCTCTCCGCAGGTTTGAACCAGGTTTCAGTGACTGCAGAAATATCAGCATCCTGCAGGGGCAAGGAATGCTTGCAATGAGTGCAGTTTCATACTAAGACTTTACATTTCATTTATAAGATTTTTTTATGTTGGTAATTTTGTGCTCATGACTTTGCCTAAAAAAAGACACTGGGGGAGGCAAGATCCTTTGCCAGAAGCCTAAAGCCCAGGGGAAACAGATGAAGGCCATCTCTGGCAAAGCATCATGGTCTGTTAATCATGTCCTCCCAGGCTCAGGTACTGGATCCCCTTGGAATGACACCAGAAACTAAGCCAATTGTTAAAGTCAATAATTTTCTGTTTGTATTGAAGTATCAATGTGAGAGTGTTCAATCTCGCCTTTGTTCTTACACATGGGTTCGGAGCCGATCCTCGGCTCCGTGCCGGCCGACTGCAAGCTCTGCATCGAGAAGAAGCTCGAGGTCATCTAATACCCACAATCCCCCTCTGCCTTTACCTCAGATCTAGTTTGCCGCTGCTGCGTTCGCATCGCTGGGAGCTAGCTCGAGCATCTTGAGATAAGATATAACTTTATTTTTTGTTATATTTTAGGAAAAGTTGTTCTAAAATTACCTGTTAGTATATTTAGTGTATGGTGTGTGTGTAGAGAGAAATTCTCGGTACCGTTAACTTTGTTTAACTTTGTTTAACTGGTTAGAGTCTTTCGGGGCCTACCACCCCTACTTAAATTAGACAACCGGACTGACATAACATCGGATTTGACCTTTTTCTCTTGGACTTGACTTTTATCCTGGACTTGACTTTTTTCTCTTACTGGAAATGTCTGAGAAGATTAAATCAGGCTTTAAACGTTGCCAGTGTGGCCAAAAAATGTCAGTTACTGACAACCACAGTTCCTGTGTCTACTGCCTTGGCCCTCTCCACTTACAAGAGGACTGTTCAATTTGTCACTCTTTTAGTGGGAGGGTCATGACAGATAGGCGCAGGAAACTGATGGACAGGGGGTTATTAAAACCTTCTTTCCAGGAGGCTCTGGATGCTTCAGACCAGGCATCCAAATCCTCGAAGGAATCGAAGACGTTGGAGCCCAAGTCATCGGCTCCGAGCTCTTGAAAGTTAGATCACCGGTTCCACAGACTTGGGGCGAGTGTTAAACTATTGGAAGTTTCGAGCCCCGAGTCTTGGAACCGGTGACGGAGCTCCCTCCACCGACTCTGTTGAGGTCGGCTCCGTCTTCGATCCCTTCGACTCGTTCTTCCAGGCCCCTCTCCGACACCGATGTGGACCGTGTGGTGCAGAAATTGATGGAGAATACGGCCTTGTCCAAGCTCATCTCGGTCTCCTCTCAGTTGGTGTCGAGACTTGAAGGCCTTCCACTATCTCCATCTGTTCCTCCTCCGAGACCTGTCCAGTCTTCGGAGCCGGAAGAAGCTGAACTGATGATCGTGGAGCCCTTGGTGCCAGAACTGTCTTTTTCTCGGTCGGCACCGTTCACCTCGACTCCGTCCGATCCGGTACTGGAGTCTCGGAGCCGAAGATCCATCCTTGGTTCCGGGACCGAGAGTCGGACCGATTTTTCGGTTCCGACACTCCCTCTCGGAGCTTCGGCACGGATCAACTCGGTTCCGTCCTCGGGGTCGGTGCCTTCGGTTCCTGTTTCGGGGATTCTTCCCATTTCTTCGGAACCGGGAGATACCTCGACTCGGGACCCTGGGGCCTTCGACCTCATGAGGAAGGTGTTGTCTACCCAGACAACCACATCAGCAGGGACAGCTTCTCCTCCCCATAAAGGACCGTTATCCTCCTCTGCACCTACGGCTACATCTAAGCGTCGAGCACCGGTGTCTCAGCCACCCCTGGAGGGTGCCCCCTCTTCCTCGGAGGCTTCTTCGGATGCTCCCACCGAAGAAGTCCCTAGGAAAAGATTGTGTAAGAGGAGACACTTAGATTCTCCACAAGAATCTTTGACATCCGATACTGACTTGGATGAGTCAGAAGGGTCCCCTAAGTCACCTTCAGAAGATGTCTCCTTTTCTGACATCTTGGAGATCCTAAAACAGAGAGGTGACTGGCAGTCCCTCCCCCCTTCTGAGGATGAGTCAGTCTTGCTGAAGGCATTTGGTGCTCGCCCTTCCTCCTCCTGGGTCACTCCGCCCTTCGATGAGTTAATGGAGTTGATTGCTCGAAGGCGTGGGAGACACCTGACACAGTGGAACCAGTCCCTAGGAAGCCTAATAAGTACATCACTGCACCCCAGGACAAGGCTTACCTCACTAAAGGAGTTCCAGAGACGCCATGGTGGTGGCAGCGCCACTAAAGGAGATGTCGAGTCTTCCTCATCTGTCCATCCACCTAACAGAGATTCTAGGACCATGGACAGATACGGGAAGCGCATTTTAGTTCAGCGGCTTTCTCTATCGTTCCCTGAACTATTTGACTCATTTTACACGCTTACAGAGGATCTAGTCAAAGAGTTGGGAGATACCCTCCAGGGTACTACAGATGCTGCGGTTTCAGAGAAAGTTACAGCACATCTCAATACCCTTACATCCATTGTAAACTCGTCCATGAGGCTGATATCATACGCAGCCGAAGGATCGAGTAGGGCAGCGGCTTCAGCGATTGCTCTTCGTAGGCAATCCTGGATGCGCTTATGTTCGTTTGCGGAAGCCTTCAAGTCTTCCTTTACTAACGCCCCATTTGATGGAGCCACACTCTTTGGCCCTAAAGTAAAGGAGACCCTTACCCGGTGTGAACAGGAGGGAAAGACTCTGTATGCTGTCGGAGTCCGTTTTTCCACCCCTTCCAGACCGTACCCCAAAGGGCAACGTGGTGGGAAAATGTGGATGTTATGTGATCCTATCTCGCCTACATTCTGACTGATGGGTTCGGAGCCGATCCCTCGGCTCCGACTCGGCACGCTTATGCCAAAGAGCGAAGTCTCTTACTGGCTGAGCTTACCATATCCCAGGATGCACCACTACCAGTCCCCCAGATCTCGTTTGCCGCTAACAAGTGAAGACGTGGTCTCGAGCTGGCTGAGTTAAGTAGTGATTATTTCACTAGTTTTTCTGTCAGGATTTTCTTTATTCTCAACAAAAAGCTGTTTTAACAGCTATTCTTGTGTTTAGAGTGCGTTTGACAAAATTCACTTGGTGAATTCTTGTGTTGTGAGTGTGGACTAGGAGTACCTCTTGTCTGGAAAGGCCTTTCCCGGTCTTTTTATTTGTAGGTGACTTCGGTTCTGTTTCGGATCTTTTATATTTCTCTTCTTTTAAAAAAAAAAAAAAAAAAAGAACTAGTAGAGAGAAATTATTCTAATTTACAGAGTTTGTGCTGTGTTTTGACTAACTCAGAGTAAGCCTGTGTATTACAGGGTTCAAAGTCCCCTGTCATTTGCGAGTGATAACTGTAAGCCTATTCTAGGTGTGTCACCAGTGTTTCTTCCAGTCAGTTTTCTGAAATTCTCTATAATGTCTCAGAATCCTAGGCCTTCGGGCTTTAAGAAATGTGTAAAATGTAGCTTCAAAATGTCCATCACGGACGATCACTCGCTCTGTGTGTATTGCTTAGGGGCAAAACATTTACAGGAATCATGTAGTGTATGTCACGCTTTTTCCTCAAGGGTCCTCCAGGAGAGGAAAAATAAATTAATTCTTAAGGGATTAATTAAACCTTCTTTGAAGGAGCTTTGGCATCCTCTCCTTCTCCAGCCAAAAGAAAGAGCGTCGGCTCCGACCAGTCCGTCGGATCCGATCGCTAAGAAAAAGGCAGGCCTCTCCTTCGGCTCCAAGGACTTGGGCCGAGGTCGAACGGTCTGCCTCGATGCCACCAGTATCGACTCCTCTGACTTCGGAGCCGATGGCTGGGGCATCGAGGCGGGTCACCTTCGCCGGCTCCGCTGCTCGGAGCCGACAAGGTTGCCCGCTCAGACACCTCCTCCTCGGCGCGAAGTCCACCTCGACACCGATGGAATCTGGTGTGTATTCCTTCGGCGCCGATAGTTGTCAGTCTCCCGGAGCCGGTCCCCTAGTCCTTTGGGGCCGTTGGAGAGGCCATCTCAACCCGTTCTGTTTCCTCTCGGTCTTGAGGATGTCAGATTCTGATATAGACAGGGTGCTCCAAAGACTGTTCCAGTCCCCAGTCTTCCAAAAATTTGTTTCGTTCCGACCCAGTTGGCTTCGAGCCGATGACCTAGCCCACCCATTGCCATTCCTCCTCCGACTGGCTCCGCCGGAGCAGGTGCTGTTGGAGCCGGTGGAGATATCAGGGTCGGCTCCGACCCTTACTCCAACCCGGCCTTCGGGTCCGAGTTTGGTACGGACTTCTTCGGCTGGACCCGGGGTGATGTTTGGGGCCTATGCTTTCGGTTCGAGCCTCCCCTCGGTGCTTGCTGCGGGACTTCCGTTGGCTATCACGGCTCTGGGGACCGGACACTCCCAGGATTCTGGGGTCCGGCTTTCAGAGCCATGAGGATCGTTGGCCAAGTCCTCTTGCCATCTCTCGGCTTTACCGGCACCTTCCCTGGGCGTGGAGACTGGGTCTTTGGCAGTTCCCCTGTCCGTAGTCAGCGGAGCCCGGGGCCTGAGGTTACCCCAGTGGGGGTTCCCTCCTCCTGAGGGTTCTTCGAGTTGTCTTGGAGGAACCCCAAGGAAGAGATCGTGCAAGAGGAAGCACGTGGACTCCCCGAGTCTATTACATCAGACACTGATCTGGATGATGCAGAGGGGTCCCAGTCGTCCTCGGATGATGTCTCATTTGCAGACATCTTAGAGATCCTCAAACAACGAGGCGGCTGGATATCCAAACCCCCCTCTGCTGACGAGTCAGTGCTCCTCAAGGCCTTTGGGGCTCAGCCCTCCGCCTCCTGGGTGTCTCCGCCCGACGAGCTTCTGGATTTAGTTTGTCAAGGCGTGGGAACATCCAGATACCGTGGAACCAGTCCCTTCTCGTCCAAATAAATTTTTGTCTGCTCCCCCCGAGAAGGAATTCCTCACTAAAGGAGTGGCTGTAGATGCCATGGTGGTGGCATCTGCTACACAACAGGACGTGGCAGAGGCTTCAACGTCCGTCCATCCTCCTAATAAGGAGTCTAGGAGTATGGACAGGTGCGGAAGCGCACCCTGACTTCAGCGGCCTTTACTTTAAGGTCTCTGAATTATTTGGCACATTTTACCAGGCTTCAGAGGGATCTGGTCAAGGAGTTGTCAGATTCCCTCGGTAACCTACCTGAGCAGCTAGCCCAGTCGGTTAGCTCTCAGTTGGCTATCCTTACGTCAATTTCTAATTCGTCCATGAGGCTCATTTCCTATGCGTCAAGGGGCGGTAGAGCGCAGGCACAGGCGTGGCTCACGGAGACAAGCCTGGCTCCGCTTGTGTCACTTTGCGGAGGCCTTCAAGTCTTCCTTCCGACGCTCCCTTTGATGGGTCCTCATTGTTTGGACCCAAGGTTAAAGACACCCTTACCGCTGTGAGCAGGAGGGAAAAACTTTATCTGCCGTAGGTGCCCGTTATTCCACTCCTTTCGGCCTTACCCCAAGGCTAAAGGAGGGGAAAATGTGGTTCCAAATCTCGCAAGTTTTTCTCCCAACAGCAGGAAGATTCCCCTTCCAGAGGCAGAGGACGGGAAATTTTTCAGGGAGATGCCGTCCCAGAGGCAGGGGCCCTGCAATTCTGGAGACCCTTGAGTCCTTTCGTGGCTCTTCAGCCTCCCACACATCATGAGGGATTGCCCGGCTGTGCTGCTCGAGCCAGTCGGGTGTCGTTGCCAAGCACCTAAAAGCCTGGGAGTCAATCACTCAGGACAGATGGGTGCTTGGATCATTACCGGAGGTTACACCATCCCATTCACATACTCACCCCCACCGTCCAAAAATCCCGGACCCACCACCCAGTCAAAGGGAAATGGCAGCCAGAAGCTTTAAAGCTGCTAGAAAAGGAGTCATCCAACCGGTCCCCATAGACCAGATCGAATCAGGAAATTACTCCAGGTTCTTTTAGTGCCAAAAGACAGGGGACCTGAGACCAATATTGGATCTCAGCAGACTGAACCAATCCGTCACGAAATCCAAATTCCGAATGGTCACGTTACAATCCATTCTCCCATTGTTGGAGAAGGATGTTTGGATGTGCTCCATAGACCTCAAGGACGCCTATTATCACATACCGATACATCAGGCGTCCAGGAGGTATCTGCGCTTCAGCCTGGGAGTCAGTCATTACCAGTTTTGTGCTCTGCCCTTTGGTCTCACCACAGCCCCCAGGGTGTTCACCAAGTGTTTGGCAGTAGTGACGGCTCACCTGAGAAGTCTTGGATTCCAAGTGTTTCCCTATCTCGACGACTGGCTCCTGACTGCCACCACCAGGCATCTACTAATGGACAACCTCAAAGCCACCATCTCCTGGGTATTACCCTGGGATTACATTCAATTGGTCAAAGTCTGTCTTGCTGCCCTCTCAGCGAATAAAGTTTATAGGGCAGAGATAGACTCAAGATTGATGCGTCTTTCTTCCTGCCGAAAGGATCCAAACTTTACAGGGCCAAGTTCAAGCTCTGATCTCGAGATCCAAAGCCCCAGCCAGGATGGTTCTACAAGTTTTAGGCTCAATGTCTGCCACGGTTCTTTTAGTCCCTCTGGCAAGATTGCACATGAGGATTCTTCAGTGGCTATTGTCAACTCAATGGTCCTTTCAGGATCTTCCCTCAATCATCACATCATGATTACGGAAACATCCAAGCGGGACCTTCGCTGGTGGCTTCAGACATCCAATCTGAATCAAGGAAGCCCCTTTGTTCTCCCCTCTCCAGTGGTTACCCTGACGACAGATGCCTCCCAGATAGGGTGGGGGGGGGCATTGTCTGGGCAGGCTAGTTCAGGGCTCCTGGCTTCCAGACGAAGCTCTTCTCCACATCAACGTGTTGGAGATGAGGGCTGTACTTCTATCCCTACAAGCCTTACACAAGTTTCTTCCTCAGGGCATCATTGCCATCCACACAGACAACATGTCGGTGGTTTGGTATCTGAACAAGCAAGGAGGGACCAGATCTTACCCCCTTTGCAGAGAGGCCATGAGAGTGTGGGAATGGGCTGTAGCTACCAACCGCTTCTTGGTAGCGACCCACATCCCGGGAAAGTCAAATTTATTGGCAGACAAATTGAGCAGGACAATTCTCTCTCCTCACGAGTGGTCTCTAAACCACACAGTAGCAGCTCAGGTTTTCAGGAGATGGGGGACGCCGTGCTGCGACCTATTTGCAACTCCACTAAACACCAAGTGCCAAAGGTTCTTCTCCTTGACTCCACATCAGGGAGTACCAGCCATGGATGCTCTGGCACAACCTTGGCCAACGGGGCTACTTTATGCCTTTCCTCCTATTCCGCTTCTTCCCAGAGTTATTCAAAAAGCTTCTCAACTGGGGTCTTCAATGATACTGATTGCCCCATACTGGCCTCGTCAGGTATGGTTTCCCTACCTGAAGAAGCATGCAGTAGACGATCCGTGGACTTTAGACATAATTCCGGACTTGTTAATCCATCAGTCGGGACATCGGCATCAGTCCCTTCAGTCTTTGAAATTGACAGCTTGGCTCCTCCACTTCCGACTTTAGTTAGAAGGCACACACTAGACCCGGAAGTTGTTCACATCTTATCTTCGGCCCACAAACCCACCACTAACAAATTGTACCTTAGTAAGTGGAAGAGGTTTGCTATCTGGGCTCAACTCAAGGGCTTAGACCCTATCACTGCTCCTGTTCCAGAGGTCTTGAAATTCTTAACATCCCTGTTTAATCAGGGATCTTCTGTCTCAACTATTAAAGTCCAGTTGGCGGCTATCTCTAAATTCCACGAATCCATGGATCCTCCTTTGATGAGCAGCAGACTATGCAAAACTTTCATTAAAGGTGCGAGCCTATTAAGACCCCCAATTTTTCATCCTGCACCTCCGTGGGATCTTGATTTGGTGCTTCGCGCATTAACATCTCCCCCTTTCGAACCGGCTGCTACATGCGAGTTAAAGTATCTGTCTTGGAAAACGGCCTTCTTAGTTGCAATTACTTCGGCAAGAAGAGTTTCAGAGCTTCAAGCCCTGTCTATTAAGCCACCGTATTTGATTTTCCACAAGGATAGAGTATCACTTAGGCCTAATCCATCCTTTGTCCCAAAGGTCTGTTCTAGTTTCTGCCTCCAACAATCTCTAGAGCTACCAGTTTTCTTCCCAAAATTCTCCAATGAAGCAGAATACACTCTTCATAAGTTGGATGTTCACAGGCAATTACGCTTTTATTTAGACAGGACTCAGCAACTTCGTAAGTCAGACCAGTTGTTTGTGTCCTTCTCAGATAATAAACTGGGCCAAACCATTACAAAAGCTACTATCTCAAAGTGGATCAGAGATTGCATAATTCAGGCTTATTCTTCTTCGAATAAGCAACTTATAACATCTATCAAGGCACATTCTACCAGAGCTATGGCTACTTCTATAGCTTTTCATTCCAAGCTCGCTATATCGAAATCTGTGCTATGCTACTTGGTCCAATCCGCACACTTTCATTTCCCATTACAAATTGGATGTGGCATCTAAAGGACGAGCTTCATTTGGTTCCACGGTACTCAGGAGTGTTTTCCAGTGAGCCACCCAGGATTCAGGTGCTAGGGACGCTGTCCCATCAGTCAGAATGTAGGCGAGATAGGATCACATAACATCTTTTAGTTATGTACTCACCATAACTTCAGATGTTTGCGATCCATCTCTACATTCCTAATACCCACCCTCCTTCCCCTGCCTTGGAGATCAGAAGAGATTGAGCGGTTTTCAGTTCTACTGTTTATCTTGTTTCATCTGACTATGTTATATAAGCAGGGTGTGCATGTGTGCATGTATGCGGACAAACTAGATCTGGGGGACTGGTAGTGGTGCATCCTGGGATATGGTAAGCTCAGCCAGTAAGAGACTTCGCTCTTTGGCATAAGCGTGCCGAGTCGGAGCCGAGGGATCGGCTCCGAACCCATCAGTCAGAATGTAGGCGAGATGGATCCCAAACATCTGAAGTTATGGTGAGTACATAACTAAAAGTTTCGAAAACCCCAAGGATCTTTCCCAAACACACAGGGTGATGCCCCCTCTAGAGGCAGAGGAGGGGGCAGAGGTGGAAGACGCCGCCTGGGCGGCAGAGGGGGTCCGCAAAACCAAGGTGACAGGGATACCCCCCCTGGGAAACCTTTTCAGCACTCCTGAGAGGAGGCCCGACTGTCCTGCTCTGGAGGCAGTCGGGGGTCGCTTAGCTTTATACCCTCAGGCCTGGCAAAACCTTACTTCAGACAATTGGGTAAAAAGCGTTGTTACCAGAGGTTACAAAATCCCTTTTCTATCCGCCCCCATTCCAAAAAGAAAACTCCCAGATGTACCACCCCATCTGCGAGAGCCAGCAGCTACGGAAATTTCAAAGCTGCTAGAAAAAAGAGTCATCCAACCAGTCCCAGCGGACCAAATAGGATTCGGAACTTACTCAAGGTTCTTTTTAGTTCCAAAGACAGGGGACTGGAGGCCGATTCTGGACCTAAGCGAGCTCAACACCTTTGTCAAGAAGGAAAAGTTCGAATGGTCGCGCTTCAATCGATCCTTCCATTCTTACAGAAGGACGACTGGATGTGCTCAATAGATCTGAAGGACGCATACTACCACATCAAAATGGCCAGGGCGTCCAGGGATCACTTGCGCTTCCGGCTGGGAGCCAGTCACTATCAGTTTCGGGCCCTGCCCTTTGGTCTGACCACAGCCCCCAGGGTTTTCACCAAATGCATGGCAGTGGTAGCGTCTCATCTGAGACGCCTAGGATTCCAGGTGTTTCCGTATCTGGACGACTGGCTCCTGTCTGCCACCACCAGGCGTCAACTGATACAGGCCAGGGATTACACCCTACAACTTTCTACACACCTCGGAATTTCAGTAAATTTCGAAAAATCTTTGCTACAGCCATCACAGCATATCTTATTCATAGGAGCGGAATTAGATACATCATTTAGTTCTAAGACTTCCTACAGAAAGGATAGTAGCACTTCAAAACAACATTTCTCTTCTGCTGTCGTCCAAAAAGTCCCGGCAAAGCTTGTTCTGAAGGTCTTGGGTCTCATGGCAGCTTCTCTCATTCGATACCATTGGGAAGACTGCACATGAGAGTGCTACAATGGCTTCTATTTGCACAATGGTCATTCCAACAACTTCCTCTGACTCACGAAATATTGATACCAAAACATGCAAATCACACCTAACGTGGTGGTTACAGACTTGCAACCTGTCCAGCGGAAGACCATTTGTGCTACCGCACCGTCATGCGATAACCACGGATGCTTCCCTGATAGGGTGGGGGCATCTTTCAGGGACAGACAGTCCAAGGCGAATGGACCAATCTGGAGTACAATCTGCACATCAATGTTCTGGAGTTGAGGGCAGTGTTTTTGGCGTTGCGACACTGTGCTCCCCTTCTTCCTCCAGGGACCATTGCAGTTCAGACAGTGAACATGTCCGTAGTCTGGTACATAAACATGCAAGGGGAACCAGGTCTTACCAACTATGCAGAGAGGCCATGAGAATTTGGCAGTGGGGGAGTCCACGGTCGCTTTCTGATGCAACGCACACCCGGGGTCATCCAGCGTCATAGCCGACAGGCTGAGCAGGGCAGTACTGTGCCACACGAGGGTCCCTCAAACAGTCAGTTGCGAGAATGATTTTTCGCAGTGGGGTCAGCCTACCTGCGATCTGTTTGCGTCTCCAATGAGCGCCAAATGCAGGAGCTACTTTGCCCTTTTACCCCTCCAGGGAAGTCCCCAGGGGCGCTGGTGCACGATTGGCCCCGGTCTCCTATATGCTTTTCCTCCATTTCCCCTGATTGCAAAGTTTCTACAGAAAGCCAACAACCTTCAGAGGACTATTATCCTCATTGCCCCGTTCTGGCCTCGTCAAATTTGGTTCCCCTTTCTATTGCATCACCGCATTCGGGGACCTTGGATGCTGGACCCAGAGCCAGATCTACTGACCCACTCGTCAGGAGTTCCTCACCCATCTCTAGAATCACTCCATCTAGCAGCTTGGCTGCTCCGCTTTCTAGCCAGGTCTGTTCCCCTTACATCGGTTCAAGATATTTTAGTGGCTTCTCATAAAGTTTCCACTACAAAGACTTACACCAGTAAGTGGAAACGTTTTGTCTTCTGGGCGGAGTCACATCATTTGGACCCTGTTATAGCTCCGTTAAACAAGATTTTGGAGTTCTTGACTGAACTATTTCATGAGGGAGCTTCCCCGGCTACTTTAAGAGTACAGTTAGCTGCCATTTCTAACTATCATGTAGAGGAATGTGGTGCGCCTATTATGGCTCACAGACTTTGCAAAGCCTTTTTAAAAGGTTCCTTTCATATCAGACCACCAGTCAGAAGTCCGACATCACCGTGGAATTTGAACCTCTTACTTTCTAAATTGATGTTGCCACCCTTTGAGCCAGCTTCAATTTGCCCATTGAAATTTTTGTCATGGAAAACTCTATTTCTAGTGGCCATTACATCTGCTAGACGAGTGTCTGAGCTTCAGGCCCTTTCTGTTAGACATCCTTATTTAATTTTTCACTCTGACAGAGTATCCCTACGCACTAATCCATCCTTTCTCCCCAAAGTTTGCTCTTCTAGTAATATTAATCAGTCCATTGAATTACCCACCTTCTTTAAGAACCACTCTAATAAATTGGAGTATATGTTGCACAAACTGGATGTCCATAGACAACTCAGATTTTATTTGGATAGAACAAAAGATCACAGGAAATCTGATCAACTATTTGTAGCTTTGCTGACAGCAGAAAGGGTCTTGCAGTTCTGAAGCGAACTCTTTCCAAATGGCTAACTGACTGTATCATGTATGTTTATGAGGCCTCTGATCAAATATTATCAGTCAAACCCAAAGGACATTCCACCAGATCAGTTTCTACATCCTTGGCTCACGCAGCTCGCTTACCACTAGACACTGTCTGTGCGGCTGCTACTTGGGCTAAACCACATACATTTATCTCTCATTACAAAGTGGACAGGGTTTCTAGGGATAGGGCAACCTTTGGTTCCACTGTGCTCAAGAACGTTCTCCCTTGAGTTCCTCAGGATCATGGAGCTAGGGACGCTACCCATGTGTAAGAACAAAGGCGAGATTGAACACTCTCACATAAAGAAGTTATGTCCTTACCATAACGTTCCATGTGGAGTGTTCATCTATTGGTTATTACACTCCCACCCCTCCCACCCTTAGGAAGAACGTTCAAATTTGGTGCCTGGTCTGGAGTATTCTCCTTCTGCTGTTGCTTTGGTGGTGTTATTATCATACACTTGTGTATGTTTGTATATATGTACATGTATGTATATAGATTTGGCATGTGTGCGTGCTTTTATGTCTGGTTTGCTTGCAAACTAGATCTGAGGTAAAGGCAGAGGGGGATTGTGGGTATTAGATGACCTTGAGCTTCTTCTCGATGCAGAGCTTGCAGTCGGCGGCCGAGCCGAGGATCGGCTCCGAACCCATGTGTAATAACCAAGGCGAGATGAACACTCCACATGGAACGTTATGGTAAGGACATAACTTCTTTTTCTGGATGATGGTAGGATGCTGCTTAAGGCTAAGTACATACCTGCCTGGGACACATATTCAGTGAGCTCAATCATGTCTCTCTTTATATAGTCCAAAGAGGTATGTCTCAAGTCATTCACAGCAACATGGACTATGACAGTCATAACAGTACCTGTTGTTAAGAGACTTGAGTGCGTGCTTGATATGGTGGATTCTAGAACCTGACAAGCAACTTACTGTGACTTTCTCCTTGTCTAGCCTGGTGAGGGGCACATCTGTTTGTCTAACGACAGAGTCTCTTATGACTAGTATGTTGGATTTGTGGTTGGACCTTAGAGGCTGTAAGACACAGATGTGTGTACTATGTGTGATGCTTGGTGTTGTGGGTTGTGATGTGCATGTGTGTTTTTGCTTTGGAGGTCTCTTTTGTTTAGGTATGTTTTTGTTGAGAACCCCCACATGTGTAGGAGTGTGTTGTACAGATGTGGGTGGTGTTAGAGGTGTGGTGTTCATAGTGTTTTTGCAGACTACCTTCTTATTGCCAGATGTAGTGGCTTGTGACTGA